>NW_024499462.1:9244713-9830068 GCF_017590055.1 Onychostruthus taczanowskii
GGGCGGCCAGTGCCCCGTCGGGGACGGCCAGCCGGTGGCGGGCGGCGCGTCCCGCCGCTCCGGCGCGCTCCGGCTCCGCGTTTTGCGAGCGGCCGCGGTGTCAGCCGGGGAGCGCCGAATAACAAAGGCAAGTTTGAGAGCAGCCGCCGCCGCCGCCGCCGCGCAGGCTGCGGTGACGTCAGGGAACAATGCCGCTGCCAGCCCGCCCGCCCGCCGCCCCTTAAAGGCGCACGGGGCTCTGTCAGGGGCCCCCGCCGCCGGCCCAGGGGCTGGAAGGGACGGGGTGCCTGTGCTGGGCCCCCCGCCCTGCAGCCCCGGCCGCCGGCGGGTCCCTCCGGCATTGCCCGCCCGGACTGGGAGCGGAGGAGATTCTGCGTCTCACGGCTCCTTCCCTCCCTCCCGCGCGGCCTCCGCCGCCCTAATCGCTGCCTTCAGCCGCCCGGAAGACGCGGCGGCCGCCGGCGCGGGAGCGCTCGGGCCCCGCCGGCCCGGGCCGCACGTCCCCGCGGGGCTGGGCGGGCCGCGCGGCCTAAGGGCCCACTGCCCCGGCCGCACGCAGGAGCCCTGTGATCCGCCAGGGAGTGTTTTCGCCAAAGGTCCGGCACCGTGGGAGCCAGGACTTGAGCGCTTCCAGCCGCTTCGGCTTCTGCTCCCGCAGTGACCCCTCGCTTCTCCCTGTCACCTCCTCCCCTAGCCACATCGGCCCCGTGATTGTAATCTGGAGTCCACAGGCTTAAACAGTGGCTACTGTCCAGTCAGTACAGCCCATTTCACTCCTGCACAGCATTAGACGTCTCATTGAAACAAGCGCAGAAAAAGCCCAGCCTTTTAGGTGACCAAAAAGGGCACTGTAGTAATACAGTAATCTGATAATCACAGACGTCTGGGCATCGTACCTTAAGAATTCATTTGCAATTCATACCTTTTCAAAGCATCAAATTTAATATCTTTTTAAGGTGTCAAAACTTCTGTCCTGGACATGGGCAAAGTCAAAGCAGTAGGTTTTGATGCTTTATTGCTTGAAGCCATTTTACAGAAATAGATTAGAAAATTAAATCTTTGTGCAGCAGCACCATTACAAGGTTACAAGGTTACAACTATGTCCACTATATTTAAGCACAACTTCCATTGGTGCCATCCAGGCTGAAAAAAAATTGGTAAACACACATTTACTTTTCAAGCTTTTTGTAGTTTTCCTGCGGACTATGTTCCACATAAGCATATCATGCAGGATTTACCAGCTGCATCACCCTGCCTTCTTTCAGTAACCAAGCCTCCTGATCAATACAGTATGTGGCTAGGAAAATAAAGGTCTTGCAGGAAATCATTGTAGTGATTTAGCAGGTGCCACCGTGCCCTCTGAACCTGCCTCTGCTAAATTGGGCTTTGCCACACACTGTTCAGAGGCACCAAAGGGGTTGGAAGTGCTACCTGTCCACAGGGGATGTTGCAACCCTAGCAGCCTTTGCCACTTGCAGTCACTGGAGCTCAGCCAGCATTGCAGTGACAGCACATGTTAAGTGGTGTCACAGCCAGACCCCAACTGCTACACCTGCCCACACAGAGCTCTTCACTTCTGCAGTGGCAGGAGACATTTCCTGTTGCCTCCATAGGGTGTGTTGGTCACCCATGAAGTTTTGCCCCAAAAGGGGTTGCAGCAGTCAGTTTATCTACTGTATCTATCAGTTTGTTTGTAAATTAAATTAATTCCGTGAGGATTAGGACAACCTTAGTTTTCTCTGACCTGTGCTGATACTAGTCGTGAATTGAGAAAAGTGCTACTAATGCATGTTGATGTGCTTTTTTTCAGCCAGGGACCAGGCTAATCCACGACAAAGAACTTTTATGGCTGCTCCAATTCACTGCCAATTGCCTGCTGTGGCATAAAGGGTGGACTGGTCAGTTGGACTGAAAAAAAGAGTGAGGAGGTTATACGTATGGCAGGGTCAGCTTAGGGTATTCAGTGTTGCCCCATGAACACCCCTTTAAACAAAGTCCTCAATTAGGCCAATCAGCCTAATTATCCAACTCAGTTGCAACGTCAGAGCAAAGCAAAAACAGTATTCACAAAATGACAAAGGATTGGGCCCTCTTTGTTTGTTCTTAGAGACCAGGCCGCTCTTCATGTTCTCGACAATTCTGAGACCAAGAGGTCTTGGAACAGCTTTTGAAACAGAGGCTGCACAAACCTCAGTGCCTGATCTGGGATCCTGGCTTAACAATGTTCTGCTGCTCCAGTAGCAAAGCCATCAGCAAGCATGCAGACAGACAGTTATCCACATTATTCCATGCTCTGTGGTGGGCCTGTCCACAGGGGATTAGACCAAATCTGCTAACCTCATTTCTGTTATGTAACCTAAGACAGATCTGAACTCTTTCCTCCAGAGGATTGTATGGTAAACCAGAATATCACCTCCCCCTAGTCCTCTTCAGCTGCAGTTCAAATTAGGTTTTGCTGCTGTCATAATTCATCCTGCACCAAAATGAAAATGGAATTGATTGAGATGGCATGTAGACATTGTGTCTAGACATACCCAGGTTATTTGTATATACAAATTTTATCAGGTAACTGCTATCAATGCAGCTCTTTTTGGAGCATAGGGTTTAGCACAGACCATAGAGGCCAAAAGTGGGGAGTGCATGCTTAGATCCGAAGTCCACACTGAGCTATTGGGTGCTACAGCCACGGGTAACTGGGCTCCCTACGTTAACAGCTCACTCAAGACAGCCCAGCAGGGACTGCAGGTGTACAACATACATAAAAACTGCCCAGGATCAGTGCTGATTTTGAAACAGGCTGACACCAGCATTGCCTTTTTGGTGGCTGTTTGCTACACTCACACCCCTGGCACCACACCAGCTGATGCTTCCCAGGTACACGTATTTAAAAGACTTCTGAGCCCTCATGGAACTATTCATCCATCAGCACAAGTCTCTGATCTGCTCCTCTGTCATAACCCATGGGTTTAGCTTAAGCAAATGCTTACTCTGATCAATAGTTGTGTTGAAATTTAGCAAGGCTTTTTCTGATACAGCAAAGAATGCCAGGAATACTACTGGATGCAGTAAAATTACACCTGTGTGAAAGTGAGATTAACTTTCAGTGAGGCTGCAGTCAGGCTGTACACATTACTCCACACACATGTGAAACTGATACTATGTCCATTTTTGTATTTTTGTTAATACTGTGGGAAAGAAAACAGGGTTTATTTGGATTCATAAATTAGAGATGAAATTACTATGCAAAGACATTAAGGAAATTTGCAGTTATGCAACATGAGTCCTAGAGGAAAAAGTAAACAACTTTATTGAGAAAAACAAGTTGAAAACAATTAAAAGACATGAAGAGGGAAGTAGCTGGAGGTTCGGACTTTTCTCTCTTTGCTTTTCCTTTTGAGGCCTGAAAACATTTGCATATTGTCCTAAATTTCATGCCTAGGTCCTTCTCAACCTATGCTGCCTAAGTCACAGAGTCATTTGTGACTCATATGAGGGACTGGATTCCTCCAAAGAAGCTGTCACATGACAGGCAAGACAAGCATCATCAATGAGACACTTTTGGTCACTAAGGACACACATCTTATCTTTTATGGAATTTTACATTGACACATCCTTTTCACAGTCATTCTTTCTAAACCAGACTGCTACTCACACCAGTCTTCTGCAAACTGTTCTCTGTACTCCAAGCCCAAAACTCACTAGGAACTCTATGGGGTGCCACAGTCAGGCAACACAGACACTCAACAAGCCTCCAGTCTTGCAAACACAAGCCCCAGGTAACTCTGCTGAGCAACTTTGCACCCATGCCTCAGGTATGCATGGGGTATACTCTGAAAAGGATCAGAGCTACAGTTTATAGCCTTGTCCTCAGCTCACACACACACACCATGCTGGATTATACAGGGGGGATTGATCAGTTTGACAAAGAGAATCAAAAAATAAAAAAAAAACCCATTAAAAATTACATAGGAAGATAACACTGAACACCAGGATGTATGCCTTCAGGATGCAAAATTACAGCTTAAAACCAAAAACAAGGGAAGGAAAGGACAGGAAGAGAAGGGGTGCCACATATAACATACTGAAAAGGAGCTTAACGTATGTGAGCTGTGGAAATGGAGCATTGTAAACATGCTGCTTATATAGTGCCAAAAGGATGCTTTTATGGGGATATCAACATTAGGTACTTCTGAGCATGCCAGGTAACCTTCTTAAGAAGAGAAAGACTCTGCCCTATTAGAGTCAAATCCAGGCCCAAATTAAAGAACCAAGCACGTCCCCACTTGGGGAAATCTCAAATCAAAATTTGTCCTGGGCTGAAGTCACTTGACTCATCCAAACCTTGTCTTAAAGCAAATAATTTCTAGGCATCCCAAATGAGATTGGTAAGTAGGGATTATAGTCACTTCTGTTGTTATTAAATGCTTTTCAAACCACACTATTACAGTTTCAGGAGGAAAAGTGAAAAAGAAAACAAATCCTTATCCAAGCTAAAACTCAGGGGTATGTATTCAAGCAGAATATAATTAGCAATCTGGAGGATGGCCAGCATGAAATGTGCAACATCATAACAAAAAAACCCAAAATACCCAAGGATTTTGAATGACCACAAGCATCACTACCTTATTTTTAATCTACTCCATCTAAAGCAATCAGATAACCTTATGTAACCCCAGACATGCCTGTAGCTACCTCGAGAGCACTTCACTTGCTGTGCTGTCCGTGAGATGTCTGAGATGAGATGCCCATGGTATGGCCTTCCATTTCATAGACAACAGAGGAAATACTACTCCATCTTTCTATCATCTGACTACCTACTGCCAGATTTTGTCAGGAAGCAGGTCTTCTTTCAGCCTCACTAAATTTTAATGGAGAAAGGTAATGAGATCTAAAGAAAACCAAATTAAACCATGTGTAAAACATGAAAGTCGGACTTCGTTTTTCTCCTTGCTTTCAGTTTTTGTGTGTTGCAGTCAGGAGAGACAGAGACGACAAAAACCACCAGCAGCAAGCAGAGAACTTGGGTTCAGCTCTGATCTGAGCATCTGTGAGAGATTTTAGTCTAAACTGGCTAGGCTGACAATGTGAAAGGAGGGCAAACAAGTGCAAACTAAGATGTTACTCTCAAGACAGTGAGAACGGCTTCCTATCAGACAGAGCTTGCCAGGGCACTATAATGCTTTGTAACACAGCTAGTCATGCTAAATAAAATGAAGCCTTAAACACACTTAGGATTCTCAATGGGTCCTCCAACTTAGCAAGCAGCATAATCTATTTTTTCCCTAACCAACTGTATTTAGTACCACAAGGGATAGTTAATACAATTTAAAAAAAACCAAAAAAAAATTCATAAAACATGAATAAATAACCATAAGTTATTTACATACATAAATGTTCTGGAGCATGGGATTTTATTCACTAACTGCCATATTGGTGATAAAACATGCTTGGGAGCCCAAAGTGTTACTTTATTGCATTTATCAGCAACAATTAGCCTCTCCATTTTTCACTGCCCTAACAAAGAGTATGTTTTCTACTGTCTAAGAAGAGATGAGAAACCAAACCAAAACAAACCCCACTCTGTTCCACGTGGCTGTACTCTGCAGAGGCATATATATATGCAAATGACACAAAAGGCCACAAAAAGCTTCACCTGTGGTCCATGAAGTGAAGGAAACAAAACAAAAAAAGCGGCAGATTATTTTCTTTCCTCTTCTGGGGGACTACTTAGGACAGAAGGAGCAGTGCAGAATTTCATAATAAAGCTCTCTCACTGAAGTACCACAGGCAACAAATTCCTTACAGCTGAATAGGAGAATAAGTGCAAAACTGAACACAACAGGAAGAGGTGTGGTCCCTAATGCATCATTTGCTGTATTTTATTGTATGTGAGCCAAGAAAAGTAGAAGGCCACTGAAATTCCTAGAGAACAGAAGAGCCCAGAGAACCAAGGAATTAGCAGGCTTTCTAATGCTTGGGATATTTATGTTAAATACTTTCTATAATAAAGGAAGCATGTGTTTTGCAAGAAAAAGCATTCATGAGCTGAAATTCCCCTCATCATAATTCAAAGATTAATTAAGATAAATAATATAATTAAGTAATTTGGAAACACTTCTTTTCCTCAGTAGTAGACATTCAGCCTGACATAACAGCCAAGGGGCATGTCATGAGGACTCCAGTCATGCTGACACTTGTAACTGGAGGAAGAGTGCAAATACAAGAGAAATTTGGAAATTCTATTCAGGTGAACTACAAATGTGATAGAGGATATAGCTACAATTCACCTATAGGTAATCAAGAACTGTATTTTACTAACTGCAGAAGCATCCTGAAAACATTGCTGGAGGTATGTCTTGTATTTTCATCTCACTAGAACTCTAATTTGGACAGCTTATTGACCTACTTTCAGCATGCCACAGCTTCCAGCATATTAACCCCCCTCCTCAAACACTCGTGGCTATTTCAAATACTTGCAAGAAAAGGAAAGACTGTAGTGCAGATGTTGCTTGTGCATACAATCAATGCATCCCTCCCCCACTAAAGTTTAATAAGGATTGTTAGTACAACATTGTAGCTGGTAATTGTGTAGGTACACATGGTAATTGCATGTATTTGCACTAATTATGTAAATGCACAATAATTAAAGCTCCAGGGTTTTCATGGTAAATTTTTAAGACACTCATGGATTTGTCATGGCAAAAGTGTCAGTCATGTAACCTAGTGGGAAAAGGGAGGAGGAGGACATTCAGGAGAATATAGTTCTTAAATAAAATTCAAATATTTATATATAAACAAGTGGATAGAGGACACCATACCACCAAACACAGCTGTTGTGCCCAGGCACACTTTATTTTCAGAGTCTTTTATGAGACTTGAAAAATGAAACTAAGAAAAAACCCCAAAACACATGGAGGTTAAAACTAAAGATCAAGTACACCCCCACTTTATCCACCTAACATCTCATCCTTTTCATTTAACCAGTGAAAGGCAGAAGTGAATTTGTGCTCTTTTTGCTGTTATTGTGATCACTTCCTAATATTACTAGTTTTCTCCCTCTCCCACAGGCCTTCTCACACTCCACTGAACATGTCAGTGGAAATATCTTGGTATTGCTTGATTTTGGATCGATCTCCCAGCACAGCGTGCTGTGTTAGCGCTAGAGTCATACACTGGAAATTCAAGTAGCTTTTCATTTGGGGTTTTCCCCCTTCTATGCCCTCCCTTAAGACTTCGGTCATTCTTCTCACCCTCAAATCTTCAGATAGACACTTGCAGGTTTCCTCTGGGGAGCACCCAGGCCCTCCTGCAAGCGCTTTCCTGGCGCAACAGGCAGGAGCTGCCTGTCTGTCCCCAGCAGCCCATGCTGCAGCCCTGGCTGAGCCTTTGCTGCCATGCCCCGAGGACCTGTAGGCTCTGGGAGAGCTAACTACCATTAATAACTTCAGGCACATGAAGGAAATGCAGCTGTGGAAACACACAGGCTACATCTCCCACGAAACCGGCAAAGCAGGACATGCATGCTCCAGCTGTTTAGCTGGTTTCAATCACCTCTGCAGCAAACCTGAGCAGCTCCCTAGAACAATCCCATTACCCTTATGCCAGGACCACAAGGGGCTGTTCAAGAAGCACAGCAAGGCAACATGAGGTACTATGAAGTCAGAGTACCAAGAACTTCACACTAAAAAGCCTTCCCTTTCAAATCACAGTGGCTGAGATCTTAATTACTTAAGTCAAGTACTGGGTTTTTTGACCATTGAAAATTGTCTACATTCATAAGACTTAGACCACTTATAAAACATCAGCCTGATTGCACTTAATGCAGAAATAACCTGTATGCCATCACCCCCCATTTGATTGTGGGTGTGCATGTTGGTCCCACAGCACAGTAAGAGTAGCATAGCTGCCCACCTTCACTCATAGACACCTCAACAGAGAGTTGGCACAAGGGTTTTAAGCCACTAAAATCTGAGAGCTTAAGCCAAGGCACAAAAGAAAGCTTCCTCAGGATTTACAATAAAACTATGAGAAGGTTTATCAGACTCAAACCCACATGTTGCTACTTATTAAAATCTAACCCCCTACAGATGGGTCAGAAAGCTCTCTGTCCATATCCATAGCTCTCTCTAGCACAAGGCAAGTTGCAATCCCAACCTGGAGGACTGAGGACAGGCCCCTGGGCTAACAGGAGATCCCAAACCACAGCCTTGAGACACTTGTAAAACTGCACTACAGACCTTCCTCCAAGGTTCCCTGGGGTGTACCCAGCTGCTAATTTCAGGAGGCCTTTTAGCACAGCTGTTTCAAATTGGCTGCTCAGCCACAGCTGGGGCAATAATGAGCTCTCTCTTTAATACTTCCTGGGCTGGAGGAGTTGTCAGGAATGCTGTTATTTTTTTACAAGCTTATTTTTGAATGTCCAATCTGCCAATTGTTTTCTGCTTAAAAAAACCCAAAAAAACACCAAACAAAAACACAAAAAGCAACCGAATTCAAACAAACCCTTCTCCCTGCAAATGCCCCAGTCCTATTTCTGAGAAGTGGACTAATAAATGTTTCTGCACTTACTTAACATAAGAGGAAAAAAAATACCAGAACTACATTTGATACTGATACTCTTTCACGGATACTCTTTCACTTTTAAAGCTAAAATTAAAGAAAAAATGTAGCTATGTGATAACAATGGGTCAAATCTAAAATAAATATTTTAAACACAGCTTTTAATTGTTAGGGTTCAATCCAACAAGAAAAGCTGATGGGGACTGAGTAATTTCAGCTTTGTTTCTAACAATAGTCTTATCTTTGAGGTTTTTCCCCCTATGTTAATAAAAATTCCTATACTTGTGCTTGATGGGGATTAAAGATGGTAAGGTGTCATTTTAAAATTTTCAATTTGCAGTAATGTTTTATAATTAAGTGAGAATCTTTCAGAAGCAGAGGATTTCACACAAATGCAGTCTTTCTGAAAGAAAAAAAAAAGAGAAGCATTGCTAAAACAGTGATCTGCTGTATTAATTTGCTTTAATTTTTCAGTAAATTCATCTGTTCTTCAGATAATGGATGATGGATGTCTAAAACCATGGAATATGGGGTTTGAGGGCATGAATGGAAAGCAGATGAGGCGGGTTACAGCTGGAGCATATTTTCTATGTGTCTGTAGGGAATCTATTTCAGCTTGTCTTTGTTGTACAGCAGCATTGCCAGGTTAGGTTAGAGCTTTAACTTGTGCTAACACAGGACCAAAGGTCTTTCGGATGTTTATGTCTGGTGGTAACTTGTATGATAAACACTTGCTTCCAGCACAAGGACTTCCCCAGCTGAGTTAGCCTGCCGTCCAGTAAGGTCCCCTGGACCCAGTGCTGCCCAAATGCATTTGCATAGACAGGAAAAACCTCATGCCTCTGTGTGGGGAAGATTTACATTTCACAAGGAGAAAAATTAATTTGCCTGGGCTCGAGGGATTTTTTTAAGACCTAGTGAATTTAAGGCATTTATGATATCTGCTAATATTATCCATATACGTCCTTTTGATATCTCATACTCCAGCTGTGAGCTGCAGCACTGGTGATGCCTGGCCTGGTGCATACATAGAGCTCTTCTCTTCATATTGCCTAAATGTCAGTCTTGCTTTTCCAATATGTTTCAAAGATCTTTTTACCAGCACGGTCAGTACCAGCATGGTGGGAAAACCGTATCATAAAAAGGTGAAATGACTCAAAAAGTGAAATGAATGCAGTCACTTAGAAAACCAATAGAAGGAGGGAATGTAGATGTTTTAGTGCTACTACTACTCACTCTTTACTGTGCCAGTGCAAGCACATTTTTTTTGTGAAGCATCTCTCTGGTCAGTGCCTAATTTATGAAAACAGTTTTGGTTAATCAGATTAGCAAAAGCAGTTTGATGGTACAATTGACATTCACATTTCTTAGCAAGACAACTTGCACTCCACTTGTCTGAAAATCACGTTCACAGTGTCTCAAATTGATAGTTTGGACATGAAAATATCTGCAGTTAGCAAACAGTTTATTTGGAAATTAAACATCTGTGCGATTCTTTTGGCCTGCCTGAAAAATATGAATAAACATTGTTAAAAACAAGTAGATCTAGTAAATACAAATAGATGCATATCAATGAGCCTCACAGGTGGTGGTTGTGAAATGAACTGGTTGCTCTGAGATCCTCACCTGAGAAACGCTGACACAGCAGGTTATTAGCAGGGACTGTTGGAATATACAAACCACGTCTGTTTCAACGCTGTCCACAGCCAAGCTGCCCCTTACAGGATAATTGCAACCCAAGCACCAGCAACAGAAGATACTCTCACAAGTCCAGGCGTCAGGATTTACTCAAAAATCAGTGGCAGATGCTTGACCAGAACCTGCACCTGAACCTGCTTCTGAAAGAGAAACTGCATTATCAAGTGCCTTGTTCCAACAAGTCGGCAACAGTGTCTGCATATTTTAAATGGCTGTGTTGAGTCATCGTCATTTCAGTGCAACTTGAACCACCTAAGTATGTCATCCTTACTAACCTGCTACAAACAGCTGTGGAGCTTTCCCCTTGCAGGGCAGGCACAGCCCCATAAATTCATCCCTGGTGTGAGCCAAAGCTGGGCAGTTATTTTCTACTTGCTGTATCACAATATATGGCGAAAAAGGGAAGCATACTAGCAGTAGTTTGTTTGCTGTGCTTGTTCTTTTAAGGAAGAATAATAGCACTATTGTTCCAAGCAAAATTACACTTGTTCCACTTTCCCTTCCCCTTGAAAATTTGAAAACAGAAAAGTAATCATTTAAGTAATCATTTCTTTAGCTGTGGGGTTTTATTTCATTTAATCTCTATACATACACATTTTTCCAGCATACACACTGAAACAGCAGCCTTTTGATTTCCTGTTAGTGATTCTACATTTTGTATGAGTGTTTTGTTTTAAACAGTGGCTCATGCAGCAAGTTTGGCCTAAATGAATGGCTTTCTGACTTTTGATGAAATTCTTTTTGAGAATGCTACTTTTCTGTATTTTTTATTTTCTTTTGGCAGCTGGCATGCAGCAGTTGTACCCTATCAAAATAGTCCCAAGCTGTAGAGTCCCAAGCTTTTAGACCACTTCTTACTACATCTTTAGAAACTTGAAATATTCCCAAAACTTGGAAGAACCTGTAGCATACATTGTATGGCTGCCAGTAGGAGTTTTGTTTAAACACTGAATAAAATTTTGGATGGAAACAAGGAAAGTTATTTCAATTCACACTCCATAATTTCATAGGATGGGAAGAGTGGAGGTTACCAGTGACTCCTCCAGCCTTACATTCTACAATGGCCTAGTAGGAGTTGAAGATGAGATCAGTGGAATACAAGGTACCCTCATCGAAGTCCTGATATCACAAGGCACCTTTACTAAAGGAAATCTCAGTGAGAAGAAAGCAGCATGAATTCTCACGCTGCCTGTACTGCTTCATCATTTCCACAGGTGAGAGAAATCCCAGTTATGGGCAATCCTTGCTAATGCAGCCCATCCTCTTTTCAGTGTTGCTTCTTTGTGTGATATTTTAATATCAGTCCTTGGGGACTAAAGGGAGATTTTGTCTGGCCCTACAGAGCAGGGAAGAGACAAGCAGAGCAACCATCCATCTCAGTCACAAATGATGGAGATGGGAGAAAGTAAAAAAGTGATAAAAATAATCCTTTAGCCTGATATGAAACATCCATCCTCTCTTGTTTTAAATTGAACTGGAGGAAAGGGTGGAGAGAAGCGACTGGTCTTTTAAAATATATGAACAATCTTTTTGCTGTTTTATAGCAATGTGGAAGACACATCTTGCCAGAGCTGAATTCATGTAATTCATAAAATATTTAGATGTCTGTAGTGAGATTATTTTTCATGTTTAATTTGAAAACCTTGTGCTTCTTAGTCTTTTTTGTGTTGAGACTACTAAAGAAGGTAACAATTTCTCTGGGGAAAATATATGCAAAAAAACCTGGCAGTCTGGCCCAACAGTACTTAAATTTCAAGTATTATAAAACATATGTGGCAAGAAGGCTGTTGCTTTCTTTTCAAGGAAGATGAACAATCAGTCCCACTGGGCATTGATAGGAGCAGAGTCAAAGTTCCCTCCATTTCATTTTTATTCTGCTTTTGTGACAGGAAGTTAAGACCCAAGTTGTACAAAATGCTCAGCAGGGAAACTCATGCAGCCCAGTGCCTTCTCTGAGGGCCATATACATACAATTTGTTGCACGATTAGAATCAGGGGCTCTTTGCTCTCTGTCTCTCTCCTTCAATTTTTTAATTTCTGTTTTTGTGTTTTTCTTGGTACATTTTAAATTGGTGTCCCCTTCTTTAATTGTTTGGCTGCCAAAAATCAGTGATGAAGAGTTTGACTTCAAGGCAAGATGCAGGCTCAAAGGAAAAGTGATAATAGTTTATGAGATATGTAAGGACCCGTTTCTGCAAGACTGAGTCAAGTCCTAAATGATCTAAGAGTACAGCAAAGCCTTGGGACAGTCACAGGGAGAATGTAGCACCCAGCTTCAGCTGTCCTCCTTCAGCAGAAGTCAGAGCATTTATGAATATCAGTCAAGCAGTGCAAGATCTGCCCCTTTTAAATGGTCTTTAACCATTCACAAGGGGTGCTTGGTAACACAGAGGACAGTCTTCTGCTCTCCTGGAACAATGCTGCAAGATAAAGCTGCTCCTCTGAAGTCAGTGGAGCTCCTTTGAGTCTGGCTGCCAAGTGGTATTTGTCTAATCTAGTTCTGTGCTTCTTAGTTCGATGGTAAGATTTCTACATCAGGATTTGTTTTCATTCAAAGTGTGAATAGAAAACAGTTGGCACATTGAAGATTTCTCATGCATATTTAAAAAACCATGCTTGTCATCAAAATATTCAACAGTAATATCAATATTGCAATACTTAGTATACCATAACATTGGAATCCAAAGAAATTGAAATGAGTCAGCATGAAATGTTTTCCTCTTATCAGAATAAATTAGAGTATTGAAATAATGCATTTCTGCTCTCTGCCTTTGAAAATGTCATTGAAATCACCACATTCTCACAAAATATTTGGATTTCCCTTTCCACATGAGAAGTGTATGTTGTATGCTCTCCAGGAGGTGAGATGACTGAGAGGCAGAAGGAAAGGGTAAGCTGGGCAGTGTGGATTTACCCAGGAGTAAGAGAGAGCAGACAAGCGCTACGTGGGGTGTGCTAGTGGGTGTTAATTCACATGTACCTGCTCGGAGGGATCCGTGGGCAGCTCTGAACGTTGTGATGTGTCCAATTTCTTTCTGTATGACTAAAGAAGAATATGAATACTTGAAAAGCCGTAGCCTGCGCTGGAGTAGAAAAGCCAGCCCTACTACAAAGAAATTCTTGTGCCTTTAATTACCCTTCTTCACCTATAGGTGGAATTTCCACTCCAACAGCTTTAGCAAGGAGCCTGTCAGCCTGGGAGGAGATTTCTGTTTGTCTTTGTACAGCAAACACTGGCTCTGTTGTGCAGTGCCAGTTTCTGATTCTAATGGTTTCCTGAATTCATTCTCTTTTGTACCTCAGGGAAGGAAGAAGTGATCCTCTTGAAAATTCAGATAATTGCTTTTATTTGATTTTTATTAAACCTCATTCAAGAATAATATGATGGCTTTTTTTATTACATTGTTCATCACTGTGGCATTTTTAAATTTGCTTTTCTAAAAGAAAGAATTTACTAAGTCAAAGATTTAATTCTATGATTTTTGCTGAAAGAAAACTGGGAGCTCTTTTTGAGGTTTGTTTTGATTTCAAACACTTTTGTAATATTGGTATCTATCTACTATCTCTGCTTCCTCTCTTTAGCAGCCCAGGCTCCTTGCCTAGCCCCAGCCTGCAGCCCATGCTGTGGTTTATTGCGTGTGCATCTGGGGCTGGCTGGGCTGGCATGGCTCTGCTGGGCTGGGCTGCTGCAGTGCAAGGGATGCTCTTTATCCCCTGCTGTGGCTCACATCACCTGGGAGACGCTGATAGCGGCTCTGGGGAAACTCCAGGCTCCAGCTCCATCGGGAGATAAGCACGGGGTCGGGCACAGAGCTGCCATGGGGGCTATTCCACCACAGAGCAGGAGGAAAGCCTCCCTCTCTAGCTTTGGCTTAGTCATGGGCTCTGGGGTGACCACTCAGCCTTCCTGCTGGAGAGCAGGCACTGTGGCCAAGTCCTATTCCTTGCTTCCTTCCTCGCTTCCTTCCTCCATCCATCCATCCATCCATCCATCCATCCATCCATCCATCCATCCATCCATCCCTATAAATCTCTTCTGTAGCTGATGTTACAGGTATTATACTCATTGTATACACAAGGGTGACTGATGAAGAGAAGCAAAATGTTCTGCACTTAGGAGAAATAAAAGTAGACAAAATTCAGGACCGATCACTTCATGTTGCTTGCATACAGTAAAGAATATGGGTCTGGGAAATGTAATCTATTTACCTCTTTGCTGCCAGTGTGGCATCATCCACTGTCCTTTAATAAGTCACACACAGAGCTACTTGATGTGAAGTTCTATGAGCACTATTATTTTAAGAGTTGGTCATTTAAAGGTAAGTGTTTAGGAACATGAGATTTTCATATACTTTTAAAACAAGTTTTCCCCTTTTTCCATTTTATCACAGGAAATGACATCTCAAAACACTGTGAAGACTTTGTAAAAGGCTCTTTTTGCTCGCAAAAAGTTTTTAACAAGAATCCAGTCATCTTAGTTAATCCCTTTAAACTGTGTCAATATTTACTTTTAAGTGGAGTTCCAAATACTCAATGAGCTGCCCTCTTAGTTTAATCAGGACAATTCCCATTGACTGGGAATTACAGCTGAATACTGCTGAGGTTTGCCTTGGATCCTCATAGTTACAGCTATGATGGCAGTAAGGATGATGGGATGTCTGTTGTTAGCATATGCATCTGTCCATGAGTAAGTGGGTCCCCCAGGACTGCTTTTAGTCAGCTGCTGGGCTCCTGTCACATCTGTGATGTTCTCTACCCCCCACAAGGTTTCCAGAAGGGCCCATGGTCATTAAAATAATCAGCGTGGGACTTACAAAACAGCATGTTCCCTCTCGTCTGTTCATCCATGTCTTTTTGGGAGAAATGTGGCAATTTGGCAACAGCTTGACCCCTGCTCAGAAGGGTGACAGAGAGATCCAATCACAGCCCCCAACACCTTGTAGAGGGTTCTGTGCCCTGAACTAGCAGCTGGTCCCCATCCACAGGGCACAGTTTTGTTACCAAAAGCCTGTAAATACAGACAGGACTTCAACAGCTCTTAGAGGATAATGGGCAGCTACAGTTGCTTCAGCATAGGTGTCTTTGACAGAGATAAAGACTTATTAAGTACTGCAGCCACTTCCTATGGTTATCTGCAACCTATAATTTGTAAGAGAAGCATATTTTTAATGCTACTGGCACATAGACTTTTGTTTTCTAATTTTGATGGAGTAATGGCAACTGACTTTGCACTGCAGGACAGAAGACAGACAGATGGAACACCACTGCATTATATAGGTACCCTCTTTCCCCTTCCCTTTCTTGGAGCAAGGGTCAGGTTATTTCACACAACCAGGACAGCTTGCCCTTGCTCTTCTGTGGAGCCGATGTATTTGGATCAGAGGAGAAGATGCTTGGTCCAAGATGTGGCTGACTTTACATTTCTTAAGTTATCTGATCAATGCATCCTGCTCACATCCTCAGTATTACTAAGAAATTTCTGTTCCATTAAAAGCTGTTTTTTCCTTTGCTTTTTCTGTAACATGGAACAGAAAACAGTTGCTGTCTGTAATGGCTGGGAAGTTTAATTCAGTAAGTCTTCTGTTACTGCAGCGACACAGGGTATTCACTTTTTTTGGTTTGGTTTAGTTTTTTTAAACGATAGTTCTTATTTATCCTGGGGAGCACGAGGAAGTATTTCCATGGTGGAGGATGTGGAGTTATCATGCTGAGGAGCCTCCTGTCATTAAATATCTCCCTCACCATTACAGGAGTCACTTTGGATGACTTGGGTGTCCCCTTCCAGTCCCACATCCCCGGCTAGGGGAAATGTTTCCTATCTGGTAACATGGTAACAGAGAAAGGCCTCGCCTCACTCTCGTGATCTTCAGTGGGGGGCACCGCAGGGATATAGAGAAGGCAATTGAAATAATTAAAATCTTGCCTGGCTCCTCAGGATAAGGCTTGACTCAGACACCATGTTCCTTGTCATTTCCCCGACCATGTCTAACTTGGTCGTACGCTGTTTGCTCTTAATGTTAGTGAAGCAAATTGAAAATTATAAGGCTATGGCAAAGATCAGAAGGCAGAAAAAGGTGAATAAATACAAACAGTGAAGTGAAAGAATGTGACTGGAGAGCAGCGAGTGCTAAATGGTGTGTTTCACAAGAATTTGAGCATGAGCTTCTCCAGGAACCACACACATCCCTGCAACACAGCTCTTAAGTCTCCAGCTACTCACCCTTTTCCTTCCAGATTAATACTCATTTTTGGACACCTCAGCTTCTGGCTACTGCTGGCTCCAAGGTATTTATTTTCTGAGAGTCTGACTTTCACATCATGTAATAAATTGCTGGGGTATATGGGGCATGCAGAGAGCTGCTGGGTACATTTCAACTAAAAAAACCAGACTGGATCAATCTCTCTGCATAGAAATATTTCATTTTGTGAGTAAGAAAAGAAGCTATAGATGATCTTTCTGGGTTTTTTCCCCACAAAAAGAAAAAAAAAAAAGTGGTAACACCCTCTCTTTGCTTTTCATTTCCTTTCTGGTAGAAGTTTGCTAAAATTAAACATTTTCAGAAATATTTTAAGCTTAAATAGCTTTAAAATAGATCTGGATCTGAAATTTAACTAAATCAGAAATGCAAAACCTTTTATCATTGCTTTCTCCTGATGTTAAAAATTCTTCATATAACCATGATCTAGTATTTTGAGATGCTGAGTCACCCCACAGAGTGACTCTGGAGCCCCCATCCACTGTCACAGCTGTGGCAGTTCATACCATATTGAGATTTCTTCCATGTTCTAACTGCTTTGCAGTGTAAATGGGCAAAGGCACCGCTTCTTTGCTTGGTCTCTTTGGAATCACTCAAAAATAAACCAGCACATATCAGATGAACCCTACATGTTTTGTCTCTCAGATTCTTTGCCATCTGGAACAGTTTCCTTAGGGCTCAAGAGTTTTTTCCTGAAGACCACCCCCCACCAGGCTACTGAAGTATGCTTGTCTCTTCCTCTCGCCTCTCCAAAAACTTCCTTTTGAACATTATGAGTCAGTTACATGTTTCCTTATTATTGTCTGGTCTCATGGTTGGTCAGAGGACTGTCCTGTGTCAAAGTCTGTTTGTTGTCCTTTAACAGTGCTTGAATAGATGACAATCCATTCCAGTGGATCCCCAGCCATGCTGGCATTTACGAGAGCAGAGCAGCTCTGCAGCAAATCTCTCCATCATTCCCATTTATCCTGTGCTGGTTTCATTTGCTGTTTTGGTGCGTATGAATCATATTCCTTGTGAAGAAAACTAAACCAGAAGTTCTACTTGAGGTACATGCCAATGGTGCTTCAATCCCTTTAGAGAGAAAAGAGATCCATGGCCTACACTTAAACCACATGGATTTGGGATGTCCAGTCCAGTAAATCAAACTAAATGCAGTCTGAAGTAAAATGCCAAATCACATGCACTCTAAACGTGACTGTGAGCCCTCACAGCCAGCTGCACAGTCCTACTGCTCTGCTCTTGCTGTGCCTAATGGCTCACTAATGTAGGCAAAGTCAGAGGCGCATAAAACGTACAGCAGTTTTATATCATCAGCTTCCTAAAATCAATGAGTTCATAAGTTTCTGAGATCATTTAAGCTCCTGACTTATGTCTTCGGGCAGCCAGCAATATACAAATCGTGCAGTCTACGGTACCTGCAGAGCTGAATTTGTTAGAAGGTGTTACAATAATTAATGGATTTGTAAGTGATAAAAAGATGGGGTGAGCAGAGGGATCATCTATCAGTATTTCACCTATTGGGAGCTATGATTAAGTCCTTGAAGCTTTGAGATGTGGTCAGGCTGCAGAGCAGTTAAGGATAACAAGTGAAGACTGTTATCAGGTCCAATTACTCTCTAAAGGAAATTAAGAGAGGCAGAATATAATTACTTGAACTGGAATGTAGCCAGGGTGTTGGGATGATCATTTGCTATATGACCATTAATGACTGTGGTAGAAAACTGTGGATTTAATGCCATGAGGTAAATATTCAGTCTCACCAAGGAGTCTGCTCGTTAAGAATAATATGGATGCAGTCATAAAAGAATGTTAATTGAATCTTGTGTTTGGGTGAGCATTCATCTTGTGAAACCAAGTATCAGCACTAACATCACTCAAAATACATGGAAATGCTGTTTAACATCTGTTGGGGATAGGGAATCCAAAGGGCTCTCTATCATTTTTTTTGGTTCTGATGATAAGGGATAAGATGAATTTCCATAGTGCAGACTGGTCTCTTTCGGAAACTACAGAAGCAAAGATACAGGGATGAAAGCAGAACTGCTAAACAGAATGGAATTAAGGAATGGCTTATCAGAAATACTAGATAAAAAAATAAGATTTTGAGATTTCATAGAAGCCAGGGTGTTTAGCAAATGATGTGCTACTCTGCCTTTTGTCCTTCTTCTGTCCTGAAAGTAATAACAAGATTTTTTATGTCAGTATTCTTTCATGCATTTAGATTACCCTTCAATTGAGTTTCATAGTACTCCAAAACAGAAGGATAAACACTATATGATAATTGCTTTACCTTTTACTGCAGTGCAGCAGATACATAACCACATTATCATTAGAGATGTGAAAAAAAAAAAAAAATCAGTGTCTGACAATGCTTGAGGAATTTGTGATGGTAAGAACCCATTTTATACTTTTAACATTTGAGAATAAAAGCTTTAGTCCTATGACTATTTCTGTCGAATAGTTTGGTCATCAGCTACCAAGATGGTTACATACATCTTTTATACCCAA
This sequence comes from Onychostruthus taczanowskii, assembly GCF_017590055.1. Taxonomy (NCBI): domain Eukaryota; kingdom Metazoa; phylum Chordata; class Aves; order Passeriformes; family Passeridae; genus Onychostruthus; species Onychostruthus taczanowskii. Next base: position 9,263,739 of record NW_024499462.1, read on the forward strand.
CCTAGCAGGTCATATCAATATCCCTTAGGATGTCAAGCATTCCAGCAGTTGCCAGACTTTGAAAACTTTTAAAATACTTTGCTAGTGAGAGGTGGTTTTCTTTGTTAGTGCCCACAGTGGGCACAGCTCACCTGAAGAATCTGGAATATGTAACTGCTCTGTCTCTTTTCACATAGTGCACAGGTTCAGCCAGAAAGTTCCCTCTGCTGAAACAGGTGAGCTGTATCCACAGATGTTCCTACAAGAGCTTAGAAGAGGCATCTCTGAGTCTTTATGAGCTTGAGGAAGATCCTGAAATTATGTAATTCAGATACAAAACTAAATCCTAATATCCACTAGCATAGTTTATTGCATAGTTTATTAGTAGACCTGAATTTACTTAAGAGGCTCCTGTCCTTGCCAATTTTTTTGCAAGGAAATCTTGATAGACTATGAAAAATGTTAAATACAGCTTGTGGAGCTTGTTGGTAAAGAACTGGCGTCTTAAAAATGCATGAGACTTGATCCAAAACTTGAAAGGAGACTATCCCAATTCCATGGGATAGTCTCCTTCACATAGCGGGTGAAGAATTTTTGTAAACTGATGAGCTTGCAGGAAGGTTCATCCAAACCCTGAGAAAATGGTAAAGACATTTGTGAATGAGGACAGGAGAGAGAGAGAGAAATAGCAGCCTCTCGTCTTGCTGCTTTTCTGAAAGTCCTATAAGCCTTTTTGTGCTTCAGGAAGAGCCAGAGGTAAGAGATCTGTTTGATTTAAATCAAGAGAATCTTGTTAAAAATATTCAAGCCTCTGAGAGAGCTGCTTACATTAGCATGATTATTTAGTCTGGAAAAAGGACTACATTGCAGTGATCTTTGGGAGGCCCAGAGTGCCAGCTGCAACTCCTGTAAAAGGAAATTCCAGCCAGCACAGAGTGCTCCTGTTCCCCTTGCCCAGAGTCGCCTGCGCCCAGCCAAGGCTTCTGGAGGCTTCGAGCCCCTCTCACCTACTGCTGTTCTACAGAGTCAGAAGACTCCTGTCAGAAACACACACCTTTTCTGAAAGAAAGGACCAAACCTGCCTTCTGAGGCACCACTGACAATTTTAATAACTTATCTGGCAGAGGACAACCAGAAGAAACCGGATCTGGAACTGGCAAAGGGACCTCAAGGTCAGCCCTATTTCAGCACATTGCGTTTCATAATGGAATGTGAACAATAATCCCATCATGTCTTTAATAATTCAATAGTTAGCATGCTGGGAGAAGAGAAAGTCTGTGGTGTAGTGCATCAAGTTTTATGCCATTCTCTTACTTCTGAGCCTGTAAAGGCAGCTAACAGCACTTAACCTAACACTGCTGCTATTGCTACATAGGAAAACATTCATTAAACTGCATAACTGAGAAGAAAACCCTTAATTCATCAAACCATGTACATCAAAGGGAGATCTTTTATAACATCATTACATGAATGGCATGGCTTTTTCGTTTTTAACTGAAACTATGACAGGTCAGTCCCTCAGGCACCTTGTAACAGTGGTGGCCATGCCACAGGTTGTGAAGGATTTTATTGACCATGAGGCCTTTCATACTGCTGCCTGGAATGAAGAGGAACTTTATTCTAGCAGAAACATACAGGATATAGTGAGCAAACATGGGGGCTGGAACATGCTGCCTTGTGCAGAAAAGAACCTCCTGTGTATCCACAGCACTAAGTTAACTGCTCCATGGAGCATCTCTGATGTTTTGTGGTGTCAGATGCTGTGCATGGGCAGCTGACATGCAAGCATGTTCCCTAGTACTTGTCAGAATAGGAGTTTGTGAGAAGCAGATGAGGATGTAAGGCTTGGGCAGGTGGGTTGGCTAGAGGGAGGAGTTTTAAATGTAATTGCAGTTCCCAAATTTTCTGCTCAGAGCAGCTGAGATGATTGAGCAGAGAGAAAAGAGGCATCTGACTTTTTTAACAGGTATAAGTTAATAGAAAATTTCTTCTTCCACATACTTCTCTTATGAGTTTCCAAAGGTGTTCTCTTTCTCTTCTACTCTGTTGCAGTCAAGTACCCATACCGAGGCCTTGGAGCAAAGCCACAGTTCCAGTCTTTATTTCTAGCCTCCGGGTATAAATCCATAAATAAAGTAAACCCCCTTATGGCAGAGTAATCTTCAAGAATGCCCCAACATGAATAAACTTTTATAGTGAAACATAACTCTTTCTCTGCAACTCAAGTGAAGCTCATCTGATTTATATCTTTTGTTATTGTCGTTGTGGACCACACTGAGATTGACCAGGTTCCCCATTTCCTGGCAGATAAAACACCCAGAGTACCAGAGATAGCAAGAGGCAGTTCAGGGCACTGGCAAAGCCCCCCGGCACAGGCAAACTCTTCAGCTGCCTGGGCAAGGCACTGTCACGGCTGCTGGGGGTTTCTCTGCTGCCTGCCGAAGTCTGTGGCAAAAGGAAAAACCAAATAGGAAGTAACATTTAAGTTTGGTGTTAAAATTAAGATGCAAATCTGCTACACAAATATCCTACAGCAGGCAAGTCCAAAGGGAGCATGTTTCATTTTGGATCAGCTTAAATTTCTTAAACTAACTTCACTGACATTTGTCTTGTGCCGGTTAATTTACTTATGTCTGCTTTACATGCTCACACTAAGCATAGATAAAGTTCTCCACACAAAGGTTTATGCTGGCATGACAAATCTTAGGCTGTAACAGAAATGTTTTTGTACCACACTGGCCCTGTGCAGCCACCACTGTGCATGGTTATTTGTTCTTGGCGGAACATTTGCTGTGTCACAGGCAGGCTGGGAGGAAAATGGGAATAAGCCTTTTTCCAAGGAAGATGCAGAGCAGAATTGAACAGCTGAAGGGAGGAGTGGAGGCAGTTAAAACCTTGTGGGTAATTTCTAGCTGATCCTGTCTTTTTTTTTTACCAGAAAATACTAATTTAAAATATTTCATTCATATGAGTATTAAAAATATAGAGGGACTTCAATGCCCTGTGAAACTTGTAGTGATTTTAGGTGTAGAAGAATAAAGTTACTGTAGAAAGTTAATCCAAAAATTTGTAGGGATTTTTTTCCCCCAACAAATTATCCTGCTCTAATCAGTTCTAATTCTCTCTTTATAAGGAGAAAGAATGGGTTTTGTAGAGTATTTTGAGAAAGGTATTAGTTCTCAGTCTTCACTTCCCAATCCTCCCACAACCCAAAAAATGCCTTTACTTGGAGAGTTACATAGTTCACTTATCCAAAAGAAAAGTTAGAGTCCCCATTTCTGATGCACCCTTTCATCCAGTGTATCACAGTTCCTATCACTCCTTATGGCTGCTTCTGCCTTTCACAACAGATAGATAAAAATAAACATGTGCTTCTAGTTCTGCTTTCTAAACATTAGAACACAGAAAGCAGACAAAACCCCATCAATAGCTCAGTGTTTTTTTCCTTTGCACCGTTGTGATCCTGAGTGTTTTGGGGAGCAGCAGTCACCAGCTCCCCATGACAGTGACTGAGCAGGGTGTGTAGGGACAAGGGTCAGTCTCCCACCTTTGAGGATGGAGGAACGGAAATGTAGAAAAAGCTCCTGCTTGTTTAAGGGAAGGAAGGAAGGCAATTTTTTCTGTTCTAAAGCAAACTGCAATTTCAAGCTCTCTCTGAATACCTTTCAAGTACATCTGCTGTAAAGCCTTTGGAGCCACTGTTATTTACCAAGTAGGAAAGTGCAACCAATGCAGATTATAAGAGCTCTTTTCCAAGAAGAAAGCAAGAAGTATGCACTCTTCCAGCATCCTACCAGGGCTAAAATTATGGTGGTTGCATTTTTAGGCAGGCAAACAGTCATTTAGCATGGTACTTAGCCTGTACAGTCACGGTGCTTGCAATGATTAATGGATAGGTTAATTTTCTCTATTTAATTTTAAATAAATAGCCCTTTTGGTTAGTTCTCTGCACATTATGCTATGTGCATGCTATGTGCAAAGCCATCCTGGTATATACTGTCCCCAGGCACTGCAACACTTTCATTTCCCAAGTTTACTCCAATCTTGACAAAATGAAGCAAAGAAAATATTAATAATTTTTTCCTTTTCTAGTTATTGTCCCAGATGTTTTCATTGCCATTACTTTTCATTTCAGCTGTTGAGTGAATCAAGGGTCTGGCACTGTTCAGAGTGATTTCCTCTTCTAGTCTTTTACCTGCACTTACAAGGTTAAGTTTCCTGAAAATATTTGCTATCACAATATTTAGTTTCTGGAATTGAAATATATTTGGGCCAAATTCACAATAGAAACAAATAGGTATGGATCTGACTTAATGACTTCAATTTAATCTCAAATAATACAGGAATGAGCTGCATATATATGAACTATGAAAGCAGGGAATTATTCTGCTGTGTTCTCTAGGTCCATTCTACCCATGATTTATTTTAAATTACTTTGGGTAGGGTCACCTTCTTTTAGCATGTCACTGTACATGATCATTTGTGCATGCAGAAGTTGATCATATCATAAATAGCTGTGGTGTTGGGATGAACCTATAAAATTCTTTTAAGGTGCATCTTTACATTGTCTTCACACCAAGGTTAGTACCTGTGTGAGATGGAGGCTGCGTAAGAAATGTCTCTGAAATAAAAGCAGAAAAACTGGCAAAAACTTAATTTTCACTGGGACCTGGTACTTTCCCAATTCAACAAAGAAATCTTATCCTCTCTCTCCTTGTTGCCCAGGACATTCTGCCATGCAAAATCCTGTATTTCACCTGTAACATTTTTATGATGGTTTGTTCAACTCTGTTCTGTCACCGCAGAAGGATTAGTGGATTGCTAACTTGTAACATGCCCCTTCCTCCTTCCCTGCTTTAAATGACAAATCAACTCACTGGGAGTCAGACACCAAAACCATTTATTTCTTTAAATGCTACCAGGCATCAAGGTCTGTCTCCAGCTACCTTTGTAATTTTGGCCTGACTCTGTACTTGTCACTCATAAGATCTACAGTTGTGGAAACTGTCAGCAGTACAGCGGTATAAAATTCAAACAGACTCTGTGTGGTGGTGTCTGATAAGATAAGAAAAGTTATTTTGTGATTTCAAGATAGTTTGTCTCCTCTGACAGCTTTCATTTCAGTGTTAAGGAGTTCTTGCACAGCATTTGTCTGTACTTTTAGGAAACAAATATAGTTTAGGAAACAGTTTACTTAATTTCTTTTAATATAATAAAACTACCAATACTGATTTTTAAATTAGGATTTCTAAATGAAATATACTTAATATTGTGATATGTGTATTTTGCTATTGCATTTCATCAGGTTTCACTCTATTTCACTGAAAAATATTCAATCAGAAAAGAAAAAAAATCACATGATACAGGTTTCACTAAAGTACTGTTATTTTTTAGGCTAGTTGAAATGTTGAGAAATGATAGTGAGGAAGAACATTTTGAAAATTTTGGGTGGCCTTTTTAAAGATCGAGTGTCTTTGGAATGGTGTAAAAAAGAAAAGAAAAAAAAAAGTAAAATCTGCAAAATAAGACCTTCATTCTGCAGTTTCATTCTGGCTGGGGCTCATGTAAGGACATCACTTCCTGCTTGGGAAAAGGCTCTACTTTCTCTTTAACAGAGATGGTTCTGTTCTCATTTTCTTTATTTTCTGTTTATTTTGGACCAGCATTTCTAGGACTTCCAAAGTGTGTTACAATCATGAGACTACAGTACATGCATTACATGCTGCAGGCCGTGCCCCTCAGTTTTATCAGTCTCTATGCTGGGATCAAAAGGTTTTCTCTAGGCAAGGTGAGGACAATATGACCTCATAACTCCCTCTAAAACACTACTGCAGAAAAAAAAAAAAAAGTTTATACTGTGACAGTTTGTGTTCTTCCATATATTCTCCAGTCATGCATGAGGTCTCCTGAGTGTCTTTGCCATGAAGCAGAGCTCTCCTGAGATTTACTGAACATGTTCTGGGGCGCTCCCCACATGTGTGCTGCCATCTCTGTCCATACAGGAGCTGTGGGCTCTGCTCTGCAAGGTCCTGCTTTTCAAAAATTAGTCAGGGGTGCAATGAGCAAGCGAGGCTGTGAGGAGATGCTTGGCCACATTCTGATAAAATATTAATGACATCAATTGGAAATCAATGTCATTTTTATACTCCTTGCAGAGTCAGTGCTGGATTTAAGCTAATGTAGAGCACTTCCAAAATACTCAAAGGCACAAAGCTTTACCTGTTTGCAAGGGAGAACCTCACAGAAATGAACTGCCCCACACAAACCAAAGTTGCTCAGGACTACGTGCTCTCTGACAGCAGCATCCACCTCCACAGTCTAGTTCTTATCCCACTTTATGATCCTTCCTAGCAGTTCCTTTCCTCCTCCTGCCTGCACAGCTGCAGCGTGGAAGTTTCCCCCCATCCCTTCTCACTCTGCAGCTCTCCAGGAGCCATGCAGACAGACACGTTCACAGCCTGCATCTCAGCATTTGCTGCGGGACACAGAGGGGGAACCCCAAGGCAGCAGCAGTGCCCAGCCATCCTGCCCAGGAGAGCTGGGATGAGAGCATTCCTCACTGCTCAAGTCCTGACTCTCAGGCACGGGTGGAGGTGTGCTATGACCTTGAAGTCCTCCTGGAAAATACAGTTAAACAGATTAAGAAGTTTGCTGTAAGTCATGTCCACGTCCAGATCCTCTCTGTTAAAGAGAAGGGAATATGTGGATTTTTTTGAACAGAACACAGCATTCTCTGTCCAGGGGTTTGCTCTGGAAACTAGGTTTACAAACTTTTACTGGCAGCTTAGAAAAGTGTAACAGCATAATAACACTTCCTCAGTATGCAGCCTAACTTGGTGCTTGGGCAGGCAAGTTTTGGAAATTTTGGTCAAATGTATGGAGGGCTAGTGGAATCCATTTTAGCAGCTAATATGCTGAACTTCTAAGTAAGATTGTGCTGGCATATATTTTTAAAAGATAAAACTATTTTTTTATTACATTGAAGATTTGTTCTTTATCAGAATGAAGAACCAAAGAGGTTTAATAAATGGTCTTCCCCCAGAGTCCTTTCCCTTTGAAAATTTTAACTGCACTGACATCTAAGGGTCCAATTCACAGACCATGGTCTTGGGGACAATATTCTTCTTTAATGTAAGGAGAGGTCTGACCCAGGTCCCCAGGAGAAGACCCAAAGCCATCATTACATGCAATGCTCATCAGCCTTAAGTACCACCCAGCAGACCATTTGAACAGGTTTTGTGTGGGGGTTTTTGTCTTCAGTTTTCTGTGGTGTGTGACCGAATTGAACTTTATAAATATCAAATAGACCCATGGCCAGACTGCTGTGGCTGCAGCACATACAAGGGAAAAAGAGAAAGGCAGTCTTTGAAACTTGTAATTTTCCTCTCTTTGCTTTCTGTGTATTGTACTTTTAACATTTTAATATCCGTGTCTATATTTAGAGGCACCTGCCAGCCTCTTCGGCTGCAGCACTTCAGAGATCACAGCCATAGTGTGCTGGCTCCACTGCAACTGGCTTTGTCCTCTGCTTTCTTTTGCCTCAGGTAACTCTTGCATGTAAATATATTTTGCTTCCTGTTCTGTAGAACTGAAGAACCACAGACTAGTTAAAATGGGGAAAAGAGCCTGCCAATAATAAGTGGACGTTTCAGAAACATGATTTAAGAAGTCTTGACTGGAAATCAATTAAAGTCCATCACAGAGTATTTGAACTTCAAGATATTTTAGCATGAAGCTGAGGCAGGCGAGAACACCATCAGGGTTCTTTATAATGGAGAGATCCAGTGTTTTCATAAAGAGATAAAAGCAGACTTCCCAAGGACAGAACACGCTCCCTCAGACTTTTGCACCAGATTCAGACTAAACAACCTGAATTTAATCGAGATTTTCCTTTCTCTTTCCACATAAACCAGCAGCCATACTGTGCAGATCTGTGTGGTTTGTGTAAACAACAAAATAAAGGTGTTTTCTTACATTTCTAATAGTAGTTTTAACCTCTATTCTGTGTATGTCCCAAGATTGGGGACATCAATGGTACTGTAATCTGCTTGTTCCATTTATATAATTTTTCCATATGCAAGTGTGCTTGTGGTTTTTGATAAAAATTCAGCCTGTTAATTACTCAAAAAGGTTTATATTAAAGAACGCGTCCTGTCAATCACATATGTGGCCTCATGGCTCATCCTTACCCAACCCTTCACAGTATAAGGCTTTTCTGGGAGTATTCTGGTACGGTCATCAAGTGCAGTATGTAATCATAATTCAGAGAAAAAGAAACAGGAATTGCATTGCAAGTCACCATATGACTGCAAAATGGTTATTTTAAGTAACTTTTTTGTTTAATTGCTTTAAACTCTCTCAGAGATTACTAGTCTAAGAAGAGTTTTAAGGGCATTGCTTTAAAAATGGTGATCACAAATCAATAAATACAATGATTTAGGGGCCTTTCCCCCATTTTATTAACAAAATCCTAGAACAATTTATTTTAACATTTAATCACTGCTTTTTAATTTATTTTTTTTAAAGAAGGCCATCATATGTTTTATGTGGGTGCTGAAACACTGTGCCTAAGTCAAACTTTCTGCTGTTACCAGCACAGACTGATAGAGTGAAAAATAATTCTTTCATTCCAGGGCTTTCTTTTCTGTACTTTATGACCAAATATCTTTTCCCAGTGGCATAATATCCTAATTCACTTAACGTGTGCTCAGCTTCAAGGTCCAAGTCTCTCAAGTGGTTTGTAGGATATTGTTCAGTGATAATCTACAATATAGGGGCCAGTTCATCACATGCACTGACAAAGGGTACAAAACATACACAGGAATAGTAGGGGTTGCAAGATAGTGAGACCAGCCTGCAGTAGAGAGCAAGAAATAACACAGGCAGTTTCATAGTTAAACTTGAAACGACCAATGTTTATAGTATAGATTAAAAAAAAAAAAAAAAAAAAAAAAAAAAAAAAAAAAAAAAAAAAAAAAAAAAAAAAAAAAACCAAGGCCAGTTGGGGAAACAAATGTCTGGTAGAGGAGAAGTGCAAGAATGGGGAAGACAGTTCTCTAGGAGATATCAGATTGCACCTGGAGAACAGAGAAAATTTAACCAGCAAGGAGAAATTTGCAAGAATACATCTTAACAGTGTGGTTAAGCAACATAAAAACACTGAAATGAACCAGATTCTGATATTTAATGCCTCATGTACCAGGAGCTGACTCAACAATAGCACAGTAATATTTCAACATACATTTTACAACACATTTCCCTTGCCAATGTGCTTAGGCCAATCTATAATTAGACATAATAATTAGGAGCCAGGTAATATATTATTTGAGTTGAGTGATTGTAAAGACAGACATTTTTCCTGCTTGAATTTTCCTTAAGAAACCCGTGTTTCCTAGGGATTGCCAGCTTACTACTTTGATTACTGCTTTGTCAGTTTTCTTGAATTGCAATGATTACTGTTTGTCTGGACTACTCTCAGTCACCTACACTTCCACAGGAGCTAAAGCATAGATAAAAGAGAAGCTGAGAATTTGAAATTTTGTTTTGTGTAGTCCCATTATGTTATGGTTATTACACACGTGGGTTCTTTTGAGGTTACAACTCTAAGAAAGTAAGGTCAGGTCTTCCTGTCAGGGCTATCATTTAAATCATCAGAAACTGTTCTCTTGACATGTTCAGCGGAGGCCACATCCCTTTCAGGTTCGTTACCTTCTGCTGGCCTCACTGTGATCACTGACAGAGGAACTGCACATGGATACAAACCAGGCAAAGCCCTGCCTTGCCTTTCAGCTCCTTTTCAGATGCATCTGGGAACCCCTGGGAACGATGAAGGCCGGGATGTGCCTGTGTTTATCAAAAGGTGGCCAGTATGATTAGCCATTTTAATCTAGAGTCCTGGCCACCATGCTTAGGACTTCCAGGTTTTCTATGCTGCCATGGAAACACACAAAGATTTACCAAGTGAAAAAAAGGGAGAAAAAAAAAAGAAGACAGAAATCTGGGAAAGGCAGTAGTGTTCAGGGGACGAAGTTTAATCCTCATTAAGTGGTGTAATGTTGAATATGATTTGCTGTGCTGCAGCTTTGTTAGTCAGCTAACAGCTTGATTTTACAACTGTGCGCATATACAGCTAACATTTTTATTTAAGAAATCCCAATAAAGGTAATATGCCTTGTGCTGTAGCTATGGCTTGAAAAATAACTGAGTTAAAGCTGAGTTTCTTTATATGGTACTTAAAATTTAATAGTGGTTTTTTTCTTTTATTGATCTTTTGAACACTTCATTTGATACCAAAAGCAGAAGGAAGCTGAATCACCCATTCCAAAGCCTTAAGGCAAGACTGGGCAGTCCAGATCTAAACTGAAATCTGAATATTGAAAGATCACCTTTCATCTATGCTGCTAAAAGAAAACCTCCATTTCCTCCTCATCTTCCTGAACTTTGGAGTGGCTGATCTTGTCAGCCTGTGCAGAGGCTGTGGAAGAGAACATCTGAACTGTCACACCAGCCTTGGCTACAAATTGCCACCTCTTCTAGATAGGAGCATTTTCTTCTATATATAGCATACCCTCTGCTTTTACTGTGAAATAATTAAAATGATGCAGTAGAATTCAAATAGCACAAATACCCTAGGTGTGTGGCCTCACCACCTGCAGCAGCTGTGGCTCTGCTGCTGGTGGCACTGTCCTGTTGGGGGCACATTTGCTGTACGTGCAGCTGTTCAGCCAGGATGGGCTTCTGATTTCTCACCCTGGCTATGCTACACAATGTGATTAAATTAGATCTCTTACATTGTTCACTGACTTCTGGTAAATTACACCTTTGATTTCTGGTCCAATGAAAAGGTGCTAATTATCTTTTTAAGTGCTCATTTAATGTTCTGCAGAGACATAAAGCATGAGTGCAGCCGCCTGCATGCCCAAACCTTCCAGAGGTTTCTCCCAGGCTGCTCACTCTCATCAGCCTTTTTCATTTTTCCTCTGCTCCTTCCCTCTGTCCCTCCAAGGCACCTGCTGTGTGCCAGTTCTGCAGCTGAATAAATCTACAGCGTTGTTTGCTGCAACTGGCTCCATTTTAACCCATGAAAAGAAGAAAACTGGCATCCTGTCTGCATTGCCCAGCTCGAATTATTGTTTTTCTCTTAGATGGAGCTTAGCAGACATCACTTTGCAAGCGGCTGCCTCTACTCTTCCCTTGAGAAAGATGTTTATATGGGGAAGCATGCCCTACACAGCCTGCACCTGCCCTTTCTGTAAACAGTTTATAAAAGCTCTCTGCTGTTGACTGTGCTTATGTGACCAGTGGCCCTTTGAGGCCAAGGTGCCCAAACTCACCCACCAGAACCTGCACACATACACCCCTGAGCAGCAGCATTTCCAAAGTGGTAGAACCCTGGCAAAGTCCATGGATGTCCCTTGGATGCCTGGGACCCTGTCCTGCTCTCAAGCTTCTCACTTCATTCCCTGTACCTAGACCTGGATGCTGGTGACTCCAACCTCAGCATCTCAGCTGAGCTGTGCCAAAGCCGTGGCTGCTCCCCAGTCTCCATCCTCTCACATGGGGACAGGGCAGTGGTTCTGCAGAGGGATTTTCACAGCTGCTCCCTGGCAGCCCCACCTCTCCTCCTTAGGGAGAAAGTGCTCAGCACTGGTGGCTCCCTCTGTACTGGCTCTGGGCTCAGGTTTTCAGTGGTGGCTTTACTGCAAGGAAAGCAGAGGCTTAAAATGCAGTTGTCACCTAAGTGCATGTAACTACATTCTGTAAAAGCCTGCCAGATTCTAACAGCTTGTATTTAAACAGTGGAAAAAAACCCAAACATTGCTTTTCCAATTGCTAATGCCATCTCTGCCAGCTCTCCCTGTGTGTTCTGGTAGGTGTCCCCAGACCATCACTGCCCCACAGCTGAACACTGGGCAGGGTCTGCCCCTAGTTTTGGGTTACCCTGTCCCTGGTAGGTCCCAGCCTTGTGCCAGGCTGACAGCCAAAAATGTTTCAGTTTGGGTTCTGTAAATGGTGAAAATCCAGCACAGAAGGAGAGTGGCACTGACAGCACCCAGTGTCCTGCCTCTGTGGGAGAAGCCTGCTGATGAACCCACTCATTTATTACAGGTGGCCAAGCTGGTGCTGTTTCACAAGAGATTTTTCCCCTCCCAGTTTGAGCACTGTTAAATCTTTCCCTGCTAGCTCTGTATGGCACAACTTGTTGGCTGAGTCTCAGCAGGGGCTCTGCTCATAACTAACAGGCACAGCCGTGCTCCCGGCCACTCTCCCAGGACAAAATCTGTTTGTGGAGCACAGCAGTAGCCAGGTTCAGCAGGGCTGGCTGGCATGTGCTCATCTACTTCTATTAGATTTCTCTTTAAAAGCACACTGGCTTATTTTGTGTTGTTACTTCCAAAGACGATTAAATATGCCCTAGTTTGAACTTGAAGAATTATTTTGCTTTCATTCAAACATCCAGCTATGCTATATGAAACCCAGGATTGTGAGGCTGCTGCATGAGAACTGGGTTGCCCCCACTTCCTTTTGCAGAATCCTCCTGCCAGAGGTGTAATGCCCTAATCATTATCAAGATGAATATTCCCAGGTGTCATAGTGAAGCACAATTATTAAACAAAATGAAATAGAGAAAGAAAAAAAGCTACAAATCAGATTTCAAACAGCACTTAGTTTGCTTTACCATCACTTGCTTGCTATGTGCCAGGGAGCCTATAGATATTTGTGGGAATCAACCCACGTAAGTGAAGCTGCTCTCTCTGAATGAGTGTGCATCTGGGCCATGCACCTGCTTGCCTCTGTTCTGGTCCTAGACTCGGTTTCTCCAGCTGCCCCCACCCTCAGACACATTTGCTACTGCTCTCATTCATGGAGATCAAGCCCATACAGAACAGACAGCTTCACTTCCAGGCATCACACCAGAGACAAAAGAACTTGGATTCCATCAAAGTTTGTTCCCTAACGTGAGGCTGGGCAAATAGGAGCTCACTGGGGTTTGTGCTTTCCAGTGCCTCTGCAGCTCCTCATGCCACACAACATTCCCTGAGGAAGAAGGCTGCTTTTGTGCCATGCTGGTGGCTGTCTGTGCACCTTTTCCCTGTGGGCACCTGGAACAGAAGTGTCTCTTTCTTGTACGTGTGGTGAGGCACTGGACAGACCGGGGAGACCCACAACTATGTATTTTGACACAGCCAATCCCCTGCAAAGGACTGAAGCACAGGGCACTGTAGACACGATTCAGTGCAACCCCATTGACCTGTGCTCCTGACTTCCCTCTCTGGTGTGGTCCTTTGGGATGGGTTGGGGTGAGAGCTTTTTCCTGTTCGTTGTTATCAGTTCTTCCAGCTTATACCTCCATCAGCCCTTTCCTGCATCAAGCCCTTGCACACTGAAATAGTTGCAGACATATTCTAACGAGGCCATGGGGGATGTAAGGACATCCAAGGACCAAAGTAAGAACATTTTTTCCTGGAATAACACTTCTCCTTTACAATCTCTTTTAATATGGCTGCACTGAACAGTAAAACAATATTGACCTAACCACAGCAGTATTCAGAATTTAGTCTCTACCAAAAATTATACAGCCCTTTACAGTTTGCGTATCTCTTCACAGGTCTCAAATATGCGGGATTGAGAATAAATATGCCAAGTAGAGAGATCTATCCAGATAGTAAGAAAGATTACTCTATACATAGACCTACAGAAAAGACAAATTTATTTATTTAGATGTAAACTGGGGAGAGTTGGTAGGTAGCAGTGATATTCATGAGCTATTTATAGCCAACTTCTGAGGTGAGTAGTTTTATATTAGAGAAAGGAAACCTCAATGCATGAAAATATGGAAGTGTAGTTGAACTTATTGGGGACACAATTTTTCTTACTTAAAATGCATTCTTACATTTCAACCAATGCAATTTGGTTTAAAGGAATATTGAGAAGGTAAGTAATTTTTTCAGATTAGTAATTATTTTTGTCCTAAGAAGCTGTGAGGTTAAATTGTTAACACAAGATTTTTGACATGTGCGTGTGATATATTAATGATCCAATCCCTTTCCCCAAGGAGCCATTTGGTTTTTAGCTTTTTAACTACTTTTTTTATTTATATTGAGGAAACAATCAGACTCTCATCTGGGACATTCTGCATTGACATCGGTATGATTGCTTTGAGCTTTTATAAAGGGGAATTAATTAAGGGCGCTGATTCATGATTGAATCAGCTTCAACTTTGGTAGCTAAAGAGGTTACTTCTGAGGTGATAACCTCAGCTCTTCTGAACCCGACAGGAGTCATGAACCAGAGATCCCTCCTGCTGGAGCTCACAGCCCAGCATGTTAACATAAATTGAAATCAATAGATGTTGGAATGAGTACACTGTGTGCTGTGAACTGGGGTGGTCCCTTCTGCCACCCTGCTCCAGTATCTTCTGCCAGAAGGGTGGGATGGACATCAGGAAGTGATAGATTTTTCCATGTCCAGAGCCTGGAAATCCCCTCTATGTTGTACCATCGAGCTACAGCATGAAAAGCTGGATATTAAATATCTCACCAAGCTGGATCTTTGTTAGACTCCTGCATCCGTTTGGCTTGGCTAGCACAACTAGTCTGGTTAATTTCAGAAGGAGTTTTGTGGAGGTTTATGGATCTGCAAAACAATAAGCTAAATTCTGTATAATTTTACTTTGAAATAAGCCAGACAAAAGATATTCTTCCCAGTTCACATCACTGTTCCCAGCACAATAAGTATTTTACACATGATTTTAACTCAAAGGTGGGAAGAGAGCCAAGAATGAGTTCCCAAGGTATAGAAAACCTTACTAAATTGGAGTGTAATACTAGGAAAAAAGTGCACAAGCAGATGTGAATTGAACTGATCTTCAAGGGGACAACGTTTGCTTTTCCAATCCTATTCTCATTTCTACAGCTGCTGGTGATTAAAGCCCAGACCACTGTAGCTACTGCCAGTAAAAGAAAAACCTAAAAGTAAGTAGTGTCTCCAAGACAGGAAAATTGAAAACAAGGTGCTAGTGTCTGGCTGTTAACACCTTAGACAAAGACCAGAAATACAGCTGGGTAATTTTTTCAAGAGAAGATACTTTCATCACAGAGGAATATTAAAAAAACCATCGTTCAATGTCAGTCAAAGTTAGTTGTGAATTTGTGCAAAGCTCAGTGAAGTAGGTTCTGCAGATTTTCTTGGAAGAAAACAACATGTGATTACATTCTTCAAATGCTTCTATTTTTGTCTAAAACTTGAGTTAAATATTTTAATAATGAAGGAGGAAAAAGACATCCCAAGTAAACCAGATGGTTTAGGCACTTTTGGAGGAGAGAAGAGGTAGGGACATTTTCTCAACTGCTTTTGTTTTTAAACCATGACTTATATGCATATAAAGTACCAAATTTCTTTGATATTAATCTCACTTTCTGAAAATTTTGTACGTTAATACATAGCTATTTATCTTAAATTAATTTGGCCTGGAAACTTCTATAGATTTCACTTAATATCTACAGACTGCATTTGATCTCAGACCTGCCAAATAGTCACTTCAGTAAGAATATGTGTGATGGCAAAAATGTACAATATTCTTATAATTAGGCATCACAAAACATTTGTCACCATTACTGTAACTAAGCTGTAACTTAGGAACTGTATTGCAAAAAAGTGAAAGACTCACCCAAAAGAGCATCCTCTGTCATTCTTCCCAGCACAGGCTGATTTCTGTCAGGGATTTGGGTTGGGTGTGGGACTGTCCTGTCATTATCTCATTAGGACGTGCAGCCCTCCCTCTGCTCACTTTCACTGGGAAGGGCGAGGTGGATGAGACACAATCTGGTTCTAACCGAGAATGACCAAACCACCACAGGTCTGTCTGGTTCTGCCAGCCTCCTCAAGGCTGCAGTTCCTTGGGTAGTCTTGTATGAATCTCCAAACCTGGTACCACTCAGGCCATGGGATTATGTTTAAATTAAGAAGTCCTCAAGGTTTTCACTATTTGCAGAGGGCTGCCCCCCATAGTGATAATGTTTCTCTCTGCAATGAGCAATGATGCAATTCCTACTGCTTTCCTAGCAAATGGGGAGAGGTATAAGGAGTGGCACTTCATTTCTTATTTTGGTTATGAGTCATCAGCTCTCACCTTAAATACTAGGGCGAGGTCTCCCAGTCAAAAAAAAAAAATTGCTCTATCATGAAAGAAAAGTAGCCAAGCCTGGAGAGAAGGTTTAAACTGATAGTTGTGACAGGCTTAAGTAATCCCCACATTAATGAAGCCAAACCCCCCATAGGAGAGAATATATTGTTAAAAAAGCAGGGCCTCTACTGGCTTAGAAAATCTATTGGGACTGTGCCCACTCATGTAACTCTGTGGCATCTCACAGGACTAGAAAACTTGTTCTAAACTGTATTCTTTCTGAAAAATTAAGCCTTCTGTTTCTCCCCCTGTCCCCTCCCCCCCCCCATCACCTAAATTGCTGATAATTATAGCAGTACTAGAGCTGCTAATTCTCAGGCTTCGGGAAATAAACTACCACTACTCTGAAGCAGAGATCTGGTGCTCGTGCAGAGCAGAGCCCCTGACCCAGCTCCTCTGTGGTGCAAACATACACTGAGCTGTGAAGGAGGCAGGAAGGGATTCTGATTTATAGCATCTGAAGGGCTGACCCAGAAGCTGGAGTAAATGGGCTTGATCTAGCAATTCCCAACATCCTCACACTCCAGCAGTATTAACGATCAATTAGGAGGCACTTTGTTTCCATACCGCAGCAGCAATAGCTTTAGCCCTCCTTTGAAAGGGCACAAAAGGGCAGAGGGCAATGGCTGAGCAGAGAGATGACAAAATAACGTGGGGAGAAACCAGGGACTCTTAGGAACCTAACTGCAAATCTTGTAACAAAATGCAATTGGACAGAAGGGACTTGGTTTCAGATGTAAAGTAAGCTAAATAGGTGAAAGAGTTCTCTTTAAACTGTCATCATTAATTTAAGCCAAACTTAATTAAAAAAATAAACTGAAACAGCTGGGTGTAGGAAGTGGCTGGCTGACCTCAGTGCTGAGGCTGTTTTCCTTTCTCCTTTTAAACCATTGTTCATCAGCTTCCACTTAAGGCAAACCAGAACCGTCAGACTAACCACAATCAAAACCATAGGGCTTGCTTGCATCTAATATTTCTTTCTGTGTCATGACATCCATTAAAAGAAAGTAAGGAGTATCACTGGAAGTCCTTTTACACATTCTCATGGTGCCATGCTATGTTACCTGAATGAGAGGACCAGTGAAACACTTAAAGCCTCAAAAACATCTTCTATTCCAGAAGACCTTTGAATGTGCTTAAGTGTTTATAACATTTGAAAAACCATTATTTCTACACAAACTTCTGAATAAAAGAAAATCACTGCTTTATCCCTGCCTCTTACCCTAGCCATCCTTTGTCAGGCTGAGGTAAATAGTCAGATCTTTGGGGTAGTTGCTATCTTATGATGTGTGCCTGCAGAGCCTCTCCTACTGCATTTCTACCTGGTTGATGCAGGCTGAAATGCAGTACAGGTCCATGCTAATGGCTGAAAGGCAGCCTGCTTCAGCTTGGGGTGGAGAGCAGTGCGCTGCTCCTCTGGAGCGCCTACAAAACATCTCATTTACTTGATTTCCAAATAGTGGGAATATGATAAGCCTGCCCCAAAAATATTCTATTCCTAATGTCACTGTGCTAGTCCAGCCCAATGGCGGGTTCATTCCTGCGCAGCTGACACCATGGAGCCCTATCAGAGGGAAGGACTCCTTATGGCTCACCTACTATTGATTTTCTGTTGTGGGATGTCCAACAGAACATCTGTTTCTGTGTGAAAATACTAGAGTGTTATTGAAACTCATCAATTCTGCAGTAGGAGGAGATTACTAACATACAGCACACTCCCTATACATTTCAAATACAGATCAAGTGATAGTTTCTGAGAGAAGTTATTCCACAAGTAATCAATTATCCCTATGAAGGAAACAAGATCTCTCAGCTTTTTTCTTAGCTGATAGTCATCAATGCCCTCAAGCACATCCTTTTTACTTTGGTGGGACTTACTAATGTGTCTGAAGTTAATAATATGTTTAAGACCCATATTTCAAGAGTCAGAAAGACTTATATAATGCAAATAATCATCCTGCCTTTGCAGAGCTTGTCTTAGCTTGGAACAGCCATCAGAAAGTCATTCAGGAGCATGTTTTACCACACACAGAACAGAACTTAAAAAACCACTTAACATCACACACAAAACCCAGGATGGACTAATGTATATTCCTGTGGTAGTGAGAAACCTTAAACTCATTCACTGAGGTAACAAAATGGTGGTTACATCACAGCTCCTGCTGCAGTGGGGAGCACTGGTGCATGCACATGTGCCACGTACAGACAACAGGTTACAATATTTTTCAGTATCTCAGAAGCACATTGGCACACTTTGGAATTTCTAAAGGCAATTCAAGGCAAATATTGCCCAATCTGCAAAACTTTGATTTTAAGTCTCTTTATTTTTGGTGTTAGCTATCATGTCTAGATTCCCAGTACCACTGTAACAAAGTAGGAGTTTCTGGTGGTTTTGTGTGAGTTCTCCATCCCTTTTAAATTAGTCTATTTAATGCATTTTTATCTCAGTGACACTTGTCCTCCCAGCCCATGCCAATGCTATCCAAGTTGTCTAATGGCTTTGAAAAACCCACTGTCTTCTCTGGATCATTTCACACATTTAAAAGGACCATCTATCAATTTGCTGCTAAAAAAAACACATCAAACTCAAACACATGGTGGTTCTGTCTGTGGAAAGGTAATGGTGATCTGCCCATCCAACAAGGATTAAAGTTACCTTGTTCCTTTCTGTTCTGGCTAGCTCCTAAAAGTCAGCTTTGACTGTGGTGGATGCACTCAGAGAAGTGCTGCAAAGGGCAAAGTGTTCCTCAGTGCCGTGCCTGGCATGTCCCGCTGTGGGCTAGGGGAACACTTACCTGGTGCTGCTCTGGGCAGGGGCACTGCTGAGCAGATCCCAGAGCTTCTGTCCCCTCCGTGGCGGGACTCCTACCACCTGGAAACGTTGGTGTTGCCTGGCCCTTGTTGCAGGGGAGCCCAGGAACCACGAGATGAGTGACATGAGCTGCCTTCCCAGGCTGTGCAGCACCTTGTGTAGTTGGAGCAGTAGTAGAAAAACATCAGAGGGAATTTTCCCTGAAAAGCATTGAAATCAATATTCCAGTAAATCATCAGATGCTGAAGAATAAACAGGTTGTCCCAGGATGAAGCAATTAATTTGTTTTACTCTTTGACCTGCTAAAATGCAAAAATTGCTGTGGAATTTACTCTGTGTGACATGTTCAAGGAACAGAGCAGTCTCCATTAGTGCTAGTGTTTTTCTAATTACAGCTATAAATAAAAGCTAACTTCCATCCCGATTCAAAATGGATTCCATACACTGCCAGGTGCATAGGTGATGCAATGCAGAGAGATGAATGCAGCAGCATTTGCATCATCATATTGACTTACAACTCGGGGTTAATTATCGCATTCTTTTGCCAAGTACTGGGACAGCCATTTTTAGTCATTTCCAAAATGCTAAAAAGAAATTTGACAGCTTCTCATTAGATTAGAATAGACAAGAAGCTTGAATCAACAGTGGAATTTTATTAGGGATGCTCAAGTATAAAAACAAGAGCTTTTAATTTTGATATTGTATACTTTACGCTATATTGATTTGGTTTTATTGATTTTTAATAAAAAAGTGTGTGTGTTTCTCCAGTGGTGTAAATGAATTGTTATTGTGCCACGGAAAACAGAAGACTGCACCACAGTAATTAACATCTCCTGGCAAGGAAACTAAGTGAGCTTGCTGCTGAAATGGGCTTTAAAGCATATTTTGACATGGCACAAAGGCGAGCATATGCCTGTGAGGGGGTGATGCGGCAGGGGTGGCAATACTGCGAGGACTCGCATCGGAGCAGGAGCCTCGCAGCTGCACAAGGTCCTGTGTCCCTGAGCTCAGCTGGGGCAGGCACAGGCTCCCAGCCCTCCTCCTGTGCTCTTCACACAGCGCTCTGGGGGTGGCTGTGGATGGAAGGTGGGCTGTACTCATGTAGCAGCTATTTTGAGGCAGCTCACCAAACTGCAGAGGTGCAGGCGTGAACCTTTCTGATGCTTTCAGTTCTTGGCATCCTCTGTCATATCCAGGATGCCCTGTGTAGGTGCAGGGGGCTTCTGGGCAGTTCAGCACACAGAGGGACCCTCAGGCCTGGCTGGAGCTGCTGGGCACTGTAATGGACTAAGAAGCTAGGTCCCACCAAACAAGGGAAAATGAAACACCACATACAGCAGCTATTCCAGCACCAGCTGAAATGAGGAAACTGAAGATAAACATCTCTTCTCCTCCTCCATTAAGGCACCTTTAGAGGACTTGAACAAACTTCAGTAGAATGAAGTCAATACAGCTAATTCCTGAAAGATTACAGTTCAACTAAGAAGCAAAAAAAAAAAAAAAAAAAAAAAAAAAAAAAAAAGGACCTTCTCTCTAAGTAATGAGTAAGGAAAGGAAGGTACAGATAGCTGAACAGATTAATTAGCAGCTGGGAGATGAATACTATTGTGTTAGCTACTGTAACTTAAACCAACTCAATCCCTTCTTCTGAGACCATCTACATTACAGACTAATTATAAGCTATGTGCTACAAGACAGGAAGCTCTTCTTAAATAAGTTAAAACACATCCAGTGACAGTGATAAATCCATTAATAGAAAGAGAAAGCTCTCTATACCTTTTCTCACACGACCAAGTTTTCTTCTTTTGTACTAAGTTAAAAAAGTTTTGATGAAGTAAATAACATTTTATCTCAGCAAAATGGCTCCACATCAACACATCACCCAGAAGCTGCTCTGTGTGTACACTCAGACAGAATGTAAAAACTGCTGGTGAAGGCTAACCCTAAAGCTGGAAGTAGCAGGACATGGAATATTTTATAGGAATATTGAAAGGAAACTCAATATGAATAGAGGATGTCTGCAGGAAGGGAGAGTTTGTAACCACCCCTAGCCCTCAGTGAGACAGTCTGAAACCATAAGGCCTTCAGATTTAGCTGAGAGAACAGCTAAAGCCCAGCCTCCAGCTCAGGAATCAGCGTCCTTTGGCCTCTCAGGCACCTGGTGTATATCTCTTGTCCTAATCTCCAGTTTCAGGGAAGCTTACACTATTATTAACTCCCTGGCTCCTGGTTCTCTGGTGAAGATCCTACATCTAGGCAAAATCAGAAAGACATTGTGTAAACAGGCAGAAGATTTCTGTAACTGTTTTCTTTTTGTTGGAAGTGATATAAAAGTGCAAATTGATAGTGCTTTATACTTTCTTCAGAGGAACATGGGTTACATGGATAGGTAAATCTGATTCTCACCTGCTTTCTCAAAAATGTAACTAAAGCTCAGGTTACTTCTGGATACTCCATCCCACTGCTATCTTTTCCTCTTGTGCAGATCTTCATGTGAGGGTCTTGCCATGGCATGCAAATCAGGCTCAAAAAGAGTGTCCATATGTCATTTAGCCTTTGGTACATGTCATCCAAGAGGTACCAATCTTCTTGTGAGAGCACCAGTGTGGTCCAGCTATCTGGAGCAGAATTCAGTTCCAGGGTGCATTAGAGACTCCTTTGTGAAGCTTCTGTGAAACATGTTTCAATAATTTTGGACAATTGAACTAGATATTGTATCAAAATAAAATTCTCTGTCTAGTATCTTGCTATCTATCTCCCTATTGTCAAATTGATTTTTGCCTGTAAAGGGCAGTTATTGGTACACACATATCCCCAAGTATTCAGACACCCTGCTTGTTGATTACAGATGGTTCCAAATCAAAGCCTCACATTACCAAACCTTGATATTTCAGATAGATTTAGAAAAAAAAGAACAGAAAACTTGATTCCATCAAAGTAATAGCTTATGAGATTAGTTATAATACAAAATTTATTCTTCATGAGTACCATTTTCCATTCTCAGTCAATTTTCCAGAAGTCCTGCTACTGGAAGAGTGACTCAGAAAGCTTTAGACCTGACAAGCATGGCCTGTATGAGCAGATGGTACAAATTAAGGAAGTTGTGCTCTGTTATTTCAGCCGAGAATCTGAAGTTCAAAATTTTGTCTGTTTTTCATATAGCTGTATTTGATATCAGGAGTCTAAATCAGTGAAAATAACAGCAAAACTTTTACTGGTGTAAGTGGAAGACTGAGATGGGCAAGACTTCCTCCAAACAGGCTCAATAGAAGTCATCTGTCACAAAAGTGACAAAAATTTTTAACATGCACATGGGCAAGATGAGACCTATAAGGCAAGAGCAAAGTCATGGGTGATTCTAATTCTGCTTGGTAGAGCACTGCATGATCAAAACTTGTTTTAAATTTTAGGAAATTCTAACTTCCAATGGGGTGGTACAAAATATATCTATACTGTTAAGTGGATCAAGGCCTTAAGGTGTTAGTCATACTGATAAAGTTTTGTTACCCTTATGGTGATCTGTAGGAGAAAGAATGTTTGCCTGCAGAGGAGATAAGATAGTAAAACTGCTCTGCTCTTGTACTGCTGTGATCCAGTGGTCAGGAGCTATTTCCACCATAGAGAAGTTCAGGTCCAACAAAAATCCTCTGTCAGTCTCAGCTAGTGATGTCATGACAGCTTCAGACAAAGCCTTTTGCTTGAGATAGGATATGAATTGAAACAATCTGGTAAAGAAAAACATTCAGTCAGTATTCAATAGAAGTGCAAGTCTAAAAGTCTCCCCCCACCAGACATATTTTAATGAATGCATAGTTACAGGGTGACTATGTTATCTCATAGTTTTCTTGTGTCATTAACTAAGAAGAGAGTTTTAAAAAAGTGCCCCCACAGAAATCTTATTCATATGTTTTATTATATGTTCCAGCATGGGCACCACTTTAGTTTAATGGTATGTTGGATGATGGTACAAATTTATAGCCAAAGGTTTACATCACAGACAGCTGGAATGAATAACAATAAATTAATTTAAAGTGCTACAGAAGTGCTCCCCATAGTATGCAGTGCTTATATGCTCAAGACTAATAATTTATAAATGCACATCTTTTATAATACTGGTCTAAAGTCCTGAAAGCAGCTGGTTAAAAAGCAGTCACATGACATAATTATTTTTATTAATATTTCAAATGCATGATTAGGGTGGGCACCATGGTCATTAGCATTAGGTGGTCATTAGCATTAGGTAGCTTTCGTTTATGATCAAGTGTGATGAAGCAATAGCCAGACAGAAACCAGCTAAGCAGTGGCAAACAACCTTTGGGAGTCCTGGGGAGCTCCTGCTCCTTCTTCCACGCACTCTTTAGAAGGTAGTGGTCATCACAGCTAAGGCTGTTTCCCTTCCTTTTGCTTCTCTGTTGTGTTTGTCACATTAGACACTCAGAAGGCTTGAAGAATAAAAAGAAGTGCTATGAGAGCAGCCAGAAGCAGCTGTGCATCTCTGCATGGCTTTCCTTCCATCCCCAAACACCAAATAGCAGCGGTGCAGAAGGCAGTGAGGGGCCCAGAGGGTGCTCTAACCCCTGCCCTCATTACACCAGCAGTGCTAATTTCAACACTAGCAAATACTGAGCTTTCACACCAACTCCTACTTGGATGGGGTAGGTTACCTGAAAACATTTTACTTGCTTTGGGATGACACATTTTTGGTTCTGTGTCAGGGAATAAGAGAAAAGTGATGCCTCCAGGCAAACAAGTATTTGCAGTAAAGCATTGTAAAGACTAAGAATCAGGGCAGGCCATAAGCTTTCCTTTTTGGGTACTGGACTATTTTTTTCCTGGTGTAACCCAACGTCTTTCTGCAGTCTTCTGTAGTGAAAGGGTACATTCACTATTACTAGTGAGGGTAAAAGAGAAACCAGCTCAAATAACTTGGGTAATGTCGCATCTTTTTCCCCAGTACAGCTCTCTGGCATACCTCACTGCAGGGGTGTCACTTGCCTTAATACCACCCTTACTTTCTCCAGGCAAATCTGGCTGCTTCTGACTTTTCTTGGTGAAAATAATTTACTTCTTAAATGCAGAGTTATTAATCTGAGATTATAGAAGTAGTCTTTCACACT
Organism: Onychostruthus taczanowskii; assembly: GCF_017590055.1. Taxonomy (NCBI): domain Eukaryota; kingdom Metazoa; phylum Chordata; class Aves; order Passeriformes; family Passeridae; genus Onychostruthus; species Onychostruthus taczanowskii. The sequence goes on from NW_024499462.1 coordinate 9,287,833, forward strand.
GAAAGAAGGATCATGAATAATTTCTGTGTCTCTTCTTTTGGGCCATATATTAGACTACATATTTGAGTCATGGCAGATTGAAAAAATATGCACCACAATCAATCCCATTCACTTTGGTAGTTCTTTAGCAAAGGAAGTGGAGTAAGACACAAAGTGGGCAGAAGTATCATCATGTGGTCCCTCCCCTCCCTCTTTTTAAAGAAAAGAAAGCTGTTTGTGCTACACAGAATTCAAGCTTCTAAGTAACAATGCCTGATTAACTTTTTTTTTAGTATCACAAACACTTGCAAGTTCATACTCTCTCCTCTTCCTTTCTGGCTTTCTTTGAAAGTACTTTGTAATGTAACACATTTTTCCAGAGGTCAATGGGGACATATTTGCATTTTGATACACTTCAAATTTTTGCCTCCAGCACGCCACTCAAATGCGCTGTGCTAATCAGAAGGCAGTAATGATCTCCTATGTGCTTCAAGCGGGTGGCTGGGCATAGAAAAGCACCTCAAAATGCAAAATTCGTGAGACAGCAATACACAGCAAAGATAAATAAATACAAAAAAGGGACGATGCTGGCAACAGCAGTCTGGATTTGTAAGCTGAGGGCTCTGCCTGAAATAAGCAGCTAATGTGTTTATGTGCACCACTGGAGTGATAAGGGGATTGGGGGGGCTCCTGCCTCAGCCAGCTGCACTGATGGACTGCAGGCTTCTCTGAGCAGATCACTTGTATGTCAATATACCCAGATGAGGCATAAGCATTTCTGAAGGCTTTTTATATTGTCAGTGATACCTCATGTTCTGAACAATCCAAATCCAAGATTAGGCAGGATCTAGGAAAATGGGGCAGCCCCAAAGCATGGGTGTAATCTGTGTGGAGGTCTTTTAGTTTTAGCAGTAATGATAGGTTTACAATCAAATTTACCTGTTCAAAGTGAGGGGCTATATAAAAATATATGGGAGAGGAAAAAAAACCCAGAACCCAAGAGATTATTTATTAAAAAAAAAATTTAAAGCATGAATATCTTTGACAGACAGAGTCACAAGAAAACCTGAGCACTCCCCCAGTAACTACTGCATCAGGAGAAAAACTCCCGATAAGCAGATGTTGCTTAGGCAGCAATCAGCCAGGCAGTGTGTGTGTGTGTGTGTGTGTGTGTGTGTGTGTGGAGGGAGAGAGGGATGGAGAGAGAGCCAGGCAGACAGGTATTAAGGCACTGTGGTGAGTGTGGTGTGTGTGTTGGCTGCAAAGGATGGCAAACTGTGTATGAGAAAATGACATATGAACAAAACCAAGCTGCTCTGCTGACTATTTTATATGTATTTTTAAGGGAAAGCAGCAAGAAGAAACTAGGAGAGAGAGACTGAAAAGACAAGCAGGAATGACCAAGCAATTGCATGTCTGAGCTAACAGCAACATAAGGCAAGAAATCCAGGCATCAGGGAAATCATCTAAAGCCATATTGATTCGTTTTGGAGGTGAGAAAAAGCAGATGCACTCAGCTACTCTGGAATGGCTCTGACAGCAGCTACAGCTGCTTGATTTTACCTTTTTTTTTTTTTTTTTTTTTTTTTAAACGAGTTTCATTCACAGAAAGCTGGCACTGTAAACCAAAAGCAGCCTGCACCCCTCACTGCGTCACCTCTTCCCCAGCGATGGAGCTGCCATCAAAGCGTGCCCAGCCAGGCAGCACCTCCAGCCAGCCAACAGAACCCTCAGGCAACGCCAGAATGGAAGAGGGAGAAAGAGAGGGATGGGGGAGGGCAGCGGATCAATGGCTGAAATTCAGCAGCTCTGGCCATTTCCAGAGAGCTGGGAGTGTTTGGAGGCAGAGCAGGTTCTGAGCCCATCCATCTTCTCGGCAGACAGCAGCTCTTCCCCGGGAGCTCTGCCCGGGCCCGGCCCTCGGCAGCGCACAAAGCGAGAGAAGGATCCAGGACTGGGCACTGCTGGTCTTTGCATCCAGAAAATAGGAGGTGCACATGGCATGGGAAAATAAACGGGTTTAGTATTCTGTAGGAAATCCTATATGTTGGGGAATGAGGGTTTCTGCATGGAAATACTCTACATGGAAACACTATCAGTGTTGCCTGCACTGGTTCCAGTAAAACAAGCACTGTGTCAGGTGGGCCTTTTCTCTTTAGATTTGCACTGATACCTTAATTCAGCTGGTCCTTTGTTTATCCAAAGATGTAATTATAGAATTCATATGGACACCATGGCTGAGATCTTCAAAATACTGCTTTCCTGGAAGGCAGATACCTGTGAAGGTCTGCTCTAGGTGACTTATCCTCAGTCATAGAATGAACCTGATCCTCAGCCAAAGCTTCTGAGTCTTCCCCAGACTCCGATTTTTCTCACGCAATCAGCTTATTCTCTGTGAAATGTGGTTTCAGACCTACAAAATTCAGTTCAAACTGTGAGCATAGTTACAGCATGCAGTTAAAAATTTTAATTTTCTGTTTAAAAAGAAACCAGACTCCACAACAGTGAGGGTAAGGGATGTCCAGGAAGGTTTCCTTAAGAATGAAAATAGTACTGTTTTATTCAGTATGAAATGAAATTTGGTGTGGCTTTATTATTTCTGGAATCAAAACTCTAGGTGCTTTTCTGAATTAAACTCCAACTGCTCTCATAGCAGCTCAGATACTGTCCCATCCTTCCTGTGTTCTACACCAAGAACCTCAAGTGTAACTAGGTAGGGATGTGTACATGTGTGCTCACTGGCTTGGTCTCTCACAAACATCTGCTGAGGAGCACCTTATTTGTAAGAAATGTGAGTTTGGCATAAAAAAGGTCAGAAAATTTCTATCAGAATAATTTTCCTAAAGAAAACAGCTTTCAGGTAGATGGAATGCTTTATGACTATATAAAATTCCATTTTTCCATAGAAAATTGTATTCTGGTCAAAATTTAATATTCACTTCACTGAAGGTACATGAAAAAATAAGCAAACATTGTCCTAAGTGGCACTTATTCACATTTTTTACTGGCTGCACTGTGAAGTGTAAATCCAGAGTAACTTCCTCTGCCTCATTCAAGTTATTTTGACTTATCCTGTTGCAAATAAGTTTGAAATCTCAGTCTGGTTCTTGTGATTAATATCTTTACCTTCTAGGTTTATACATACAGAGAAAAATGTAAAAAAAACCCCAGTGCGATTCAAACCAAGAGGCTTAATGGATTCTGCATCAGGACTGGTGTAAAGAGTTCTACCTCCCAGAGGATTTGGTTTCAGTACCAGTGGTTAGAACACGTCAGAATGTGTAAATTTATAATTAAAAGTAAAAACATACAAACAAGCACTTAAAATAATTTACAACTATATTTTTATCAGCAATAATTTGAAAATTATCAGTGTTACACAGAACACTGGCTCAATTTTAAAGGTTAGGTACATCTTCCACTAAATTAAACATACCTTAAAATATCTTTAGATCTGATGACTGAGCAGTTTAACAGCATTTTAGCAATATGTAAACATTCTTGTAAGTCTTTAGATTTATTTGTAGGCCAATATATTTTCTTTTTCACTTGCTAAAAAAATTTAATCGTTTGCTTTAGATAAAGAAAGAAAAATTACCATGAGATAAGGTGTGTCTTGTCTTCAGGAAACCTCAGACCATTCCCACAGAAGCCAAACACTGGTACAAAGTCTTTGTATTACTGGAAGTACTTTAGGATCTGGAGTATGAGTCAATGGTAGTTCCCTGCATGGATTCAAGTGGAGAAGTTAGTTATTAATATGCAAATGATACTTCTTATTTTTAATTCAGCTGGTTTGCAGCAGGCCAGATCACTTCATCTAAAAGTATCTATTCAAATGATCACGAGTACTGCACTGCTTCAGCGTGACAGGTATCACCTTGAGCAGGATCTCTTGTAATTGGCTTTTAATGCTTTTCCAAAGGAGTGCCAATTTTCTGCATCTGATAAATAACTAAGTTGGGGTAATTCTGTTCTCCAAGGCAAATATATAAAGTGAAGGAAACAGGATGAGAGCAAATTAATCCCTAGTGTAAACTCACTGACTCCAGTGGTATTACACTAGAAATACTTGTAGATTGGGGTTTCTTATGCAAAAACTGATGTGAATTGTGCCTAATAAGAAAGTACCTTAAATCATGCCTTGGGCAAAATAGCTCAGTTAATCCCAAAATGTTGTTGCAAGAAAATCCCTTCCTTTCCACAGTTTTCTAAGGGAGCTATAAGGCATGTTACATAGCCAAGCTTTCCAAGGAATTTAAATAATTTATTTTCTTGATTCAGATCCGCCTAATATTTTTGTGAAGCATTTTATTGGTAAATTTTCATCTCTTTCCCCCTCCCAGCCACAAACCCAATAGATTTATAAGGTTACTTACTGCAAAACTTCACAGTTTTTCAGTCTGCTCTTGCATATATTACAGAAAATGCCAATTCTGCTTCCTCATCTCTAAGCCCCTAAAATAACCTGGGCCCCCTTTTAATTCTGCTTGTATGAAGTCAGGAAACATTTTCCTAGAGTTACATGACCACTAAGTAACACAGTTGCACAGAAATGATTTTTTAAAATTCCACTGTATAATAAAACCAAAAGAAAATGAAGTGAAAACGGTCAGTGTAATGAAACGTTGGCACTCAGACAGAAATTAGGTGCTGAGTTTTACTCTCATTCTCCTGCCCTACCCTTTCTAAAATACTATAAGAGAAAATAAACACTAAGATGACAATACTGAAATAAGCCCTAAAACATTTCAGAAAAAAATCTCTGCTATGATTGTTTCCCTTTGTAATTGACATATACACTGGTAAATCTTTTTGACAAAATAATGTTTACAGGCAAAAAGGATTCTGTCAAATAATTTTCAGCCAGCTTTCCAAAGGAACACTGCTGTGAAAAAGAAAATATCCTTCCCAATGTGTCTGCGTGGTGCGACTGTGCCCATTTGTGACTAACCCTCAAGCCCAAGAGTTTCAGGTTTGCCCCAGTGCTGTGTGATTGCTTTCTTTCCTACTGATTGCTTTCATTTCTGAAGATGGCAGCTTTCACATGAACAGAGCATGCTGCTCCCTATTTCCTTCTCAGCATTTTCACGTGCAAAACAGCAGCCACAGAAGGCCACTCTGCTTTGCTGGTGATGTGCTACGCATCTGACCCGCTTGCAGTGCTGGTAGTCTGAAATACTGCTGAGTAGGGGCAGCAGGAGCTGGATCTTAATGATTTGCCCCCTCCCAATCATTTGGGTTCATTGATTTCTCTAATTAAATATGCGTTCCACTTCACCATTATTCCCAATGATCGCATTTAATCTCAACGACAGGGCCAGAGATACAAGAGCCTTTCCTTACAAACTGTTTTTGCAAGCCCTGCTGTTCTGTGGGGGCTCTTGGATGCCTCCAGGTATTTGTCCAGTGCTGTTTGGCTACATCCTCCTTTCCTCATTGAATTGTTTTCCCCTGTGTATTCAAGCCTCTCCTCCTTTCAGCTGAACCTTCCAGCTTTGCTGTAGAGAGCTGGGGCTGCAGTTCTGTCTGACAGTCGTGTATGTAAAGCTGATTTATTTGCCTGCTGTGGCTCTGTGCCAGGTAAGAGGCCGTCTGAATGGTGAAGCTGTTAGGAAACTAATTGCATGATGGACTGCAGTTACAGGAGAGTCTTCACTGTTTGCTTCATCTAATCACATTTGCTACCAAGGATGTTTCTTGTTTGCCCCTTTTCCGTTGTATGAATTGGAAGACAACTAGGTTTACACAAGGGATGGGCTTGGCTGATTGGTTCCCAAGCCTGTATCACTATCTTGTCAGTCCCTTCATTTGTTAAAGAGACAAAAATACTGTCACTGCTGTGAGTGTTCCCTTGCTTGCTCATCTCAGACTGGGAGGCTTTGAACTTGCCAAGCTCTAAGTTCAGCTCTTCAGCACTCTTGTTTGTTCTTCTTGTGCTGATGAAATCACTAATCTCTAAATGAAGGGCAGGGAGCTGTTTGGGTTAGCAATTTCATCATCTTTAACAGAGAAAACAGAAAGCTTTGCAATACAGGTGGGTTAACAAGAAAAAGATTTCCCTCTGTCTTGCTTTCAAATGTCTTTCTGAACAGTAAGCCTGAACTGAAACCTTGGGTTGCAAAATAGCAGCCCATGGAAAGGGCAAAACCATGGAAGAACTCTGTGCCACCAAATCACCTTTACGTGGGCCATGCTCCATTTCCTTGCCAGCAAACATCCTCATTAGGCATTTAGATGACAGAGAAGCAGCCATACAGCTGCCTGTCTTCACTGTTTCTACTCTGGGAAGAAGTGTTGGTAAATGGTGGGCCTACTGATAATCTAAGAGATTTCCACCCTCAAACCACAGCTCCCATGGGGCCAGTGCCAACCACTCCTCCCCAGTAGCACCAGATAGTTTGCATGGCAGCATTGATGCTGTTTCCATGCTGCTGGTGATCAGTTTTCATTTGAGGGGTTTATGTTCATCCTCCTTATGGCTACCAGGTTCAAGTCAACATTGACTGCTACCAAACTGGAGAAACTTGAGGTGAAAACTCTGAGTTTCTCCTGATTCCAGCATAAAACTTTCTCCACAGCCAGCACCCGCCTCCTGGGAGATGCATGCTGAAGTTTGAGCCCAGACCACACACTGGCACAGGGGAATGGTGGCAAATGGCTTTATGCATATTTTGCAGACCTCTTATATGAAATAGCTTTAGAACACAGACTTATTGAAGCCACTTTCAGGTAACCTTCACCTACATGTTTCAAACTGGACACGTATTGCTCAGCTTTTCATTCTTAGCTAGTGTTACTCTACCTTTTCCTTTGCATAATTAATTAATCTGCTGGTCCTTTCGTTTTGAGGCCAAGGGAAAGTCTCCCATCAACTTCACTGAGCAATTTCAATTATCAGGGAAATTTCCTCCCCTCCTTCACATTCTCAAAGACCAAAGGCATATTGGAAGGCGTGTGCTTGCAGCAGTCTAACTGAGCTCTAGGAGGTGTTCCCTCTCAAAGCCAAGAACTTCAAATGGGAGCCTGCACCCAGTGGTAACAGCCAGCAGGCAAAGGGAAATGACAGCCAGAGCTTAATGCAAAAAGTCTGTCTGACAACTTTGCTACATCCCCTCAAAGAACTCAGAGAGAAACTCTTCTCAGCTGAAATCTTATTTACAACCCCTGGTGTTCTTTCTGCAAGAACAGAGTAATTTTTAAAGCAAGATTGGCTATAGCTTTCTCTGTCTCCTAAGGTTGCCACTAAGAACTTTGAGACTTAAGCAGAGTCTCAGAATCTCAGGATGTTGCAAATTTCTATCCAGTTCCCTCATTCATGAATTTCAGCCCAGGCTTGAGGAAGTTTAGCCAATAGATCACCTTAGATCTTCCCCATACACTTCCTCATGTAGGAATCTGCAAACCTTGCCAAGCCCCAGGAAGTCACCCTTCCTTTGCAGGGCCACACTTCTCAGCAATAAGGGGCAGGATGACTCTGGAAACAGAAACATTCACAAAACAAGATAGCTTTGCAGAACTTTTCACAACTTATCCTTCTGAATAGGAAAGGTTTGGGGAGTTAGGGTTTCTGGGGAAAGTGGAAAAAAGGAAATAATTAAAACAGGATGATGAGTAGAGACTTACTTTGATATACCCAATCATAAATTTTAGCAGAGAAGCAGAGTCTGGTTGTCCTTGTGATACTGCACATCAATAAGCCAGGACTGCTCTGTGATATTCTGTACAAACTAGACCTTATTTGTCTCTCCTTGCCCTGAATTTTTCAATTCAAAGAGAGACTGCAGATTTGATAAGCAGGAAAACTACAAGGAAAAGCTAGATCAAGATGAAACATATATGCTGCCTAGTCAGATGATAAGAGAAGATGTAGGCTTTGTGGAGCATGAGGACATTCAGAACGTTGTAGAAACACTGCAGAAAAGAACCAGTGCTACTGCACTGGTGGCAGCTTTGAAGAGATCAGGTTACTCTAGCAGAGTTCTTCTACACAGTGAGTACCAGCAGTACAAAACGCACGCATGTACAGAAACTCATTTTCTATCTGGTTTTTTTTTGTGCATCTCCCTCTAAGCCCTCACACAGTTTGAGCTGCACATCCTCCTCACATACCACACTCCCCCAAAAGATTAGCCGTGCTTATCTCGTGTGTGCCTGGGAAGCATGCGCAGTGTGCCTGGGCAGGGAGTTCTTGGCCAGCCCACAGACATTTTTCTGGGTCCTCCTTAAAAGCAATTAGCAGCTTCCCCCTTTAACTTCAGAGGGCAAATTCATCATGGAATAACTTTCCTGCAGTCCATACAATTAGCAGGAATGCGTTTGACCCCGGCTTCACCTTTTCCGAAATGCAGTTCCTGGTACAAAGTGTTGCAGGGCTCTTGAGAGTGACATGTTATGAGTAACTGGATGTCAGGATCATTGTGAGAAAACAAACAAATCTCCAAATAACTGGAAAGTCCTGAACCAGAAACTGGCATAATAAAAGTAGAAATAATTGCTATCTTCTCCTTGTTGCTTCTCCTTTCTCATAATACAAAACCAGTGCAATGTACCACAGCCCTCACCCCAAACATGTTCCGTTACCTATCACATCTTATCACTGCCAAAAGTTGTGGTTTTATGGCTGCTGCATCGTGGAAATGTAAATATCAACTTTCACAGAGACAATGGCTGAAACACTTCTCAGTGCCATGAAGAAAGGGAACCTTTTGTTTCATTCATATTTTTCTTATGCAACTTGATATTTAATTCTCTTTTCTTAAGGAAACAACAACGGCAATCTGCCTAGGCTTATACTGCTCCTCAATTCATATGTAGAAAAGAACCATCTATCTTAGAGCTAGGAGGCTGGGATTCCTAGGTCAGAAGGAAAGTCCTGGACACCCACCAGACCAGCAGTGCTGGCATGTGGCACCCAGTCTCAGCTGTGGTGTACTCTGGGCACAATATTCTTATTTCTTGAGAAATACCACACACAGTGGCTGCCCTGCCCCTTGCATGATGTATATACCTCTCTTTCCCATGTCATACATGGTCTAATCCTATTCCTTGAGTATCATTTGCACAGTAATCCTTTTCCTTCTGTGACAAAACAACAGAACTCCTTTTCCTTCACTGTCACTTGTAGAACAATCCCTTGCTTCTAGCAGCATGCAGGCAGAAATCCTTTATCTTTGTGCCAAACACAAAATGATCATCTCTAGCTTGCCTCCAATATGTTTGACAATGCAGCCCTTATGTTAATTCTATGAAACACACCACAGTCCTTTTATTTACAATTTATCCAAACACAATTTTCATCTGACTGCTGCACAGTATAAAATACAGTAGTGAAAAATGCAAAGTCCATTGAAAAGAAAAATGCTAACATAGCCCAATTTTTAAAAATCTGTTTTAAAAACTTCAACTTTTTCAAATATTTAAAGAGAGAGACAAAAACAAGTATATAGATATTCTAGCATCTTTGACATTACTTTTTTTTTCCTTTTGCTTCCCTCTTTATCAATGACAGGATGAAAAACAATAATGGGGAGGGGAACAGGAGGAAGAGAGAAATTTGGCAGTGACTTAGATCTTGAAACCAAATTCAGCCTTTTAAATTACTCTGGCTTGGGTACTTTACATGTGAAAGATTTTTTTCTTTTTTTTTAAGCTAAAAAATGTTTTGGCTCACCACACACACTCCCACCCCACTTGCATCAGACCAGCTACCAAAGCAAATCAGAGTGAGAAGAGAGCAGTGACCAGGACTGCCAGTGTCATCAACTGAACAAGTAATTTAGCCTGCTTTACCCTGAGCCCTACCCAAACTCAAACAGATACCTGCTTAACCAGGGCTTAACAGGAAAGCCTTACCTGTAGCTGATCCCTATGAAGCTGCAGAAAGAGGGGCATCTGTTGGGGGTTGGGAATTAGCCCCCTAATCAGCAGCATTGCATTTAGTGATGATTTGCATTTAAAGTGATCCTGTTTGTTTATTTTGGATTCCTATTTCCACCCTGCTGCACAGCATGCTTTCAAAACAGGGCTCAATTAATAAATGCTAAGTGTGACCTTTTGCAGAACCCCCAGTTTAGACCCATTGATTGATTGCCATGGGTTTTGCCTGCTCTTGGGCTGCCATATGTCTGCCAGGTTTGGTTTGGCACTGCATCTTTGGTTACTGCACACAACTTCCTTGTAATAGGACTGAGCCATACCTCTAGGTGCTCCTGTGTCTGTGACTTGCTTTGACATCCTGAGTGGCTGCTGCATTTGAGGTGCAGATTTCCTGTGTTTGCTGCCAGAGCAGTTGTGCTTGGTGCCTTTAGCTCCTGACTGGTACAGCCACAAGGGCTGCTGAATGAAATTCTGAGTGGAAAACCACCGCTGCATTTCCTGAACAAAGATAATAATTATGGTAATTGTATTGCTTTAGCATTTCTTGCCTGTGTTTATGAACAAATGGTGTGAGCCAATGAGAACAGCAGCTTCTTCCCTTCAAATTAAGTTGTGTTTTGGAATAGCAGGGTAGATAGGATAAGACTTTTAGTTTGCTATGTTTTCTTCTGCATCATTTCAGTGGTGCATTAGACATTCACCACAATTCTTCACCTCTACTCTCACTTTTATGGCAGTGTTTTCCTTTTCCTCCTCTTCAGTCATGGGCATGCTAATCTTTTGTGTCACAAGCAGCATAACCCCTCCTTTATATGGGCCTCCTCCTGCCTGTGCACAGTCCTGAATTATACAGTTAAAAGAAAAAATAATTTCCACTACAAGTGTAAAACTTTGCAGTTTTTGCCATTGTTATTTTTATTTCCATTACCACTAAATCCTGTCTGGATTGAATAATTAAGCAGCTATTTGTGTCATGGGTTTCAATGCTGAACATAACCCATTAACCCCGCAGGAGCAAGGTCCTTGAATTCTGAATAATTCTGGGACTAAGCTGTGATGAATCAGGACTGAGATAAGAGCCATGCATCTCTGAAAAAACTGGAGCATGTTCTTGGCACTCAAGGTTTTTTTCTGTGATGCAAGCAGTTTCTGCTCTTCCTTTTTAGTTTTTTTCTTTCCTCATTCAACTGACTGTCATGGGAAATGCAGAAAACCTCTATTTAGAAAAAGTGTTTGCTATAGCTCATTCCATTATTTTCTTATTTTTCCCTCTGAAATATTTATATGTAAAGAGCATCTTACCATTCTTTGAGGCTCATCTGTTTGTATTGCTTATTCTGTTCTTGAAATTGTCATAAATCTCACTCTGGACTCATTTTTCCCTTCAGACAGAGCCTTATTAGCTGTAACTAGTCTTGGACATGTTGATACAGCATGGTTGGGTGGGCACAATCAGTAGCAACATTCCTGGCACCAGTATGGGTGTACTGGCCTGTCTACCTAGCAAGCTGTCGGGCCAAAGTGGTCGGTAAACTAAAGGTGGGCAGGTCTCTCCTAATACATCAGCTGCTGCTGGAAGTGAGGGAATGAATGTTTTCTACATAACACAGTCCATTTCAAGATATTTTCCACAACAGATACTTGGGAGGCAGAATGACAGCTCCACCCAGAGATGCACAGCTCTGCAAAATAATAAAAACAGAGGTACCTCTGGGCATACACAACACCCTCCCCAGACAAGAATTCATAGTAACATATCATAGTTGGAAGAAATCCAAGAGGATCATCTAAGTCTCTTTCCTGGCCTTGGACAGAATCATCCCCAGGAGTCACACCGTGTGCCTGAGAGCGTTGTCCAAACTCTGCTGGAGCTGTCAGGCTGCTGCTGTGACCTCTGCCCTGGGGAGCTGCTCCAGTGCCCTCTGGTGAAGAACCATTTCCTGATATCCAACCCGAACCTCCCCTGGCTCAGCCTCAGGCCATTCCCTCGGGCCCTGTCGGTGCCAGCACAGAGCAGAGATCAGTGCCTGCCCCTCCTCTTCCCCTCGGAGGAAGCTGTGACTGCAGGGAGGTCTGCCTCAGTCTCTCTTGTCCAGGCTGAACAGACCAAGGGACCTCAGCTGCTCCTCATCTGGCTTCCTCCAAGCCCTTCACCATCCTCGTGGCCTCCTTTGGACTCTCTCTAACAGCTCAATGTCTTTTTTTTTACGTTTTGCTGCCCAAAACTGCCCCCAGCACTCGAGGTGAGGCTGCCTCAGTGCAGAGCAGAGCAGGAAAACCCCTCCTGTGCCCAGCTAGCCGTGCTGTCCCTGGTGCCCTCCAGGACAGGGCTGGCCCTCCTGGCTGCCAGGGCACTGCTGACTCACATTCAGCTGGCCATCAACCAGGACCCCCAGGTCTCTTTTCCCTGGGCTTCTCTCCAGCCTCTCATTCCCCAGTCTATACACACATCTGGGGCTGCTCTGTCCCAGGTAGAGAATCCAGCACTTGTCTGGTCTGCTGCATAAAAGCAGCCTTACAACTATTTTGCCCCATAATTTCTGTGGCAGCACCAACCATTTCTAAATGGACTGTCCCTTTCTGAGAGATAACCAGCTCTGATTTAAAGACTCTGATGGAGAACTTTCCCATATTTGTGATCAATTACAAAGTTTAGGTAATTGACTGCTTGCTTGTTTTTATGGCTACAAAACACTTATCAGCCCTGTGTATTGGCACAAACCTCATGTGTAGTCAGCAATGTGAAAAGGGCTTCTTGCCTGAGTAAGGGTGGTGAGGGCAAGCCTTGTGCTGGGCCTGTTAATTCAGGAAATGCAGGCTGTCAGGTTCTGAGGAAGGACTCAGTCTGGGATCTCTGCTGGTCAGGATTGGCCCCAACATTTCAGACATGTACAAACAGAGAAAAGTAGGTCTAACATTAGAAGAAAATGCTGTGAGAAAATTCATGAGTATATTCAGATATCTCAAAATATGTCCTCAGTCCAAATACCAGACCGAACAAACAAAACTTGATACAATCCATTAGCATTAGCAATGCTCTGTAAGTTGGGAGTAATCACCATCATTTAATGATTGGTTGTGAGACATATTCCAGAATATAGTACATTAGTAGTGAGCTTTGGTTTTATCTCAGGAACATAATTTGTCCTGCTAGGGACAAAATTCTAAAGAGGGCCAAAGCACAAAAATGAAACCACTGCTTTTCAGGTCACAAAGAATCTTAAATTTTCTTATAGTAAATTAACACTTTTCAGAACAGCATGGAACCAGAACCTGATGATGGATGCAGGATTGAGGGCTGACTAAGGGAATGTGTAAGCATCTCCAGGGGAGGGACCTCTGTTTCTTGAAGAAAATTTGGCATTATAGTAATGAAGAGATAACTTGCCTATGATACCTAACATGAAATAGGATGAGCATGCTAGTGAAGTTTAGACATTTTTGCAATATCCAAAAGTATCCTTTTCCCTTTGTCTTCCTTTTTCTTCTTCATTACCTCATTTTTTCTCCCTGAGGAAGAAACAATAATTTAATTCTGATCAATATACAGAAAGTCTCCTACAATTGAGATGGTTAACTTACAGTGAAATAATTTATGAGCCACAGCTTTAGCTTAACTGAATGTCTTCTGTGCAGCTTTAGCTTTGCTGTATGGACCTCTGAGAACATAAGGCTTCACCATTTAAGCAGGACCTGTAGTTGGTGCTGGAGATTGAAGGAGCCTCCTGAAGTAAGACACTGACCTGTGAAGGACTCATTGTCTTGGGAAAACTGGCAACAGTGTGAAAGCTAGACAAAAACATAACCACAGCAGAAACCAGCTTGCACATCTGTGAGCTGCCTCCAGCTCCTCGTAAACAAGAGCTGTAACCTCACTGCCAAAGACTGAAAGAGCCCTAAGAGAGACCTGTTGTTCTACTTGTGCAGGAAACCTTGCTCCCACTTTCTCCATAGAAACAGCAGGAGTGGAGAAGGTCCTGTTCCTGTTCCCAGCATCCCAGCCCACCCACTTGCTAGGGAGGCACTCAGTGGACTTCAGCCACCAATGGTGGCTGAATAAGTGAATCAAAACACTGAAGAAATAAACTGATGGTGGGCACAATGCAGGGTGCTAATGGTCAATGGCTGAGATGACCAAACTTCATGCACGTGGCTTGCAGCCTGGGTCACTCTCAGTGGCCTGTGTGATTGGGGTGAGTTCTGCTGTCTGTTGCATATTAGGAGCCAGCTTGTTCCCTAAAGCTGTGGAGGCACGTGCTGCTGGCTGAGAAGGATCTTGCTTCAGCCTTGGGCCATGAAGGCATGTGTCACACTGCCACCTCTGCTGCTGTCACTGCCATGATGACCCAGGATGTGTTTCACTAAGCAGGGATGTTGCTGAAGCGACTCTGGATTGACAGGCAATAGCTGTCCTTTCCCATACCAAAATGCTACACTCTCCTGAAGGACAGGAGACTGCTACTGCGGTCCCTGGTGTTGCACATAACATGCCACAGTGACAGGTTCTCATCTAGCCTGCAGATGTGTGCTTCTCAAGGAGAAAATTGCAGTCTGGGGAGGCACTCTGTGGGCTCAGTGTGTACAGGAAACAGCTAAGAGAAGAAGGCTGTGGTGTTGGAGAGGAACATGGCACAGTTGCATGAGTCAGTCTGGTTACAGAGTATTAGAGAATAAATTGCACTACCCCCAACCTTAAGGACTGCAGATAATGCACAGCAATGAAGTTTTATCTGTGCTCAAGTACATATTTTTTATGCAGCTAAAGCTATGTCACAGATGTTCGTCACTAGAATAGATTTTGCCTTTGCTAATCCTGTATTAATCTGCTGGTAGAGCTTGAGCTGCGTGATTGCCACTGGGCTCCTTGCAGAGAGGAGCCTCTGGTCACGAAGGGCACAGCTCCTCGGCAGACTGCAGCTGGGGTTCAGGTTTGCTGTGTCGGGGAGCACCCCGTTCCTGTTCCCAGTGCGGTGCTCTGCCAGGAGAGGGAGCTAGGACTCTGGGATTCAGGGCCCTTTGATGTTTTCTGTTCACAAACCATGGAGGTGTTACGGCTGTCCAACGTAGGCTTTGCTGTGTGGCTGAGTGACTGTTCAGGGGGCTCGTGATTTTCTATGGAGGGCACCTACTGAAGAGGTGTTTGGTTCCTGCTGGAACTCAGAGGACTCTGGTGCTCTGAACTGTGTTTTGAGGCTCTCAGTCCCTTTTTTGTCTGCTCTGCCAGGTGAACTCCAGTGGGAGTTTGGGCTGGGTGAGAACAAAGTGAAGCCTACAGATTCTGGAATCATCGGTAGGTTTAGAGCCACTGCTGGAGTGGAGAAGGCAACCAATGTGTGCATAG
This sequence comes from Onychostruthus taczanowskii, assembly GCF_017590055.1. NCBI lineage: Eukaryota > Metazoa > Chordata > Aves > Passeriformes > Passeridae > Onychostruthus > Onychostruthus taczanowskii. Next base: position 9,303,032 of record NW_024499462.1, read on the forward strand.
CAATGCAAGCAATGGCTGGGAGGAGGGAAAATTTTTGGTTAAGGCTACCATGTGGCAAACAGATGTTGGACAACATTTCTTTTAACCTAAAAACACATCAGCCTTCTTCCCCCTGCAGTATATGTGTTTCATTTTGAACAAGTAACTGGCAGCTGGAGAAAGTTATTAGAAAATGCTCCGTCTATATTCCAGCACTTGCAACAGCAGCACAATTACCTATTTCCTATTCTGCCCAAGCTTTCTGTCTCCTTTCTTAGATATTGTTGGCCTCAAGTCAAGTTCTGCTTAAGTTATGTATCAGAAAGGGAATAAGTGGAGCTCCAATCTTGTTTAAAGTGTAGAAAAGGGAGTTTAAACAAAGCTGGCAGAGACACTGACTCAACTATTATCTAGGTTTTGGATGCGGTTGGGCCTGCTGGTAAAAAAAAAAACCAGGAAATAAGTGAGAAAACAACTCTTAAAATGTGAAAACCAGCCAAATCTACAGGGCTCCACTCTGTGTTCAAAAGTCTGTAAGTGCTGATAAAAGAGCACACGCGATGTGAAAGTGCTGTGTCATTATCACCGGCCCTTTCAGTCTTATTATCGTTTCAGTTTTCTCCGAGTTATGAATTCATGTCTGGCAAGGGAAGAGCATGCTAGTGAAATCTGGTAGTGTTTCCTACCTGATTTGAAAGTAAGAACAGAGTAATTTGTTTGGGACAATTTTGGAAATTAGAAGAGCTTCTCAGACAGAACTGGGCTTTGTTAGCCAGGAAGGGGCCAAGCTAGAGAAAATATTGTTGAATAAAGCACAGTGTGAGCGGACACTGGAAACAGTAAATAGTAAGGGAGGCTCCTTCCTAAGAAATGTATTTTACTGGCTCTGTATGAGTCAGAAAAACCCTGTGATCTGTTGCCCTAGTTGCACATTACCCTGTGGTCCAAGGGGTCGGCTTTGGCTGCTGGTGGCTGGGAGGCACCAGCAGTCACTGTGGAGCACTGGAAAGAAGCTGCTCCCAGAGGAGTGGCCAGTAGCCATCAGGGTGCAGGAAGTGTTGGTAGCTAGTCCCCCAAGTTTATGGCTCTTAGTATTTCTATCTTCAGAAAGGGCTCTAACTGATAAGGATGAATGGTGTGGAGTTGTGCATGCAAGAGCTGTGGTTGTGACTTCCTATCTGTGTACCAGCCAACAAGTTATTATAAAAAGAAATACCTCAATGGCAGCAGCAGCATCCCCAAGGGCCTATTTACTTCCACTGGCATGAACTAATTCCTGCAGAGGAGCTCAAGCCAAATCCTGCAGAGACCAGCGGGAATCTCTCCAGGCTCTTGCAAAGTCAGTTTGCACACTGGAGAAAATGCTGGTACTTGGTCATATTTATTGCCATGTCAGTTAAAACATGTTGTCAGTTAACACCTTCCCTAACACAACATATATTTTCTAAAACTGAAGGAAAGTGAGCTTTTTTACCTCCTTTTATTCTTCAGGTAGTTATTCTGATTTATTTCTGAAATTGCACAACACACTAAATGCTGGTTCATGAAGTGGCTGGGGATCAATTATTACCTTTTCATGTGCAAACCGATCTTAAGGCATCTATCAATCTCTTATAGTCCTATCTACAGAAGATATGTTCAATTTCAGAAAACAGAAAACATATAAGGGAAGCTAAGGCAGGGTGACATTTGCTTTCCTTGGCTTGCTCTCTAGATGTTTGATGGGTGAGTTTATTATCTATAGTAACAATGAACAAGCCAATACACGCTTTTCAAGGTTTACAGGTGCCTTAATGTAACTTGCTCATTTAATTTGGATCTATATCCTCCTGAGAAGGGCAGAAGATTTTCATTTTCAAGGCCTTATTTAGCCATAAAATGTGTATCCCTTTAGCTAAGAGCAGATCTATGAATTCCATTTCATTTGGTGACAGGAGAAATAGCGATGTATGTATCATCCTCTCAATAACTGCTATTAAAAGGTGTGTGTTTCATGAAGAAACAGTGTGTTCCATGTCATAACATCTTTCATGAAATATAATTCAGGGCATTTGTAGCATAAGTATTTGAAAAATATCAGTTCACTCTTGTTTCAAGAGTGTGGGGAAAATACAAGCCCCTTTTGTGGCTGGAGCTGGCCATCTGAAAAATTAGGATGGATTTTGCTGGCTCCAACAAAGCCAGTAGGAGATTTTCTATGGCCTCAATGGGGCCAAAAATTCTCCTAGATTTCATACTATTATAGATATTGTACAATTTAGCCACCAAGGTCATTAAAATGCTATAATCCCTCGTGTGATACATGATGGGGTAAAAGCACTTACAAAGGTATTGCTTTCTAAACTGGTGTAATTATAGTGGTAATTCCCAGAGAAGTATTGCAAATGCATTTCCAGTTCCAGTTTCTCAATTTTTTTGTCAGTGTTCATTACAGTAGTGATATGCTTCTGTCTAAATCTTGTTGATGTCCTTCCAGAGGCCACTAAAAACACTAAAGTAAGTAAAGAAAAATTTAGTTGATGATTCTGACTGGCTTCTGAATTGCTGCCTTTTGAGCCCTGTCCCTCAGCTCATAATCTATAATGTTTGCTCTTATACTACACAGACTACTTGCTCCTTGTTTATATTCATCCCCTTACAGTTTGTCTAACTTAAAGAGAATTAGGAAAAAAAAGGAGAAAATTCAAGTCCTTGCCACACCAAATGTGGATGCTTTGGGCCTAACAAGCCTGGGACAGCTGTCAATACTGAGCTGCATTTTCAGTCCCTGGGAAGTGTGCAGCTGGGCAAAGCTGCCCTGTGGGGCACTGGGGGCTGCTTTGGCTGGGCTCTGGTGACAGAGCGTGGGGCTCAGGCTCAGAGCACAGGTCTACCCCTCCTGGCAGTGCAGAGAACATGAAGCTTCTCAAAGAAACACTGAGTTGTGATCCTTCCTTTTCCAATTTTAAGAAAGGAAAAGACATCAGGTCTCTGAATTATGGCAAAAAAGGATTCAAACTGAGATAAACAAGAGTCTTGCAAGGGGTGAGAAGAGGGCCTGACTGTTTCCTGATGGTGATCCTCTCAAAAAATTATGAAAATCAGCTAGAGGTAAATAAAATTAAATGTTGTCTTTATGACAAGTGCGAAACGTGATCTTAGGGCCCACTTATTTTTAACCTTGCAGTTGCACCATATTCCTCAATGGCTGGGGATGAGGCACAGAGGTGTTGGAAGCTCTGGTATTTTTCTTTCCTCAGGTCTTGAAATTAGCCTCACGTGCTTTGTACATGGGCGATACAGGAATTTCCATCTGCTCTGAAGATGCCTAGATGTGCATTTCTCTTTGCTTCATAAAGCCACCTCCTTTCTACTGCTTAACTAAACTCTCAGATGTTATTTGAACAAAGAAGTGCTGTTCTTTAGGAAGAAAACCAGGAATAAGCCCAGGGTATTTATTCTTTTCCTTTGAGTGTTTTAGTCCTTTGACTAATGCTGACAGGATTTCTGTTCCTGGTGTGTTGCTAGCTTCTTCACAGGTGCTACCAAATAACTACATCATTTTGGGACATGATTTCTTACAACTGCCTGGCAAATTGCAGTGATGCTGTCAACTCATTCCTCACATGCTTTTATCAGACAGATACCAGACTAAAGACTAAATTAACAATATCTACTTTGATCAGATACAAGATTAAACATCAAATGAACAATACTTACTAGGCCTAGATTTCAAATGGTCACTGGGTTCACTGTAGTTTTACATCTCCTCATTAGCCCCTGGAGGCATCCAGTCACCAACAGAAAACATTGCAACAAGGAGCTTTGTGTCTTCTAACATAGAAGGAAACCTACAAATAATAACATTTTGATTAAATACACCCCCTGAAAGCTGGTGATATCTCAAACAGATTACCAATTTGGACTTTCAGAAACCATGCAATTCAGTGTTTCTTAAGAACGAAAAACATACAACATTTATATCTCACAATTTCATACATTCTTTTCTAGTAAATAAAGCCAGGAATTTCTATTTTTTCTTTAACAAGAATTTTGATGATGTTTAGTACATGTGTATAATACACAAACAGTCTATGAAATCCATGTTTACAGCTTTGTTGAAAGTTAAAGACACATCGAGGTGAGTGCATATAACCCTGACCTGAGATTCAAAGTGCTACCACCATGCTCCCACCTGGCTGGGAAAGACCCAGTTATTCCGTAAGGTTTTGGATTTAATTGTGGTTTTTTTTTTTCTTTTCTTTTTGACTCGAGGTCTTTTGGCTGGCATAGCTAAGAAGTCACCACATTATAGGCCAGGATCTCCAGTATTTACCCAGCAGGTGCTGCAGCCCTTGGTGACTGTGACAGTTTGTACCATGGTACGGGGGACACAAGATGGGTTTAGCAGCTGTGTTGGCCACGTAGGTGAGCAGTGCACAAATTGAGCCTTTTAACCAAGATTTTATGAAGCAGAGAGCTGCTATATATTTCTCTGATATAAAAGGGCTCAAATCTCCCAACTGGTGGCTTTGGTTGCTATAATAAAGTTGTACTAAAATTAATACCTGATATATTAATTTTTTTTTTTTTTTTTGTTGATAAATAGCTTGATCAGTTCTGTGAGAATGAAAGAAAACTTGATAGGACATATAATCTACTGGGACAGCAGGAACTCTCTGTGGTTACTCATGTATCTACAGGGAACAGGAAAGCAAGAAAATGTAGTGCTTCAAGCATATTCTAAATAGATCATTGTGCAGAAAAATTCTCTCATCACAGAAACCAGAAGGTTTATAACCAGGACAGGCAGTGCCTGCTCTGCAGTGACAGCTTCATGTTTATTTATTCTAGAAAGAATAAGAAGGAGATACTAAAGTAAAGACAGGATAATTTTATTCCCAGATCAAATAAAGGAACACAGAGTGTGTTCTCAACAAAGTGATTACTTTAGGGGGAACTAATACAATGAATGTTATTAAATTAAACAACTTTTTATAGGGCATCTCACATTAAGGATTTTAGTGTAAGTAATATTTCTGTCAGGCAAAATGATGCAAGAAAAAATAGCTTTTATAGAGGTATTCCTTAATACAAATATTCCTGCAAAAATGTAGTCAATCTAGTATACTTCCTCTGTAGCAAATTATCACTTTGCATAACAGCTCTGAGAAACAGGGCTGTCAGGAGCAAAGATGACTATTCTCCTAGATGCCTGAAATCTTTGATTTTAAATTAGCTTTTAGGAGCTAGTATACATAAAGCTCGTATACATATCTGCTCAGCACAGATAGCTGGGAGAAATCCTGAGCTCCATAGGAGCTGTCTTCAGCGCAAATCCCAGCGCATTGCCTGTCTGCCCTTCCATCGCGTGGGAAGCCTCAGGAGCGAACCCTCGCAGGGCTGAGCACGAGGTGCAGCTAAGCTGGATTTTTTACAGAAACCATGCTTTCTCAGAGCATTTACTCACACAGGCTGTGGCAATCAGAGCTAAGAATTGTGGACCTACTGCTTCTTTTCCAATCTGAAAATGGACATCCGTATATCACCACACTTGAAGACCTAGAGCTACGTTTTATTATCCTAGAATCTGAGAGGTCTCAGGGGGTAATTATGTATAAAATGACTAAAACATCTTGCCTCAGGTGCAGAGTTCTGGAAAGCCATGTCTTCTCTAAGGGTCGTGAGAGTGAGATGAAAAAGCCTGACTGCATCATCTTGTATTGTTCCCTCCAGTGCCTTTGCTAGTAATTTATCAAATCTGTATTTATCTTAGCATTTATATATGGCTCCCATTGCACCACTTTGCAATATTCAATTCCTTTATTCTCACAAGGGCCCTATCTGGTATATTCTGCATCACATCTCATGCAGTCTTGAGGAGAAGGATCATAGCAACAGAAAATGACAGGAATGTAGTCCCTTTTACTTATTTGCTACCTCAATCCCTAAATTTTGGTTTGATGCTTACTACATAGGGCTTCTGTCTCTCATGTGGGAAATGTGAAAGGAGTACGAGGGAACTGAGTTTGTTTAGAAATATGAAGGGCTCAGAGTTGTCCTCTATTTTCTGCTACTCTCTTCCAAAATATTGAGGATGTTTCAGGAGCTAGAGAATTTACACATCATGTCACTGCAATTATTTGGTCAAGTTCTATTGCTTTTATTATTCAGGAAATTTGACCACAAAATGCACGTGTGCTTTTTGTGCTGGGGTATAATTTTATTTTCTTAAGGCACTTGCTGAAATAAGACCTGCATGTTTTAACCCAATTTTGTGTTTCAATTCTTTTACCTTGTCAATAAAAAGCTAAAAAGGCACCCCAAAAATTCTACACAAAACAAAGAAGCAAAACCCAACAAATAAATAAATAATCAATCCCCCCCAAACCTTTTGTTTTTTTCTTGTATTGTGAAGGATTTCTAAATGTTTTAATGCTTGCTCTGATTCAGTGGTCATATGTGGAGATAGTAGAGATCTCTTCTCCAACCCAACTCTTCTCTGGGACAAGAGATTTTGAATCTCTGTGGTTCCAGAAGTACTGGATAATCCCAGGGAAAGGCTATTTGGGTTGGGTACAGAACCAAGAGCAAGCTGTTGGGCAAGGCAGTGTCTGCCTATTTTATTCTTTATAATTCTTCCAAGGAGAGAGGCATAGCATATGCTGTTAGCTATTTATGCTCATCCTGGCTTCACAGAATCATAGATGGATGCAGGAAAATGACACATGGAAAAACAGGACTGAAGAATTCTACTGCTCCAGGAGAGGTTAAGTGGTAAAAGCACTATCCAAGAGTAATGGAGGATATATTTTGTGTGGAAAATATATTTCTGGTGGGCCTAGACTCAATAATTAACCTTAGAATTCCCCAGGTTTTTATTAGCAAAGCACACTACCTTCAGTGACAGCACTTACAGGTAATGTCAGATCCTGCAGTCAGAAATCACCTGTGCTGAATTGAGTGGTTTATTGGTCACTTGCACAAGCTATGAGCCAAAGTACAGTGGAATAATAACACAGATTTTGGAAAGTTTGCTAGAACTCTTTCAAAAAGTTAGAAAGTTACCTACAAATATGGAAAAGGAGGTGCAAGCTCTGACTCTTTCATGTCTAACCCTCAAACAGCCATTCTCTCCCTGTTGATTTGGTAGTAATTCAAGTTTTGAATAATACATTGGAAAGACTGTGATCTTGAGGACTGGTTACAGACATTTTCTCAACAGTCCTAATCCAGACTGGAGGCTGGAGGCTTTGGCTACAGGCTAATTGTTGATTCTTGTTTACCCTCTGGGCACTTTTCACAGTTCTGGCAGAAAAAACAGCATTGAAGTGTTTGTAAAATATGGAATACATTTGCATCGTAGCAAATGAGAAATGAGTCCCAAAGTCTTAATGCTAACATTGGTATGAATGTAAATTTAATAGACCTGCAGTTTTTCCTTAACAGCCCTCATACCTTCTCTTTGTGATTCACAAGAGAAAACAATCCTTCAATAAAAAATATTTTAACCTTAGAACCATGGAAAGAAGTATTATCATCCTGTAGAAGAAAGAGCATAAATCCAGTGTTATTTTCCATTTGTTTTCATTTTACTTTTCACACATAACAATATAAGCCTTCCCATCACTCCTGCTATTAACATATGGAAAAGTTCAACTGCAGAATTTGCCCCAGTGACAAAGTTCTTTGACTTGTTCTGAACCACGAATGTTAATGCCCAGACTGCCAAGAGGTATCACTCTTTGATTTATGAATGCACATTTATGAATTTCTGGGGATACTGAGCTGCCTCTGACTACATATTTTGAGATAAGGACAAGTGCTGTTGAGACTTAAACCACCCTCTTTGCAGACTTTGTATTAAGGGGCTTGCAATGCACATAAATGCTTTTGTTATAAATAAATGCACCAAAAAGTGTATTTAAAACAACTCTAATATAACACGTTGATTTCACATCTTGCATCTTGTTTGAACTCAAATTTAAACATGGCAAGTGAAACTGGATAAAACAATTCTCACCAGCTTTGTAGTTTTAGGGAGATTATTTAATTTACTTTGCTGGAATTTTCTCACTGACAAACCTGAAGGAGTACAACTGAAAATGATAGACTTCCAAATAGGCAGTGAAAATTTCCTCATGCCAGGTAAAGAATGGACACAAAGAATTTATTAGCAGGCTTAAGGGCAGGTATTCTTCAGTCTCATTTTTAAAGTTCATTCCTCAATCAAGGCAAATAATAAATAAAAGAAATTTTTAAAATGTATTTAAAGTTTGCTAAGCTCCTGTTTTTATAACATGTGAATAGTTTAGCTTTCTCAGCACTTCAAGATGCCTGAAAACTGAGCTATAAAGGAAGCTAGACACCCAATTTGCAATGGAAATATATAAGATGATGAATTGGATTTAATGGGCTCCAGTAAATCATAACATTAATGCTATTGCATGATACTTCACCTTAGCACCAGATTAAAAAAAATCTGTCTCAAACTGAAAAACATATGCTCTAAACCCTCCAAGTCTGAGAAAAGAGCCAATTACTATGAGATCTGTAAGCATATTAAGCACATCTGACTTTTGGTTTCAGTACAGATATGAAACACGGATGAAATATCCTAAAATTTTTACTCTTTAAAATTTAATATAGGAATTTGAAGGACTAATGGACCTTTATAGACTAACATGTTTATCACAGTTTTAAAAATAATTGAAGAGTACATCTGGTTTTTGGATGAAGAAACACAACCAATTTCATAAATCCCTTTTATCAAAACATCAATGCAGCAGAAAACACAAATATCACACAGAGAAATAATTAAAAAATGTATGAGCTGTGAATCTTGGATTATAACCAACTTAAAAAAATTGCAGTCTTACTCACTTTATTAGATGCAACTATTTTGTCTGAATTTTCTACCTGGGACTGCAATGCCTTTTTTTTTTTTTTTTTTCACATGACTATAACTTAACTATCTAAAATTGTGAGTGCAGTACAAGCTTCTGTCATGTGGAATGGAAAGGAAGAAGTATTTTCGCAGCTAACTGAGTAACTAACCCAGAGTGTCTCTGTTACCTAACATTTGGTCAGGATATTTTCCTAAAGTTCCTCTACAGGAAAAAGAAACCACCTCCTTGTGAACTTCTAAGTGTGAGCAGTAAAGGAGTTTCATACAGTGAATACAATACAATTCATATTGTATTTCAATTGTATTTCATACAATTTTACAGTGGCCTTTTGAAGGATAAGGAAACAGTAGTGTTCACTTATTTCTAGTCCTTCCTTCAAAACTGCAGAAGACACTTATTCAAGTAAGTAATTCAAGTAACATATCATTTAAACATGACTGTAAAAAAGACAAATAATTTGTCAACCTGGGAATCTAGCAAAGAAAGAGTTATTAAAATATATGCATAACTGTAACAAGCCATAGAAAGGTCACAGAAGTGCAGGTACAATTACATAATATTCATGGTTAGGAAAAAGATAATCCAGAAGTTCTCAGTTGTACTAAATCTACAGACTCAAATGAGAGAGCAAAGTAAAAAGCAAAGCCTCCAGACCCAGGCTGGAGTGAAACAGAAAATTTCATCACTCCTAAGCTTGCCTTCAGAAGGGCCAGACGTGTCCTGGTGCCTTTGGGCTTCTTTGGGCACCCATAGAGCAGGCATGGCTGGGCACAGAGAAGGGAACTCCTGCCTCCCTGCATGTGGCCTCTGGCAGTGGCTCTGGCCCGTGGTCTCTCCCAGGAGCCACAGATCCATTCCTGCCCTTGCTGCAAACCTTACTGAGTTTTGAGCAGCTGTGCAAAGACCGACTTGTTTTCCCCTTGTTACCAGTGTCCAATTAGACACTACCTAACACACAGAAAAACAAGGAGAAGCCTTGGGGAGGAGGTTTTCAGCTACAGTGAAAGAACCAAAGCTCATGAAGGGTCTCAGAGCATGGGTCTCAATGTGCACATGTAAATCACGAGGAAACGCTTGGCTGACAGCCAAGTTTGGGGATGAAGCAGCATCTTTTGGGTGTGTACTTCCTCCAAAGCACACTGAATACCCAAATCCCCTGTAGCAGGACAGACTTCCTGAAAGAGCCTCTTTCCAAAGGTTTGAATGACTGGGTGTGGCAAAGACAGCATTGTCATTTACTGGCGTCTTTGGCTAAAGGATTTTGTTAAATAGCCATTAAAAAAAGGGTTAAAGAATTCACTGTTTCTCATTTTCAGCAGAAATAGAGGAATTTCTTCACATTGCTTCATAAAAGAGGACTCTTTTCCGGCAGAGACGGAGTGGGAAATGGGCAGCAAGGACAGAATCACAACAGCTGACTGTCTGTGCAATTTATGGCATGATTTTTCAGAGAGAAGTGCCCCATCTGTGCAGACTAAAGAAGCTGCCAGCAGTAGAAACAGGCAAGGTTTTTTTTTTATATACTTGGAGGTGCTGGTGACATTTCCCACTTGAAGCTAAGGACAGAAATGTGGGGTGCAAAAGGAATGGTAGAAGTATTCCATGACCTGTTTAAACATGGTTTTAACAAAACTAGGGCTAGGGTCACCTAGGCCATCTACATTTTTACTGCAACTGGGCATTTTGTTTCAGCAGATTCTATGTGTCACACTGAGAATTTCCATACTTGCTTCCTTCTATGCAAATGTCAGCCTGTTTTTCAATTGTCAATACATATGAGTGGAGATTGTCTATGAGACACACCAGAAAGAGGATGCATTTTATCTTTGGCAGTAATGCAAATCTTTTAACATGAAGTTCACTTATTAGCCTGACACCAGCCTTTAAAAGTTGCTGTAGTTATTATTTATCCTAAAAATATGTATTTTCTACTGTCTTGTTGGGTTTGACAGAAAAGGAAATTACTCAGATTTTGCCTTCAACATCTCAATAGTTCAAAGGAGCAAGTAGAAAATAACTACCTGAAAAAAAGGAAAAACTGAAGCGACCTCCCATAATTATTTTCTCCCACCCAAATATCATGACAGCCATTTGGAATTTCCTCCTGCCATCAGTAGAACATTTGGATTTCCCTTTCCATTGTACAATTTAAGCTTCTATAAGTTTTGCATACCCAGAGAAAAAATATCTGCTTCTATTCCCTTGCAAATACTCTGCAATAATTAGAAATGACCTGAAAACACAGTAGGATGTTGGCAGTTTCCCAGGGTAATCAAAGATGGGAGTTGCTGGGAGAATTTGTGTTGGGAAGTCTGTGTCCACACTGGGCTGACAGCACCCACAGAGCATCAATTGCAGGATGAGGCAGAAAAAAACAAGAGGGCAAGGTGGCTCTCAGCCAGGTCAGAGGTGGCAGCTTGAGTCCTGTGTTCTGGGTGACAGACACTGCTCTCAGATCATGTCACCGTGCTGGATATGAAGTGGATGTTGGCCACAAAACTTAATTCTCAAGTACCACCAGCCTCAAACCAAGCTAATCCAGGAGGCTGGCTAAGCTTTGGGCAAGTCACAATGGATATCATGCCAACAGATTGTACTGTGATGTTGATCTTGATCTAGGAAAGATAATGTGTTTTATCTGAGTCACTCTAACACTCAAATTCGTCCTTGTATTTAAGCCTGTGACTAAGTCCCACTAAAACATTGTTTAGGATACAGAATGGTTACTGTGAGCAGTCCTACTTAAAGCCAGAGTAAACTTAGAGCAAAATATTCACAATTTTTAATAAATGCAGGTAATGAGATCCCTCAGAACAGCAGGAATTTGGCTCAGCCAGATGTGTTTGTGCAAACAGGTTATAAGATCTAAATTTAGACAAGCACAACCACAAACATAAACATTATGTAGTGAGTGTTTATGGCCTGCTCATTTATGTGTGCCATAATTTTGTCTGAGCATCCTGGCCCCAGAAAATCTGAGAATTGTTCAGTTTAGATCCCAAAATGTCAGTTTGGGTACTGCTGGCTTTTTTTTCTCTGCAGGAAGCACTTTATTCCCAGGAGGTATTGGAAAAAATCTGTTCAAACTTATCCTGTGCTGGGCATCCATACAATAGGGGATGACAGCCATGGAAACGGTGACTCCATTCCTATAACTTCATTGCACTGACCAGTTGAAACACCTGCTGTAAGTGAGGAGTTCTGTGATCTGGAGGTGCACGTGCAAGCCAGCACCACACATTCAGAAATCCACATTTTCCATAATTATAAACCTGGCTTATAACGTTCTTTAAGAAATAGATGTTTGCCTTGACTATAGCAGCCTGTATAGAAACTGAGATCTTAGTAAGAGAGGGAAGGCTTCAGAGGTACAATGAAAGAAAAAAATCAAGCCTCAAAAAAAAGTGAAAGGAAGAACTGAAAAAAACAACACTATCTATATTGTAAATATTCTGGATTCTTTCCTGGAAGAGAAAAAAAGAGGGGGGAAAAAGGCTCTTCTGTAGATATATGTAAGAAGTTGAAGGTTTTGATTTGATCAGTTACTGGCATGATGCCGTAACTGACAAGATTCTTCAATAAGTTAGATTATCCACCACTAAAATCTTGATATATAGGGTTATTAAGATCTAAAGTCTTGCTGAAACCAAAGGAATTTAGGATCCAATCCTTAATTCAGTTTAGATTTACAAGGTAGGACTCTCTGAAGAGCTGAGAATAAATCCTGCAGACAGGTAGTCCTGGCACTGTTCCAGCTCTTATAAAAGCTGTGATGTCTTTTTAAGAGGTCCAGCAACCTGGGCAGTTTCTGAGTTTGTCTTTTTGAAGATACCTGTGGTGGCCACAGATGCTCCTGCTTCTCAAACCCCACTGGAAGAAGGGCACCTCTTAAAACCAGTTTGGTAATAATAAAACCTCACCTTTTTGTTAAAAAGTACAGAAAGGGTTTGAATATCCACAGCTTTTACTGTCTCCTTCTACATGCCCAGTACACACAGTTCCATAATAAAGCTCTTCCCATTCATACAACAAATGGTGCACTCTGTTACTTAAAACTCACTCTCTGTGCACTTGCTCTCATTATGAAATGTTATTGTATTTGGAACTTGACATAATGATGACCATAACTGACCTGTCAGTGTAGATCAGAACAAATCATATTCAGCATGGCAGGTAACTGTGATTAAACCTTGGCCCTCTTTCATAATATGAACAAGCATCTCAAGACCTGACTGGGAAGGGTTCTAATAAGCACAGCTCTGTTTTCAAAGGTACAGAAATTTTGTTGATATAAGACAACAAATGGGAGACAAGAATTTTAAAAATTAGAGAAATTAACATTATGTATATACTGAAGGCTGTAGTTTAAACTTTGAGAAACACAGCTATCTGCAGCATTTTTACAGAGGTAATATAGGAAATTTTTAAGGTAACCAATGGTAGAGGTATAACTTCCTTTCAGAACATCATCCTGTACATTTAAAATCACTGTTGGAGCACGCCAGTGTTTTCAAGCTGCTGTCTGCCAAAATGCCCAGTGTGTCCTATTATCTACAACAGTATGTGTGCTATTCTTTCACAAATCAAAGCTGGTTTTCAAAACTGGACACATACAAGCAAAAACTAGAAGGGAGCGGGGCCTGAATATGGCCCAGGAAAGATTTTCAGTATTTTAAGATCAGAGCATTTTATTCTTTTGGAAGGTGTTTGTTGGTGCTTGTTTTTTGTGCAACATGATATTCCAGGTGTGGCTCAGAAGACACCGTTCTCACATTTGGAGTGAGTGGATCCAGCCTGTGTGGCTGCACTAGATATTGATCCTGTCTTCTGGGGATACGCAGGGAAAGAAAAGGAGGATTTTTCCCTTTTAAATCCGTGTTAGGAATTATGCAGTCCTCCAGTGGAGCCCCTAGCTGGCTGTATGTGCTGCTTTGTTTCCTGTAGGGAGAGGGATATAAAAAGTGCAGATAACGAAACCTAACTAGAAGGGTAGGCCTCTTAAAAGTATTCATTGTCTGGGGAAAGAGGGAGGAAGGAACTCACCTGACCTTGACCACCCAAGCTTTTAACACTCAAAAAGACTTTCAAAGCTTTCTGAGGGAGATTTACAACTGTGAAAGGACTCTGGAATTACACTGCGGCAGAAGGAATATAATTCACCTTTACTTACTCCCCTCCCCCAAAATCACCCAAGTCACTACTGCATTTTTAGAAATGTGAATACATAGTTTTGGAAATTGATTGACAGAATCAAAGGAATTCCTGGCTTAACACCCTCACACAGTCTCTTCCTGTAAATTTCTATCACTTCTCTCACACTGGCTGCCTTTGCTGTGAGAGTCAGCCTCCGTGTCCCAGCTCTCTGTGCTCTCTGCAACAAAAGAAACCCATCACCCAAGGTCTTGGGCTGCTGCAACTAACATTACAGCCATAATATGTTCCTAAAAGCACTTACTGATAAAGGCAGCTGTTGTGGGCAGGCCATAGTTCTCAGACCTCTGGGCTCTTATTATCAACAGCAGTCCAGTCTGGATGCCTCCTTACTAAAATACTGTAATATTATTGCTGGTTCTACCCCCAGGATGTCCAGGCAGGGTTAGGGAGCCACAGTGTTGCACACTCAAAATTCATGGTCTCTAAATTTTGCATGATATTGTTATTGTGCTAATATGTTCCAACAGCAATAATCAAAAATATCTGCTTCCAGAGGCACTGAGAGAATGACTCCAGATCAACCCCCTCTTCAGACCTCCAAGAGAAACTGTTTTTGTCAAAGACTTCTTGAATAATGGGGAATATACAAACAAAGCTCCTGGAATTCTCAACATCTAAGGCTGCTGCTTCAGTTTTAACACAGGACCGTTCTGGTGGCAAAAAACAGGTGCTTTTCTCTTCTTTTTGTGTTTGAACAATTTCAGGGTCTTTGGGTTTTTAGTGCCTAAGGGTACAAAACAATTCAGTGCCTCAGAGAATGTATCTCTAATACTTTCAGTCAGAGAAGCTGCAAAAACAGAAGAAACTTTTTCACTCTTTTCATGCATCAGGAAAATGATTAGAGGCTGGGGCAGCTTCTGGCAGGTGCAACTCCCAAAGGGGCCCTGTACCTCTTGTGTTGGTGGCAGCGATGTGTCAGGTAGCACATGGCACTGCAGTGCTGCCCCCCAGCCTGTCTCACCATGCTGCTGCCCAGCTTCCGAGCACTGGCATCTCTGAATCTGCCTTCAAGCTCTTTACTGAAGGTACAAATAATCACCACAAGCTACAGGAATGTGATCTCTTCCCTGTTCTCCTTTCTCTTTGCTGTGATGCGTTATAATGAACATTCTGGGGCAGATCAGTAGAAAGCCCCTGAATTTTAGCCTCTGCACTTAAAATATCAAAATTGCAAGCAGGACTGTGTTCCCTGATTTTTGGAAAAAAACTGTACAATTTTATTTGCAGACTTTACTGCTAGGATCTTCCTGAATTATTTTATTCATTATGTTTCTTCTTTACAATCAGTATTCATTTCACAAGTCAATAACATATGGGATGTATCAATACGCTCAAGTGAAGATGACACATTCATAACTCATACAGCTGTTTTTTCACACCTGAGAAGGAATATAATGCTCCATATCAGTGCTCATCCACAGCTGTACCGCATAAATAAAAAACCTAGATTGTGTGGAAAAAAACCCCAGTGACTTAAAAGAAAACTCAGCTGCCTAACTGCACACTGCTGCACTCCTTGGAAAGCTAGGAATCTATTAAGCCTGGTTGGGAGAAGTTGTTCTTTTGAGATTAACTCTTTCTCAGGGAACACTGCACTGCTGACTGTGAGCTGTGATTGGAAATGAAACGTGTGAAGCACCAGGAGGAGAAACAGCCATGCCCTGGGCAGGGAAAATCCCTGGGAGCTGGATTGCATCCCATGACTTTGGAGCATTTTAGACCAGGAGGAAGGGGTTAAAGATTTTGCTGCATAGATTTTGCACTTAACTAAAACTCATTTGTGTCTTTAAGCTGCTGCTCTCTAGATGAACTCAAAGAGCCAAGACCCACACTCCCTCACAGTCTCTCTTCCCAGAGCAAAGCAAACCAACAGCCTCTTTTGACAAATGCCCAAACCTCCCCTTTCTTGCCATCTCTCCTGTTCCTCAGCATTTCCTCCTCATTAGGAAATGCTCAGACTTAGGGACTTTTGCTCTCCTGGCAGCACTCACCCTGGCCCTCTCTGTGGCAGGCACAGCCAGGTGCCCCAGAAGCCCTGGGGTGGCAGCAGCTCTGCTGTGAGCAGGTGGGCACAGAGGGCACAGTGGCCCCAGAACCCAGCCCCCTCCCAGCTCCAGATCTTCAACAATGCTCAATCTCCCCTTAATATCATCACCTGGTTATTCTGCTTCAGCTTCCTCATGCTGTGCATTTGTGGGGGTGAGTGCTACACAGCAGATTCTAAGTATTTTGTTCAAAGTACATAAATGTGTCAAGATTTATTAAAATGGTTTCCACTCTTTTATTTTTTTTTTTTTTTTGCCAGGACTATTTGATTTAAAAAAGATCATCTGTAGAAAGAAAAAAAAAAGTCTGTCTTTTAAAATATTTGTCAATTCTGAGACTTTAAAAGAGAAAGAACTACCTGCTATTTCTCTCAAACCTAGACAGGACCTAAGCTGTATGTTCCTGCAGCAATTATATAAATAAATGCCCTGACCCCAGAGAAGCACTGTCCTTTCTTGATCATGTTTGTGAACAAATAAAGGAGCAAAAAGACAGCACAGTAATGATCATACTTCTGCAGGAACAGACAAAAGGGAATTGGCATTTCCCAAACAGATTAGGAAACAGCTCAAATTAAGATTTTCCAAACTCTTTTTTTGGGTATAAAAAAATAATGGAGGCAAAAATAACTACTCATAAAATTCATTTTACTAGTAGTTATTTACTAAGGTTATGAAACTCCTTCCTGTTCCTTGTTCCCAGCTGTCTGTTACAATCTATTGCAGGACTGTGACAGCATTTAGGAGTTTAATGCCCATGGAATAGAAAGTTGTCACAGGTTGATGGGCTCCTGCTGCTAGATAGTGTCCACATCATTAATCATGGACACTTATCTCCTCTGCCTCACAGGAGAGCCATAGTGACACTTGCTCACTGTACAGTGGAGAAAACCAAAAACTATAATCTACCAGAGGTAAATTTACCATGAGATTGTGACAAGGACCACAGACACATACAGGCAGCTCAGGAGCACATTTATCAGCCAGTGATGAGGACTGCAGCTGACCTCTGGCCTTACCTGCAGGTCCCTGCTCCCACCTGCAGACCCCGCACGGTCGCTGGCCCCAGCGCTGGGCAACGGCTGCAGGGAAGCTTGGTCCTCCACTGCCCCTGTGCCAGTGCCTCAGTGTGCAGTCTGAGCTGATGGACCAGTAAAAACAAGTTTTTGTCTGAACAGACAAGTTTATGTCTGAACAGAAAGGATTTTTTCCCTTTGCATTAAACCCAAAACCCTCCCTTACTTCCATTTGACACAGAATAATTTTTTTTGGGGAAAAAAATAAATTGCATTCTTTTCTCGAAGACATTTCTGATGTAATTAATTCAAATGAAAAGGAAAGGTCAATTTCATGCTGCAGTCAAAAGGCAAAAGTCTGTGTAAAAGTAAAAAATTAGTTTAAATAGTCTGGAAACCCAGATTAGCTGAAGTCCTAAATAGGACTTGAGTTAACAGGTCCATTGAAAAAAACTATTGTAACTAATGGATTATAAAATATTCTAAGTGCTGTTAGCATTTTCTCTTCAAGCTGTCCAACACTGTAGGGAGATGGGGGGACACTGCAGTGCCTAACACTGTAGGTAAGCTCTTGATGAAGAGTCAAGTCGATTTTGAGATTTGAGAGCTGTGCACAAAAAACCAGAGCAAGACTCTGAATCATATTCTACCAAGATACCAAGAAAAGATGTGAACACACGCACTGTATAATAGTCTGGTTATTTACTACTAGCTGGAACTGGCACAGCAAATACAATATAGTTAAGAAGAAAGAAAACTACCCACTGCTATGACTTATTGAAGGGAAGGTAGATGGCAGTGTACTCTATTACTTGAGATATCGAGATCTTTCTACTTCTACACAAAACAAACATAAATTTGAAACAACTAGATTTGAGTTTGTAGGGACAATTTTCCCATGGAAGGTTAACTATCACCCCTCAAAGCTTTTTTTTTAGTCAGCCAAAAAAGACTTTTTTTGCAGGCCTACTTTTCAGTAGGTAACTGATAATTTACCTTGGACACCTCCCTTTACATGAACCAGGACTTCCATAAGAGCTGGAAAAGTGCTAATAAAAGAAGATATGATTATAAGCAAACAGCCCTCTTGATATTTTCAGCTCACATCAGAGGGCTGGTCAGTGTTTTCTCTAGTTTCCTTGGAGCAGATTTTGCATTCAAAAGTCAGAAATTGGATATTTTGAGTAGCAAAGAGCATCACAACTGATTTTGGAATCTCAGAGGGAATGATATTTTTCATTATTTTCTTCTCTATTGCTTTTATTTCTTTGTATGATCTGTAATGTATCCCATAAGTAGAAAAATAAACCAATTCTTACTGCTTTTAAAAACTAAAATAAGATGTTAGATGTCAAAACAAAAAAAAAAAAAACCAAATCATTATAAAATATAATTAATAAAATAATCAACAAACAAATAAATAAAAGGTGCTAGATACTATTCATCATGTTATATGACTGCTCAAGCAAGTGAAAAGATGAGTACATGGATAAGTATGAAGTACTTTGGAATTATTTTGCTTAGAACTCAGTGTTACAAACACCGAAGGTGGGATTTTGATGCCACTGTGGCTTAAAATTGGTGTAATTTTGCTGAGTTAATTTGGCTTTATTGAGACATAACTGAGGTCAGAACTGTATCTTGATGCTGCTGTGAGTGAATAAAGGATGAATCAATATTTAGTTTGTTCTTTCCACGTTTGTGGTTTTTTGACGGTCTGTAACAATGAGACACCAGTGTGCTACTATTATCCTTCATAATGAAAACTTATCTTGACTTGGACTTTACACTTCAGAACTTCCTTTTGATATTTTCAGATAGTTTCTCTGTAAAGATATGGATACTAATGTTATGTTGAAAGGGAGCAATAAGATAATGTTCTAGCTGAGCTGCTGACAAAGTTAACTCATGCAATTTATTTTTTCTCAGTTTTGCCTTCATGAAATTCTTATTTTAAAAATGAAGGAAACCCAGCGATACCACATCACAGAAATAAATGATCCTTTTTCCTTGTTTCCATAAACACTTAACTCTTTGCTAAATGACATAAAAGAAACACATGCAAACCACACACAAAAGAAAGAAAGAAAGAAAGAAAGAAAGAAAGAAAGAAAGAAAGAAAGAAAGAAAGAAAGAAAGAAAGAAAGAAAGAAAGAAAAAAAGGAAGTGTATGTTCCTAAGTGATTCTGACCTGATCTGTTGTGGTCATTTAGATACAATGGATATCTGAATCTTTTGTCCCATTGGGTAACTGTACTACAGTATTACATAAATAGAAACATGAGTGACCAGAGATGTCTTTTCTATAGCAAAGATTGAAATATTGGACCAGAAAATAATCATCAATCTGTTGAAAATTTGTGAACGTGTGATTATGAACACATTTTGAGGATACTAGGAAAATTCCAGGCACTTTCAGATTTTCCTGATTTTACCACTAATGATAAGATTTCAGATAAGTTGGCCTGCTGCAGGTACACTTGTAACCTCCCCTTATGCAAACAGCCTAATGGCAACTCTCTTACCACTTTGAAAGACATGCCTTGCACATATTAGTCTATTTCAATGCCAAACATATTGTAAACCTTTATTAGTGATCATGGGTCAGAGTGGAAATGAAACAGAGAGGAGGAATACTTGTTCACCTTCAATTTATTACAGGATTATTAATTTTTCCCATGTTTGAGCCTGTCTCTCATTCATCTGGCAAACACAAATGAAACCTAGAATTAGTGCACATGAATAATTTGGTGTAACCATATACAGGATATGAAAGCAAAGCTCAAGAAGAAAGAATTACTTGACATGAATTCTCCTGGTTTTCTGACAGTTTTTCTGGCCTGATAAAATGTTAAAGTTGTATATTTGCAGTGCAGTGTTCTAGTACCATGTGCTCCTATGTAATTCCATCCAGTCTCTTAACCTCAAAGAATAGATCTGATGCTTTCTTTCTCATAGTTTACTTGGGGTATTTAATTTACTTTTAGTTATTTTCAATGCTTTTAAATATTAAAATGTGGGATATCAATAAACTGGTACCATAATTTAGGACAATTTAGTTTTTTACTATCTTCTGTGATGCTCCTTTGCTCTGAGGTTTAAGACAGCTGGTGAAAAGCAGAAAAGCTACATTCCTGAAGAAGGAAGAAATGCAAATCTCCATTCCCCCTGGTCCTGTGCAGTATTTCAAATTCTTTATATTATTAGCAGTAACCTTCCTTCACTGAGGGCTTTGGCTTGGGACTGTGGCAGTAGAAGCTTGTTCACTTACTGTCTATTCAGTTTTAAAACATATAATTGTGTTTGTTTAATCATGGCCTCTGCTGAGACATGATCTTATGATCCTATAATTTTTTTACCAGACTACCAGGCAATAAAAATCCCGGAGAATTCAGTCCATCTTACGATGCTCACTTGATTTCAACTTTTGAAACTTCACCATTCAAGAAGTCACTACCCTGGGCTGTGGTAACAAATCACATGAGTGTTCCAGGTCCCCCTCAGCACAGGATTGCTTAAATTACCTCTTCCCAATGGGTCATAATAGAATAACTTTTTTAACAGCTACAGCTATTTCAGGGTAAATACGTGAATAAAGCTAAAGACTTTGGGGCTTTCAAAGACACCTGAGAGAATTCAGCATCTTGATTTTATGTCAGTTCTACAGGCCTTGAAAACTTCAGCTGTGTGTGCTGAAAAACTCATCCTATATTCTTTTAGACACTCACAGTGATAAAAACATTTTGTATTTGTACAATATGTGGGTACATATTGCACCCACTAAGTGATAGGTATGAGGAAGTGTCTAGAAAACTTAGAAACCACATCGTGTTGGATGCATGCATCCCTCCATAACATCAGTGTTACGTGTTCAAATACTGAAATTTTATCACAACTTATCTGTCGTTATCCAGGGAGACAAAGCTCACAATGCTCCAATAAAGGTTTATCTCAAGAAATATTGTTCCTTAAGGAATAAAAATTAACATGAAGCACCAGTAATCTGGAGGTTATTTGTGAAACCCATCACATTTGCATTTATTCCCCTGTCAATTGATACAGGGATGTTATGTCATTATTTTAAGTTTGCTGACAATCGAAGGGAAATAAACATAATAATGAAATCACTGCTGGATTACATTCTGATAGGTGACAAATCAGTTCATTTATGATACTTCCTTTTTCATAATGAGGTATTTTATTGGGCAGATGAATCCTCTCAAATGAATAAAACTGTTAAATCCATAAAGTCCTATGTATCAAATGGCACACAATAGAAAAAGTACCAATCATTAAAAGAATAAAACTGATAAATGCTAGCATGAGAGATCAGTTGGGAAAAGAATCTTGCTTTCAAGAGGATGATGCTGTAACAGTGATACACCATGATATGAAAAAATGTTTAGAACACCAGTGTGCATACATCTATAGAGGTGTGTGCTCACAGAGCTATGCACACGCACTGGTGCTGTGACCTCTGTTATCTCTGTTGTATTTGATTAGTTCTGCTGGCAGGTACCAACTGCACGCTACACAGGAGGAGCCCAGTGAGTCCCAAACAGTGGCATCACAATGTTATTTAATAAAGTTTCTGTGGTGCTTTTGATTTTTAAATGAAGTATGATTTAATAACAAGAAATAAAGCTGTTATTAGGCTCTTTCTAACATGATTTAGCTCAAATGGGATTTTGTAAAATTACTAAACATGCATAAAAAGGAAAGAGCTTAGAGAGACTTAAAAGTTATGTAATAATGTATTTTTTCACCCTCCCTTCCACCAGACTGTGTATATCTGCAAATGACTCATTCATGTTGCACAATACACTTCAAGAGGTTGTAATGAAGCTGTTGTAATGACACAAACCACCTTGTCAAAGATACTGCACAGATGACCCTGGCAAAGAGAGAGTACAAAAATCTCTACAGCCCTTCAAATTCATGGTCTCTCTTTAGTGATCCCAGAACTAACAGTCATTTATTTGGTAACACTGAAAGAACCATTTTCCTCTTTTAAGGCACTAAAAAGCAACATGGCACAAAGCAGGCTGGGCTGAAAATTTTAGGGAATTGACATATCCTAAGGAAACTGAATTATGAATTACTGGAAGATGAAAACTGCCTAGCCAATGGGTCAAGACTAACTTTTAATTAACTATTTAATGCATGTTAATTTTTTTTGCAGTTTGAAGGCTTTCAAAGTGCACAATTCAATAGTGCTAACTAATATTACAAAGAACAGCTAGTGTGCTTTAAACAACAACAATAAACCAACCAAAAAAAAAAAAATAGAAAGAAAATGGCTTTTAGTTCTTTAATTTCAGAGTTTGGATTTTCAAATGTTCCAATACTCTACGGTGGGGTTTCAGTTTACCACTTCTTTTTTAACAAAGGAGTGCATGAATGGACGGATGAAGAGGAGACTGAGGAATCACAAAGCTCACTCAATCCTGGCTGCACTTCACAGCTGAATAAATGACAAAACCTACTGAAACTTGCTCAGCTTCCAAAAATCGAAATAAAAATGGAAATTGAGATGGAAATTTCCCAAGATTTCCTGAGAAATCTTGGCTGTTGTATTGCTCAGGTAGCCCTGTCCAGATGACTTGTGCAAGCAGCCCCTGAACCCCAGGCTCAGCAGTGTGAGCTCTGCTGGCCCAGCTCGGTGCCAGCTCAAAGGAAGAAGGGCAGGGTGAGGGAAGGAGCAGTCTCAGGCAGCTCTCCTGCCCCCTTCCCTTGGAGCCCGCAGCAAAGGGTGCTCAGTGTATGCAGAGCAGGAGGGAGGCTCTGCATGCAGCACCTGAGTCTCCTCTGAGGCTGGAGGAGCTCCTCAATAAAACCACAGCAGGGTCTGTTGGACCAGCACCTCTGAACCTTTAAATGGGGGTGGGTTTTGTCCTGTTGCCTTTCAGCTTGTCTGCAACCTCCTATAGTGCAGAGACAGAAATCTGGATGGCAGAGATTCCTACACTTGTTAGAGGCTTTTCATGTTCCCTCCTGGATCTGGCATTCTCACACTACTTGTCATGTCACAGGTTTACCTTTTAAGAGCTCTTTGAAACTGTCATGTCCTATCTGACACTGATACATCCCCAAGTCAATGTGCATAAGATGACTAGATAGCAAGAGCTGTATTTTTTTCCATATGCATAAAAATTCCCAGCATTGGCAACAGAGAAAAGACAATACATGTATTAACATCCTGAATAGGCTGTTAATTTTTTTTCCCCCAAACTGGAAACTTTTGCTAGAGCATTAGTAGTTTCACAGTAAGTAAACAACCTGTAGTTTCACAGTGATCAAATGATTACAGCATCTACCCAGCAGTCCTAAAAAAAGCCTTTCAGTACATCATGGGCCACCAAGACCAAATCTTAATCAAACACAATATATGTTCACTAAATAATGGAGCAGCTGAAAGATGAGGAATTTCTACAATAATTTCTTATCAAATTGATGCTCTGAGAATATGTTTAATGAGTTGCCAAAAGAATCTCAGCCTAGCTTAAAAGCAGCAGAGGAAAATGTAACCTGCCCTGTGCCACATCTGTTTGTGCTGTTGGTATGGGAGGTTTGACTTGCTGGGATTCCAGGCACCAATGCCAGCCTGATTGCACAGATATAACTCTGTTGAATTTTGAAACAGCAGAAGTACACATAATTCACAATGAAATATGATTCTATTTCCAAGTGGCACTACAACAATGGAAATATCTTTATTTAGGCATTTTAAAAAATATTGTTATTTTAAATGGAAATAGTTTTTTCCCATGTGTTTACTCCTAATGAGACAGTAGTGGCAATTGCTCTGATTTACTGGAAACTATAGGCACATCTTTTATAAATTCTTCTTGCAAAACCAGTGAGTTAAAAGAATTTAGAGTAGGGGGTTTTACCTGCATCACTTGTGTCAGCGATCTGAAGGGAGGTGACAAATAGGCATGTAATGAGACACGTGGCTTTATACCTGGCAATCTCACATAAAAAGAATGTCAAGTGTATTTGACAGAATGAAATGAAACTAAAATGTTAGCATTAATTGCTACTCAGTGCTGTATTACCAGCCCCACAATCCAAATCAATTATGAAGATTTGTATCAGTTGTGAGACCAAAAAAGATTTTGGAAGCCTGTCAACTCTAAGGTGTCATTACCTGATGATATGACTGCTCTGGGTTCTGCTGAGAACAAGGAGAGTCACAACCACCCACTTCCAGGACTGCAACCAAAATGGTACAAATGGAGTGTTTTAAAGGAAAGTTGACAGGTATACGGTTAAACATCAGAGGTTTGAACAAAAAGATGTATTTCCACATGGAAATGCAATCCTCAGATTGCTTAGGGGAGCACACCCCACCCTGCCCATCGAAATTAAATGAGAATTACTTCTGTGTGCTGCTCCAGAAGCCATTTATTTGATTAACAAAATTAAAACACTGATACACTAAAATATTGTATGCTTATTTTTTCCTAATAGTAGATATATTTTAGTACCTTAAAGAAACAGTTGTGTGATGACTTATCAAAGTTTGCTGTGTTGGTCAATTAGTCAAGGAAGTAACTCCTCAGTGGTGACAGCAAAGATAAAACCTTACAGCAGAGTAATGTTAGATGAAGAGGACTTCTTTGTCACTGAGAAAAAAAATTCCATCTAGAAACCATGGCATTGGATTTTTGTCACTTCATTCCATCAATGAGATCAAATAATGGTGATTTAGGTAAAAAGAAGAAATTTCTTGTTAAGGAAGGTAAGTGGATGTGGCTCTTTCCATAGGCCTTCCCACTGTGCTTGCAAAAAGATAGAGAGGACTGTACTCAAAGTTCTGCTTTTATTAAGAAAATAAACCCAAAAAGCTTCCTCCATTTTCATGGGAATAAATTGCTCTCCCTTTGGAAGTACAAAATGCACAAGACTGTCCAGGAAGCATTGCCTCCACCTTTGTGGTGAGTAGCTTCAGTGCAAAACACCTCTGCATCCCGACTGAATTGTTTCATATAAGAGAAGTCTTTTGCATGTACTAAGGAGAAAATATTAAGTAAAACATAATATTTCTGCAAAGCAAATCTGCAGACTGGAAGAAAGATAAAAGCAGTTACTCAAAGGCCCAGCAGCCTCTGTCTTTCAGGGTTTCTTTTCCCACTGAGCTGAGCTGTGATGGAATAGCAGCATGGACAGTAGTCACTCTTGTGTTGGGTATTTGCCTGATGCATCAAACATCTTCTGCTTTGAAACTGCAGCCTACTGCCCAGCATTAAATGCAAATAACTGGTTAAAGCACACAACCCCAAGTCCTCCTAAGAATAACATACCTGCATCCACAGGAAAAGGGAAAGGAGAAGAACCTCTTAATGAAGCATGACTTCCTGAGTTCCAGTGGGTTTTGCTTCTTGGTTTTTTGTTGATTTTGAAAAAAATAAATTGATGCAGATGGAAGTATCTGAGTCTAAATATGTCCTTGTGAACACTTTAAAGCTATCCCTATCTGTGCCTGATCTAAACTCTATATAAAAAAGAAACAAGCAGTGCCAAATGAATAAAACCTACCACTGGGTGAAAATATCCATTAGAGAAGGATTCTAATTTTAGCTTTTCTTCAAGATCATCAAAGCATGCAATATTCTTTAATGAAAAAATGGCAACTACTTTGTGTTAGTCAAAGTTTACCAAATAAGGATGCACTTTGGATGGTGCTGAAAATGAAAGTATTAATATCAAAGCTGAATGAAGCGCTGTTTTACCATATTTGATTCTTGCTATAGGAAACAGGCTCTTGATTTGCATCTTGGGACTGGCTCATCAACACTTGTTCCACCCATCAGTTATCAGCTTGCAATATTTTACTGATGTTGACACTACATGCTGGAAGACAGGAACAGCTCAGGAAAGATCACTGAGTGAAGGAACAGTATCCTTCACGTTCCCTAGCACAGAAGTCTACTGTCTGCTTCATCTCCCTTCACCAGCATATAACTGAGGTCAAGAAGATTTAGTACTTTGGAGTATTTTAGTCAGCCAGAGAAACGTTAGAAAAGTTAGAGAAAGAAGAGCCATATAACTTATGCTTGGACCCTGTTCAGTGGAAAGAAGGACATGAGCCCATCACATGGAAAAGCCAGGTTAATGTTTATGTATTTTCAGTGGTTTTCCCTCCATATGTAAGCAGTATAAAGATTACTAACATAGGATTTGATTTTTGTCTCTCAAAGCCTCTAAACAGAGTAGCAGTTCAAAATGTTGACTGTGGAGCCCTTGTGATGGCTGGGCTCTGAGTCTCCCACAAACCTTGAAACTTACGGAAAATTGTTTGTTTATTGGGCTACATCAAATCCTGTTTTAGCAGAATTTTCTAGTGCTCCTGACTCATTTTCTTCTAAACTTCAAATTCACCATTCAAAAACAGTTTAAATAAGACAGATATAGTAAAACTGATAAGAAATGAATGGAAAAAGAGAAGCAATTCCCTTTTTCAATAGCATGAAAATAAGATATAAATGTGCAGAAGTGGAAGTCTTACAATTATGTCTTCCAAACTGTATGCTACTCAGTGTAATTAGAGACCCAGTGTGAAACCCTGACCTCATTAATTCTAGTAGTCAGAGACATAAAATTATGTTCCAACTAAAAAGACTTTCAAAATTACCAATTCTTCATGATGTCTGTTTTCACTTGCATTTCAGAATACCATTACCAAGACGATCATTGCTAACTACTACTGGTTATGTCTGAAATTTGTCCCATGATCAAGACATCAGCATGTTTGGACATGCTAAACAGCATGACACATCTGGCTTCCAAGTCAAATTTTCAGTCTACTCCCTGCTCCTCCCTTTCCCCACCCCCAAATTATAATCACTTTTCTGAAATCCATATAAAAAGTTAGCAGTGTTCCTATGAAAGATTTTTAATGGTTACCATGTATTTTTTTTTTAATTATATCTCATCTTGCACACTTTCAGAGAATAGTACCAGGTGCTTAAAAAGAGACTTTAGGAGAAAGGCTAAACCCACGTGTCCCACTAACTGTCCTGTGTTTATGGGGGTACTTTGCTAATCAAGAACACATTCATTCACAAGTAATATCTTGTTATATACTACCTAAAAGAAACTTGTTACGCATGGTTAATTTTTCAGCTAATAAGCACCTTTTCTGGTTTCTTCAGTAATTCCTTAAGTCCATGGGGCTTCTTTTTGCTTACATCTTTGCAATAAGACCAAACCAAGCAGAGCAAGTACACAGAAGCAGTCCCTCAGATTTGGCTACTTCTGCCTGCACTACAAGAGCAGACTCTGAGGCAGGTTGAACTCTGCCAGCTCTCCTGAAGTTTATGGCCTCTCAAGGATGAATGGTGCACTTCAAGGAATAAGATTTGGAAATGCACCCATCATAGCACTGTGAAACAACAGACTGGAAAGATGAATAACAGTCTTTGCTCTGGACTTTATTAAGTCACAAAGGCTTAGTAAAACATTTCTGAGAGAGCAACAACATTTATCTTTTCCATTAGAGCATTTGAGCCCTGAGCATCCAAGAATACTATTCTTTGATATCTGCTTCAAAACAAAACTAGTACCTGGTGTTAATATCATTGATAGACAGCATTTGTATGTGTAAAGAAATAAGAATTTTACCTTACTTCACACAAAAAAATCTGCAATTTACTGCAATTTTTGATTCTGTAATTTGTAATTGCAACTTGTGGTTGATTAACATGCTCACAGTCTGCTACTTAAGTGTTTTCCATTGCATTTTTGGGTATCCTTCATAAACAGCAGGTGACAAAACTCGATGCAAGCCTATTCCAGTGGGACACCAACAACTGTGCATCCCAGTGCTCCAACACCCAGCCAAACCTGAGCAGGGCTGGGAGCAGTGCTGGAGCAGCACATCCCAGGGGGTGGCTGCTCTGTCCTGGAGCACTCCTCTGCCTTGCCACTGCCTCACATCACCAGCAAGCATTTCATTCCTTCAAGCACCAAGCTGCTTAAGACATATTCCCTCTGAATTTCATGTCTTGTTTGAAAAGATTACTCAAAATCAATGAGGAAGACAGGCTAGGAAAACAAATGTAGCCAAGTAATTTCTTAACCACGGTTATCTTTACACGGAAGAGAGCACCAGGGAATTACTAATCTTTACAAAACAAAAAGGATCCCTGAGACGTGCTGCTTTTCTTTGCAGCCCTTTAGCTGATATATGAGCCCAAAGCCTGGTCAACACTTAAATCCAGACAGACTCCCTCTTGAATT
Source organism: Onychostruthus taczanowskii (assembly GCF_017590055.1). Taxonomy (NCBI): domain Eukaryota; kingdom Metazoa; phylum Chordata; class Aves; order Passeriformes; family Passeridae; genus Onychostruthus; species Onychostruthus taczanowskii. Next base: position 9,331,418 of record NW_024499462.1, read on the forward strand.
CTCTGCACTGGCTCGCTGTTTTTCTGGCAAGTTGCAGCGGGTCTGTCTTCAGCCCAGACAGCATCTTGCCTTAAATACATTTTTAATCCTGTTTTGCCACATAGACAGCCTACATAATTTGGACCTTGAGCCTGGGGAAGCAACCCAATAGAATAATTACCCAGTCTTTCCTAAGCAATGTGTTGGGCCAGGCTGTTACAGTAAAATCAATGTTTAGTATCAGCTCCCAGTCTCCACCCCTCCTTCCCCCAGCCTCCAAATCAAGCTAGTTTTTCAATAAAAAGAGGCTCACAAAGATTTTCACAGACAGCCAAACAGAGGATTAGAAACCAGAATTTACAAACCAAACCTGGTTTGATACAATAGATACTGACTAGGATGTATGAGCTTTGCTCAGTGTCCTCACTGACTGCTTCTGGTCATTAAAAACACCAGTTCCCAGGAGTATTGATGCCTTTCCCACTCTGACATATTTCAGTGCAGCTCCTGAGATTCTCCCTTCCAAATCTGTCTGTTCTTATTTCAGCAGGATACAGTATTTATTTACTTCTGGAAGGAAATTTCCTGTTCAAATTGACTGTTGCATTGCATGTCAACAGCATTTCCATTAGATTCCAAGGGGAAGGAATCCATACAAAGAAATTCTGTTAGTTCCAGAAAGAGAGAGTCTTTAAATTCTTTAGAAATAGAAATGCTGAAATAAATTATTTCCATTAAAATGCCCATTGCAAAGTGTTTGATTGCAACAAAGGCAGATGCAAGAGAAGTTTACCTTTAGGTCAACTAAGTGGCAAAAAATGTTGCAAAGTTTTAAGTGATGCCATGGAAAATGGACTGAAAAATGGGTAATGTTGATGTACAATTTATTCAGCAATCTTATCCTATTAACTCTGAAATAATGTGTTTGTGTATAAACAGGACTTTACTGCTTCAGACAACATTTCTTTGTGGATTAAAGTACCTACTATGTGGCCTATAATTTGAGGAACTGCTCAAATGCATGCACAATCTCAAAAAGCCTACAAACAACATTGTTGCCTTTTTTCTTTCTACCCAAATGACCCTACAGTTTTTTTATCAATTCTATTCTTGGTATTATCCAGTTCTTGGTCGAATTCTTTGGCAAGTCCCATAAACAAGAAGAAAAAAGGTGAAATTCAAGATTGCTGCCATATCTCCATTGCTGCTTTTAACATCCTTCTATGTTTCAGAACGGTGATGGTTAGAATAAGCACACAGTGCAGCATTATTTTTACTCAACCCACTAGTTATATTCTTTAAAGAAATTAGAGATTGCATTTTCTTGTAACAACAGCACTGTCTAAGATAAATGCTGTAATAATAAAAAATAGCTTCTAGATTAATAAAAATAGCTTCTGGATTATCATAATAAAAAAAAAAAAAGAAGTTTAAAATCCATTGGAAATTGCAAGTAATTTAAAGACTCTTTTGAAAAACAAGAGCTACTCTGGGCAGAATCAGCATTGTATTTATTATTGTAACCATGGAAACAATATAAATTCCCATCTGTTAAGGTATTCGTTTGCTGTCTGCAAATGATGAGTATACTGTACTCAATAGGTGAATGAAATAGTTATAATTTCAATGAGTAGCCAGATATGTAATTTTTCTTCTCTGTAAAACACTGACGAGAGCTCCTGGATATGATTTAAAGCACTATGAAATGTTTGGAATGAAAGCACAAACGCTGGGAAATTTGCCTGGCTCCAATGCTTTGTGACAAACCAAAAACCTGGACTCTGCCTTTATGAAGGTTCATACTAGGTTTTGAGAACATGGGGAGAGAGGGAAGAGAGGAAAAAAAGAAATAAAACCACAAAAACCAAATAAACAAAACAACCTTAACAAAAAAAAAAAAGAAAAAAAGTGCCAAAAATTTGCAAAAAAGTAAAAGGGGGGAAGCAATAACTTTTGTGCCATCACAAGGTAAGCTCAGTCAATCTGGTCTGTGTGATTGAGTCCTGCTTCAAGGCTTGGGCTCATGCAGTGTGTGACTACAGCAGAAGTGGCTGCTCCAAACTCTTTGAACTTTCCACATGCTGAGACCTGGATCAGAGTTTGGGATTCGAACTCCACAGCTCAATCTGTCTGTGATGGGCTGCAGCGAAACAGTTAAACTCAGTACTACAGAAGCACATTTGATTGTGGAATTCAGGCCTATTTCTGGTTCAAAATTGCAGTCAGAAATTCAGCTATGCGCTTTTTATTGCTCCTTCATGGGCACATTTTGAAATATGTGGCACCTTCCAGACATTCAAAAAGGTGTAGATTTTGTCTATCTGACAAAGATAGACTGTGTTCATCTGACTCTTTTGTCCTAAGGGAGCCAGAACCTAGAAGATAAGGCAGCTGGCAGAACTAAAGAAAGAAGAGAGAAAAAAAAAGTTTATGACAGTTTCTAAATTCTATATAAGTCTAAATGTTTCTTTGACAGATTTTCCTGGCAACCTTTGGGATTTTGCAAATAAACTTATTATAATACAGGTGCAATATGGGAAAAATAGAGGAATTCAGAAAGAAGTCCAGATCTGTAGTATAATAATCCTTCTGACTCTGTATATATCATCATTTTTTATAGTGTGAAATAGCAATACAGGAAGGTGGCTTTTCCTGGACAGGACTTTTTTCTTTGAATGTTTGAAAAGGTTGCTATCCAAGTGATCAACAGCCTAAGCTTTGAAATACAGTATTTTTACTCCAGAGGAAAACCCATGTTGCCAGCAATGACTCTGAAATGATCAGAAGATGAAAATATTAAGAATGTCTGAAGAACATATTGACTGATAAATTTTTTCCTTTTCATAATATCTCCAATTAGACTTAGTATTAAAAAACTACTCTAAATATATTATGAGATGTTATGTACTGTTGTCTTACAGAGTATTTTTAGTTAATGAAATGAATGTTAACAAACATGAAATTAAAAAGATAGTTGAAAAGTAAGGATGCAAAAATTATACATTTGTTACATGTAAAGCCTCTTTCTATGTGTTTTTCAATCAAACAGCCTGACAGTGAAGTCTTAGGATGACAGCAGGTAGTCCCATGAAAAAATCCCAAGTATAGACTTGCAAACTGGAATTGGTTCTGCTTTTCAGATCAAAAGAGTTATCAATAGCGATTGGAAGTGACAAATATTTTTGGTAAAATTTTCCAACATGGAAAGAAAATGGATTAGTGTTTAGAAGTTTAGGAGAGCCTGCACAGCCAGAATCTATGGAAAAAAACATAATAATTGGATTTTGGGATAGTGTGTGGGATCTGAAAAGCCATTTGAATATTAGCATGCATTAAAAATTTAAGGGTTATTAATCTTTTAATTTAAGGGTTGTTTGAAAAATCTTCCTGCTTGCTCTTGCTGTGGTTTTAGCCCCTGTATATATACAGATCTTGGGAATCTAAAAATAGTTGGAGGGAAAGGATTAAAAGGAAAAGGCCAGAGGAGTGCTGAAATACACACCTAGATTTAAAGTTAGAGCAGGACTTAAATTTAGAGGATCCTCTCTGAGCAGGTAACTTTCAGAGTCATCTACATCATAACAAGCCAAAGAGTACACTAAGATCCTGCTGGATTTGGCCTCACACATAAGCTATTAGGTTACACAACATTTGCCTTAAATAATTGTCAACATTTTCACAGAACATCTTTTCAGAATTTGCTGAGCATCTATTTGTACATTCTCTGTGAATGCAAATGGTTCTCGTGTTAATGTGCAGTTTAATGTAGAAAGATGCATTTGGGGAGCAGCAGCAGATTTTGTGGGCATATTTAAGAATGTTAATTTGAAAATGTGTGCTATAAACTTTGACAATTTTGGAATACACCCTAGAGAACTCTCAAGTGGCAAACATACAACACCTACTCAAAAAAGAAAGAAAAATAAGGAAAGCATCACTCCATTATAGGCAAGCAAGCAGAGCAGAACAGGAAAATTACTGGGAGGAATTTTACAAGACTGAATACCAGAATGCCTTGAAAACCATCACCAACATTCCAGACACAACTGATTTATTGTCTGTGGCAGGACATGCTTAATTAACATAGAGGGAGGTTTTCTTTCCAGTGATAACAGTGATAACTGCTACAGTAAACACAGACCCAATACACTTTAGATTTTGATTTTCAAGAAGCATCTGATATTCAGTTTCAGATCAGAGACTGCTGGCTTTGGCACTGAGACTTTAGGAATGGTACAAAGCCACCTGCTAGGTAGGGAACTACATTTAGCAGCATCATTCTTGATGGAAATTCAAAGAAAGAGGATCTAAGAATCCCTCCCCTCTCTTTGGAATAAATACTAGTGATTCAGTCAAATAATGACACCATGAGCTATGAACTATGAGCTAATGACTACATTAATGTTAAAAGAAAACAATTTGTGTCCCAGAATAATCTCACCCTGTTGTACCAGGAGGGCAAACATGGGAGACTCCATGTTTGATATGCTCCCTTCACTGAAAAATACTCATGCATTTTAAAAGATGAACAAGCACAAAACTTGTTGCGTTGTAGAGATTGAAAAAGACAGTCCGGGTAAATAACAGAGGTAGAATTAAAATACATAGAGGTTTTTCTGAGAAGCCCCACATATTCTTAGAATCAGTGTACCATCGCCATAACTGCAAACTAGAGACCAGACCCGGGCTCATTTGTCACATTTAGCAGTGCAGACCTGCCAAACCCTTTCTTTCACCAAGACCACCAAACCCTTTCTTTCACCACTTTAGAAATCTTTGAGTGTATGACTGCTAGGTATAAGTAATAACATTTTTCTTCAGAGTAACTAGAAAGAGAAAATCCCTTCTCAGACTATGAAAAAAAGGATTATACTGAGGAAAAGGCTTATGTCTTGACTGCTCTGATCATGTGTTCTAATAATTTTGCAGATTTTATGAAACACAGCCATTGTGTCTTAAATATTTGTTACTAGTAAAATAAATTACTTAATTTTATAACAGAAGGTCTGGCTGCTTTATAAATAGTGCCCACCTTAAACCCAAAATATATTTATAAATCACTAGTATGAAACATCTTTTGGCTGTTTTATAACTCCTTCTCCCAAGGATTCTTGCTCTAAGAGTAACTGTTTTCTGTGCATAGCTAGATTATTGTTTCAGTAAACTGTTTTCTCATTTTTGCTCCTTTGGTGTTATAGGCTATTCTCATCTTTCAGGGGATTCTGAACAAAGATAGAATTTGAGGTCAGAGATTTTTATTTTTAATTTTGTTAGCATTACAATAATTTAATTTATCTTCTGCTTCTTTCTTTCAGAGATTCAGATTGGATTTTCTCCCTCCCAATATCCATAGAAGAAGGGAAAGGACAAGGTATTACACTGCAATGCGGAAGAATTGTGAATTGTACTCTCTCATGCCTCTGAAAGTCTCCCATTTTTGCATTCTAATGTAAAGATAAAGTCCTCTCTAAAATCCTAATCTCAGGCACAGAGAGTCTAAGCAGACTAGAAGGAAACAAAACAAAAATGTTCTTGGGTTCTCTATGACCTGAGGTCAGGAGAACTGGCAGAGCCTGTGCTGACTGATGGTATTTCTCTGCTGGGCTTGGCTCTCTGGTAAAAGTGGCCACCCCTCCTTCCAGCCTTACTAAGGATCTATTGCATGTTCCCCTTACCTCACCAACTGGCAGAGAAATTAGAAGTTTTGGTGATCCTAAACTAAGGGGGTGTGTGTAATCTCTATTCATCTTGCACATCAATAAAGACATGTAGGCTAGCATACTTTCACAGCACAATAAAGCATTGCAAAACCCCAAAATATTACCTTGCTGTCAAAATCAATAGCTAAACTGTTTCTGATTTCACAGCTAGCATAGCTTCTGTTTAAGTCTTTGTATTGTTCACTATTGCAAGATGCCTATGTATCCTTCTAATAGCTCTGCGAAATGCTTGGAAAAAGCATTTGCTCTTGGTCATGACCACTGAAGGGGTTTTAGCTAAAAGTAGAGGTAGCAGCCACCTGAGGCCCCCAGCGCCTGGGGAAATACTCTGTACTTTGACAAGTTGCTGAAGATGCAAGATAGGACTACAGCCTTTCAAAAGGCAACTACACACATCCAAGCAGCCACTCCAATGTGTGCATGAAATTGCATAATGTGTGCCATGTCTCTCTCTCCTGCCCCTTGACCATAGCAAAAAGTTAAATTACCTCTTCATGGAGGCCAGAGAGCTGAATGTTTATCTGGACCCTGAGGGGCAGAATCAATAGGATCCATTTAGCAGCTAAACAATTTCAGCTCTTGACTGTTGTAGTTTATGGTGCGTAGCCCCTAACAGCACTGAGTAGCTTTATTTAACATGATGGTAACACAGATTAGAGGCTACAGGGAAAGGTGTCAGAGAGGTATTTCTGGATAAACCCAATGTCCTGACAGCCAGAGTGTTCCTCTGAACTGCTAGAGAAGAAATAGGACAAGCTTAGGCAAAGCTGAGTCCCTACCAACTGTATTATTGTTTTTAAAAGCCCAGTAAGAATTAAGTGCTATGATAACACTCTGATGGATTTGTGTGGCATGGTGCCCAAAATCAAAATGCAAGAAGAGTGGAAGGAACTGATGTGATAGCCCCATCCTAAGACAAAGGGGTCTGTCAAGGGTGCTCTGCAGCAGCTCCTGAACTCTACCAAATTCCTAACTGAGGAACAAGAGGGTAAAAATGGGGATCTACGGCTAGTTTTACTTATCCCATAGAGTATATGGCAGTGGGTCATCACCACAGTAAAGCTAGAATTCAATATTTGCTTTGCATCACACATTTAGGAGAGTGCCAGGTGTCTGATAATAAAGAGAAAGTTAAAGGGCTGAAAAAGTCAACTGGATTTTTGCAGATACACAAGTAATTATGAAGGCCAGAAAATATGAGAAATATAGCTTCTGGAAGGAGGGAAACTCCAAAATATAAATGCTATAAGCAGATCTCCTGCATGCATTCTGGTAAGTTCAAATCAAGGGATTTACCTGCCATGATATCATGATTTAAACTCTGATGTCCCCAGTGGAGAACCACTCACAAATTCATTAGTCTGACATGAAAATTCACCTTGCAAGTTCATATGTATGAGCAACAATCGCCACAGGAGGGAAACTGGAGAGATTTAACACTAGGTAGCAAATCAAACTGCTTAGGAGCACAAAACCAGAAAATGGTTTCTGATGTTTTCTAGCCTGTGAATGGCACTAATTATCTTCTATTCCAGTTGGGAGATACTGATGCTAGACAGTGGTGCCATTGAGGCTGACATCTGTACTGTACTTGTTTATCAGTGCAGAGTCAAATGAAAAATACAAAAAAACCTAAAACCCAATCAATCTCCAAAAAATCTAGTAGTTTTTACCCTTCCCAAGGTTATGGGACAATGAAGCCAGCAAATTCACCAATTGCCCCAGCAACAGGTAAGATGTATCTTAGAAAAACACCACAGTAATATAGATAGCAATTATGGTGTAGGTATAGCCCTAGCCTAGACAGCAGTGGGTAGCAGGAGGCCAACAAGCAGAGAAGCAACAGCTCCTTCATTGTCCTTCATGACTATTGAAAGAAAAGGTTGCCAGACCTTTCAGAAAAGACCAGAACTGTATCAAGTTTTGACATAGAACCCTGAGCACTCATATTACGCCTCCTGCAAGAGGTGCATTTGCCATGCAAGGGCAGTACATGGACTGATTATTCCGCTTATGCTTCTGAGAGACATAAAAAAAACCCAGAATTTTTGAAGGTATTGCAAAGCAGGAAGGTAGAAGGTCATGATATTCAACTAAAGAATGTAACCATTCATACAGTGCAGACTCCTTGCCTTTAGACAAGGCCTGAGTAAAATCTCTCATGCACACATTATCTGTACAATATCTTACATTCCTTTAAAAGTGCCCAGGCAGACATGCATGTACTTCCTTCTTTCTGTAATACTTCTGGGACCACTGCTTAGCACTAACAGGGATAATTCCTGCCCCTATAGAGATAGATCCTGTTGCAACACTCTGAAGTGATGAACTAATGCATCCCCTTCCTGACATACAAGTAAGAAGGAATGAACGAATAATTACTTGGATCTACATTTTGAAGCATTGAACTTTACTTGTCTGTTGCCCAACTATATAATAAAAAATTATAATGTGCCTTCCTTTGAGAGAAAAATGAAAGAGCACGACCTCATGCTATTTCAGAAACAAGATGGGGATTTTTTTGCATGTGTTTTATAGTGAAAATCCCTAGTATTACTCCCACGCTGTAAACAATACATCTACTATTGCCCTATAATTTCTGTATCAGTGTGAATAGCAACAATTTTACATAATTAAAATAGGCAGTGATATTTCTCAGGCTCTTGCACTCCAAAAAACCACATTCTTTTTAGTAACTCAAAGCTTTAAACAGAGGCAGGGAAAACACAGGTGATTGACATCTAAGACACAGAAGAGTATGGAATCAAATCCCTTGTAGCTGCTGAGTGCTGCAGCTCCCCCAGTAGCCCTGAGTTAGATACTGGAGAGGCATCTGCTGCAGTTTGCTCCTTCTGTTTGGTCCTGTTAGGAGAGAGTTACCACACTGTGAGAAACATGGTCCATTCCCAGCTACCTCTTCAGGCCAAGGATATTCAGGGGACAGTGCAATTGCTTTGCACGTGGGATCTAGAAACTGTGCTCTAATCAATCACTGATGGTTGGAAATGCTGTGGAGTTTAAGGACTGTAACTGCCCATCCATCTCATTTAAGTGCAGCTCAAAACTCACTTGTTTTGTTGTGGAATGTTCCATTCAAAAACCAGATTAATTTCTTAAGTGTGGATGGAATTTTTAGCATAAAAGATGATTATCTAGATTATTCTGCTACTCTGTCTGCATGGTGTATAATTTAATAAATGTAAACTAAAGCTGTGGCTTTCTTTTTAGGAATATTAAATTAATTATAAAAATAGAGTTAAGATTGTAATTGTGATGCTTGTTTGAATGAAGAAATTGAAAATTCTGTGGCCTATCAAAGTTGGACAGAAGGACACAATTGTATTGCTCACAAAAAAGCCTTCTGATATGATGAAAGCTGCTGATGATTTTCAGTAAGAAAAAAGATGCAGACAGGGTAGCTCACAGTCCATCAGGGATGTTTTTTACATAGCAGAAGTTACAGAAATATTTTTCCCCCCAATTTACACTGTATCCTGAAATTTGAAAATGAAGGTTTTGTTATTGGAAAATTATTATTAGTTAATAAAATATTTTGTGTTTTGTTGTTTTCTTTTTAACTGGAGACATCCAAGCATTATAATTTATAGGGATAACTTTTCTAGATATGTTTATGACATTTAAACATCCTTCTTGCTATAAGGTTATGGACACATGAAAAAAATAATTTAAAAAAAGAAAAACTAATTTTCAATAGGTTTCCTTTGAGCATTCTCTATGTTTTATAGGGTACTACTAAATCTGTCGAACAAACAGTGAGGTCCAATTAATTTCTGTTTCTGTCTTTTGAATTTCCTCCAATTAAAATTTACCATCAGTAACTTAAATCTATTGTCCTATTAGTGCTTCATTAATCCAACATGGATCTAATTTTGAGCCTATGCTTACTCCTTATTGGCCCCAGGAAGGTATTTAACAAGGTTTGGGAACAGGAAGAGAAGGTGTATTACTAACAAAATTTATTACCAACTTTTCTCAGAAACAATTTTTTAGACCATTTATTTTGGCTCCACAGTTATTTTTGAGGGTAAATCTGCCTGTGGAATTTGAAATATGTTTCTTAGACTGAAACAACAAGACTGCTGATTGTCTCAAGTGGAGCTTCCCATTCTGTGCAGTTATCCATAGCATCAAAACCAGTCCGTTACAAATGCCCTCACATTTCTAGTCTCATAGTACAGTACTATTATTTCACTGGTCTAAGCCAGTTTGAAGGATTTTTTTTTTGTTAACAAAAAAGTCTTATTTGACCATATTTCAGGAAGGTTTCCTGAATATTTTTTTTATTTTCTTATATAAAATACTTTAGGATTATATCAGAATGCTCCAAAATCAAAGAGAAGGTGAGACTGAACACTGTTTATCTAGCACAGCAAGAAGAATGTTGAAAGGATGATGACTGCTTCTTCTTGCAATATCTGAATTCAATGCATAAACTGGCCATTGCATAACCTGGGAATTCCATTGTAATTCCAGAGTTAATTGACATTGAGCATTAAGAATTTAAACATGGTACTCAAACACAGTAAATTTGTAGCTATTCAGTAGAGATACCAGTGTCTGCTTTGTACCGTACCTTCCTTACTAGACCCTCATAGGATTTGAGAAGTATTTTACTGGTCCAGAGTAGGTTATCTATGCTTCCTTTCTCTTTCCCCTCTTCTCCTAGGAAATCTTCAGCATGAAAGACAAAAGACCTCTTGCTCCCCAGATACTTGTGACTTTGGGTTTGAAAACTAGGTTAACTAGAGAAGAATTTCTCTTTGAGACAGGTGTACAATATCTTTAGTTCTGGGATCTGAATTCCTTAGGATTTAAGTCTGCATCAATGGTTTACATCAGTGGTGAATTACCTGGAGTCCCTTGACTATCTTTGCTCAGTCTTTACTTTTGATTTTCTCAGGGGCAAACAGAAGACTCCCAAAGCACTTGCCAAAGCCTCTTTTCAAACCATTGCCTAACTTCTTCCTTCTGCTCCCATAGGACCACCACTCTCTCAGTTGTTGCATCTCTGTTCTGCACTGCACCCACTCTGATTTCATGGCCAGCAGGCAATAACAAAATGGATACAGCTGACAGAGTATTTTTCTTTCGCTTCCCCATCTCATGAGGACTTTTCATGAATAATATTCACTGCCAAAGACACAACCACACCAAGCCTTGTACTGGGAAATGAACAGCAAGTGCTGCTACAGATGGCCTTAGCTCCTTAGCAATCACTGGTGCACGTGCTGACAAGTGTTATGATTCATTTTGAGTGCCTGGTTAAGGCAGGTCACTTATTGACAGGGGACAGAAAAAGCAATCTCTTAACATTCTACCACATGGAAGAAGTAAAGAATTAAACAAGAAAGGCAACCACATTTCTCTACCAAAAATTCTTGAGCAAACACATGGACATGATCCCTTGCAAAACGTCAGGGAAGGCTACTGCAGTGATATATTTCCAAGTAGATAGTTCATTTAAAAGATTCAGTCTTATTTCTGTCAGCAAATCCTCTTACATAAGAAACACATTTTTAAAAAGTGCTTCAGGATTTAGGTATTCCTCAGTTTCATGGCTCCCATTTTGGTGAGCTTTTAAAGAGACTAAATTTTTTTAGGAAAACATTTTTTCAGCACTTTCTGTAAAAAAACGGGTCACTGTCTCTCTGTCAGCCTGGGAGCACCAAAACAGAGACTCCATATACCAGGCAGTTCTGCAAATGGTGTCATTTGAAGCAGTGGTTCCCAAGGAGCAAGGTGTGACGCCATTGTAGATCTTTGGGTATACTACAGGAGATGTGTGGAGCTCCCAGACCTCACATCCAGAGCCAAGACCTGACAGATCTGGGGCTGGCAAGCACAGGAGCTATGAATTGAGTCAAAGCCATGGCACCGGGGTGGGGGAACACCGAACCTGTTGTAGAACCAGTGCCTTCTCCAGAAAGTTAGGAACCATTGACTGAGGGGATCACTCCTTCCCTCCTTGAAGTTGCTGAAAATGTTACCATTCATAAAAGGAACTATATTTGTAGTTCAGTTACCTAACTTTGAATGTGTAGTAGCATTTCTTTCCCCCCACATCAAAAAGAGTTAGCTCCATTATCACATTTTACCATTTGACAGCACTCTGGTAAACAGTGCTCAAAAGTAAAAATAGGAAGACTTTTAACCAGAATGTTGATTTACAGCTCCTGAGTGATAAGTAACCTAATGCAAATAAAAATAAAATCCTACATATTGCCTTATTTTTTTTTTTTAAATTAACTATCTCCATAGCTGTAAGCGAGAGAAATTAATTGCGCCTGGCCTTACATCATGCTCAATGTGTACTGATGCAAATGCACCCTATTTTAATTCCTCTGAATGTTAATAATGGAGCAAATGAGCACTAGATTATGTTATACAAAAGCAATGGAAGTAATTAAACTTCATTTAATAAAATCATCAGGGATACAGAAGCATTAATGACTTATATTCCTCCTCTGCAGGGAGTGGAAGACATGTTGGTGCACAGTAGCCTGAGAACCACTGAGATGAGAGCAGTGTAAATACACAAACAGGAACGCTAAGGTAAGTAGTGTATCATATATGAAAAGTCTTAGAGTGAAAGCCCCAGGCTACAATAAATTATTTACTTTAAAGCATCAGGAAATAGTACCATTTCAGGCAAATGACAGCAAAAATATCTTCCATCCTCTGAGAGGCAAAGCATCAGCACTGAATTACTTTGAAAGTGCAAAGCTGGTTAAATGTTGCACTCACAGTGTTAGAGAAAAAAATGCTTGAACTGTGAATGGTTGTTCACTTTGTACTGTCCCCTTCTGTCCCTCTCTAAATTTATATTCACAAAGAGCATTGTGTTTATACAACTCATGTCTGGAATCACTGTTAGCTCTCTGAATGCTCTCACTTGGACACAAAACCATATATTCCTGGGTATTTTCTTTTTTTAAATGCACAAACTTTTTGATGTTTATCTCAGCTCAAACTTCATCCACCTTTTCACCTTGGGTATGTTATAAAAGGCAAACAAATATTTACCAGCACAGCAGAAGGGATTTGTCCTGAGTTTAGCTCTGTCCATATCCAGCACTTTCTAAAAAAAATTGGAGTGACATAAACTGAGCATAAAATATCTGTTGCACAGTAAGTGATAGCTGTGGTATGTGATGAAGCTTTATGGGATTTTCTTGAAAAAAAGGCTTTTATGAAAATTAAATGCTGGCATTACTGCTCATAAACTCTTGCAGAAATATAAATACATTTGGCATAGATGTGACTGTTAAGAATATGTATTGAGACTGTGACATACATCAATGTTTTGTGTTATAAGCATCAATAATAGACAATAATAAATTTTCACTTCTGCCAAATCACTCAGGGCTCTCTGCAGTATTAGAAATACTGCTGCTCATTAGATAAAAAAACAACTTGAAGACCAGTGGCTGGAGTCTGACCCCAGCTTCACAGGCCAATGTTTGGGGCAATGCCTTCTGCTCCCAAGGAGATACTTTTGGTTTGCATCACTGTGCCCAAGATCAATATCTGTCCCCACAAGTACAGCAAAGGGTGATTTTCCTTCACTTGATGTGCAAAGAAAAAGGGGTCATGCTAGGAACACTGTTCTCTTGAGGAAAGACAACAGCACAATAAAAAAAAAAAAAAAGGTAGCAGCAGAGAAATATTCAATCAGTCCTGGAGCATTAAGGTGGCACATCAATTTGTGCAGCACTAGTTGTCACTGTGCGCATGCTGGCATTGCTGCCGTTGTTTATCCAAAGAGATTTTACTTATTTTGTGAGCAACAAAAAACTCCCACAATACCTAGGCCCTCCTTCTCCACTGTGAGAAAGCTTTATTATTATTTCTATGACAAGAGAGATCTATTTCAAGCTTAAGGCAGGTTGGATAAAAGCAGAGAGTTCAATCAATAGCAGGATCCCTTTCCCACCTATATTAAAGAATGATTGAAGAGGAGTTAAAGACAGGTTGGTAAAGACAATTTCAGCAGTATCACTGAACTGCTGAGACACAAAGCTTGGCTCTTTTACCTTCCTTTGACCAGGGATTAAATATCTTTTATTTTGTCAGATATGCAGGGCAGGAAACAAGATTGTGGAGGTGTCCTCAGATTTACATCAGTGTGATTGTGATCTGTATTATTATCAGGATAGTGTTTTTATATTGCTGTGCTTCTGTAATTCCCATTGAAGGGCATCTGTTTGAGGTACAGTAAATAGTACCTGTTTTGAGAAGCTATTTACATTTGTTCACTTGAAATATTGATGACTGTTTTAAGCTGGTGTAATAGCATATCATATTTCATGAAAGTATTGCAAAACTGCTCATCCACAAAACTGCATAAAGTGATACTCAAGGTAAAGACTGCAGAGACTTTTAAGAGTAGCAAGAAACACCAAGAGTTGGTGCCACTGGTGTGACTCACTTCAGAACCTCCTTGCTACATTGTCCTTGACTCTGCCCTAGTGGTGCAGCACATCTGGTGCATGAAGCACCCACTGCCCGGAGAACATCTCCAGTTCAGCCTAACAGAGACACAAAGGGTGCAATGTTGGAACAAAGGAACACATATTTAGTCTGAACTGTAGAATTCTGTGTTTCTGTAGGTTTAACACTAACATCCATTCTTCTACCTAATTTCTAACTTGTGATGCTACATGTACTACTCGGTATTTCAGACATATTGAAACAGTGGGTGGTTTTACAGACCATATGTGCTGTAATCTCTAGACATATCGCAGCATGTTAAAGATGGAGAATCAGATGCAGTCCTCAGATTGAATTTTTGGTTCCCTTGTTTTGTGGGTTTTTAACAGATTCGCCATAAAGTTAATTGAATTCCACTTTCATTTGGCTTTAAGCAGATGTGTAAGTAAGAACTTTTCATGGAACTTGTTGTAACTTGAAGTGAAAGGTGAGATAGCCAGCAAAGAATTGTTTATAATTCAGTAAGAATCAGGATTAAACAAGTGACTTGTTCTTAATTTACTTTGAAAGTTTCAAAGTCACCCTCCTCTTCCATGTTGTGCAACATCAGAGTACAGGATTCTTAGCAGATACTATTAATTTCTAGTTTTGTGCACTCTGGCATGCATGATTGGCTCATGAAGTAATGACTGTTTTAGATCATGATGTAGAAAGAAATGAGTATTACTGTGAAGCCTTAGCCAATTTTAGAAGCAGTCTGTAGCCAAATCTTTCTTGAATTTTTTTTCATGAGAATCTCTGCTTGATTTTAAAGCATTAACAAAGTTAAGAACTTCACATATGTTTTAGAGAACCAGCTGAAGTGTGCAGGGTTCTCTGCATGGATCCCAGCTCATTTATTTTCATGTTTGTCTGCATGTAGTTATAGAGGATGCTCTTTTTCATATTTTGCTTTTATATAATGTTTATTAAAAAATATAATTGACAATTAGTCAAATAATTTAAAATACTTTTTAGCTATCTCCACAGATTTAAAGATGGTATCTGTGAAGATTTAAAAAGACCCATGCAGAAACCCTCTGTTGGAAATCAAGCTCATCCAATAACAATTTTGAAAAACTGTTTTCCATCACCATTTCATTATATCAGGCATGTCAATGCAATGCAGATATAGCTCTAGTCTCTGCCCCACACTGACCTGGATGCTAATGCTGTATTTTTGCCTGGTATTTTTGTTCCATTTTCATAATCTTTACTCAGTCTAAAGAGTTCTTCATGTCCAAAGAGCTGTTTCCAGAGGGACATTTCCAGTGAGATTAAACAAGGCTTAGAAGAACATATTTACCTCTTAATGCAACTAAGGGCTACAAATATTAAAAGGAAGTGAATTTCAGAAGAATTTCTGTTTGTACCAGACCATAACAACTGAAGGTCTGAAACAAAAGCTAAACAATTTCAGTTAATACAAAATCTGCAAGGCAAATTTGCAAGCACAGGTTTGAAATGTACATATAGAATATTGCTCATTTAATGTTTTATATCCAATGGCACCATGGTAGTGTTAAAATTTATGTCTTGGCTGGATTGGGGTGATCCCCCAAAACATTCACATATACCTGTCTCTCCGTAAAATTATAAATTGCCCAATGTCTCTTGGTTAGCAGCCTGTCAAATTACTGATACTGTTTATAGTGTCTTTATATGGTTACCAATGCAGTCTTTTGAATGAGGAAATTACACTACGGGGATGTAGCAAATCTGGGGGTCCTGGCTTATGGTAGATGACTAAAATGTATGTTTGAACAAAATTGACAGTGACCACACTGTAGAAAGCACTCAGCTTTGGTTTCAAGACCTTCCATACCCTCCATTCCAAAATACCTACAAGGTAAGGCAGAAGATATTAATGGTACACTGCTGAGACAAGACATGCCCAGCATATTATGCATCAAATGTAGATGATTAAACATGACCTCTAGTAAGAGCTCTGCTGCAGAGTTTGCGTATTTATTACAAAAACCCAACCCAAGCAACCAGAATCCCAAGCCACCCACACCTTCATGATCAATACCTTTCATTTCATTAACTGCCCTGGATGAATATAAACACAGTAAAAAATGAAACAGAGTATAGCACACCTGAACAATGTTACATGGCCACCACTGTGACACCATCAATGGTGTTCCTACAGGAGGGCTGAGAGGAAGAGTCTAACTTGAATCCTTTAATTAAGATTTCAGAGTGCTGTCAGCTGAGCTGGTGTTGTACACGGAACCAGACCACCTATTTCCTGCTAGGTCACAACCACATGCAGGTATCCATAGACAGATATTTGATGCTGCTGTTCCAACCTTCAAGAAGTGCTACTAAATAAAACTCTTAAGTTGTGTTGTACCAGTAAAGACTCTGTGTTCTGATGCTGCAACTCACTGAAACACACACACATGCAGATAGCATCCACCTGGTTAGCACTGTGAAAGAGGTGCAAAAATGCTTATCAAATCTGCATAGGCAAGGCAGCAATCTAGCCAGAGCCATTTCTCCCCAGCTTGAGCAGTTGTAAGGCATCTACCAACTCCGCGTGCAAGCAGTGCTTAGCCATTTGTGAGCCCACAAAACTTTTGTGGACCAGTGTTATTTACAGAAGCTACAGGAGAATTTTTGCTGAATGCATACATTTGGGCCAGGCACTTCATGGATATTCTGTATAGGAGATAATTTCCCTAATCACGCAAGAACACTTAGAGGAAAATGCACATTTATATCCAGTGAGATGAACTGGCAGAGCTCCCTCGCCCATGCTGCACCCCAAGAGATATGGGAAGCTGTATAACCAGAGAGAAACATCCCTTCCCCCAGCAACACAACCACCCAACTTTGGAAGTTATACAGGGTGCCTTCCAGCTTTAAGATGGCTGAAGTTACCTAAACTTCATCTGAAATTGCTATAATCAGAAGACTGGCTCCTCTCTCCACCCTTATCTGCCCAAAACAGGTTCCTCTCATAATCTTATAACATTATAGCAATATAACTAAAGTATAACTAGTTAAGGCAATGGTCTTGGTTTCAAATGTTATTTCATTTTAATATAGGACAACTTCTGGGTGGAAATAGTTCTCCTTCCTTTTCTCCCCCTTCATTAGACTCTTAAAGTAGATGCTAGGTCTTAAATTAGTAAAATTTGTTTCTCTAGAGATGTAAGTAAAACTACTTTTTGAAACCAGAGTAGTTAAATCAGCAAAACCCCATAAGGATACTTTTAAGCCAAATACTTTAGGAAGTGTTTTCAGCTAAGGTAAAATATGCTACTCTTACAGTACAATCTAGGGGATATGCATCTGTTGAAACAATTCCACAGAAAAATGTGAAGTGCAGATGATAAAGCAATAGATGAGTCCTTAGTGCAGTTATTTTCATGACTCCCAATGTTGGTTCAGGTGGTTTCTCACAGTGTAACTCTTGTTCCAGAGTACATAAGGATGTAGAAGCTTTTATTGTGGTGATGGGAAACCAAAGGAAAGAAGCTAGCTAAAGAAGATTCAAGAGGAAAGAAAATAATTTCAGGAAAAAACTTAGGCTAAGGATTGTGTGGTTGCCCCCATTATGTTTAAACATTTGTCTGCCATGTGGGAATTTGAAAAAAGGAAGTTTCACTTACAGCATGAAATAAAAACGTTAATTGTGAACGATGTCCATTGTAAAGTGGGCCCATTCATTACACTTGTGACTATTAACTTTATAAGTGCCAGCAGCACATTGAGAAAATGTGTGGAGAAAGATCATTCCCTCCAGAACTGTGTCTCAGGGCTCAGCTGTGAGCTTCTGAGCCCCACCAATCAGGCAATTTGACAGAAACAGCCGTGGGTGGGTTTGAGGACTTGCCCTTGCCAACTGGTGCTGGAACTCAGAAGTAACACATCAAAAATATGGATTGAAAAACGAGAAAAAGGAGTAAGAGCAAAGAAAATCCTACTAATACCCTATACTTCTTGCTCATACATGTAGCATGGTAATAACTTTAGATGTTGTAGATGAAGAAAAGTACATATAAATACATCCATGAGTTTGTGGAGAGGGATATATTGAGTCTAAGTTGAAGATACAAAGTTTTAGGAGGGCCCAGAAGCCTGCAGTCAGGAAGGCACTACAGCTTTTAAGTTTAAATATGTGTTCTAATGATCAATATTTAGCAAAGCTTACTGCAACATATGGGGAATTCCAGTGGTGTTAACACAGACTTAGTCAGTTGCTTCTGATCTAAGCGTGTGTTTAGCTGAGCTGGATGTATGGGAAGATGGAGCTTGCAAACAGGCTTAGGGAACATATCTTTTAGTGGTTTAGCATAAAAAAACCACAGAGATGGAATTTTCAGTTTAATTTGGTTTTTTTTGTGTTCTTTGCCATAAACCTAAATGCAAATTATGTCTATATACACAAAACAAAACCAAACCAAAAACAAGCAAACAAACAAAAAACCCAAAACAAAACCCCCCCAAAAAAGCATACATTTGAATTAGAACATTTCCTCCAGACTTCTCCTCTTTGAGGCAGGTTCTTCGCTGGTGCAAATTTCCATAATTTAAATGAGTTACAACTGCTTACACCAGCTAGACTTGGACCCATCTATCACCTCTATTATCTAGATAATGTGGAAAATAATCTGTTCAGAGCTTTCATTTTGAAAACAATGTCATGTTACAATTCTCAGCAGAGTCAAAAGGCTCCCCAAAGCCATGCATGAAAAATAAACTGTAACCTTTTAAGATTTTCAAGCTGTATGATAAATAATACTGAACTAATAATAACTCAGAGAGAAAGAGAAGCACTGTTTATCTTATTTTTCTGCTTTAGGGGAAAGAATCTAGGTAGCAGATTTTGTCATGATTTTATTGCTCATTTTCTGTTCTGCAGGTTTCTTTCTTTGTGCTCATAGATGGTAATGACTTTTGCAAGAGAAATAAATTGTATTTCCATGGGAGCCGGGGCGTTAGGCAAATTGCAAAAGATGATGATGAAATTTGGACTAAGCTCACAACACGCTCTAGGTCCTGATGATTTAAAAACATTCCTTTAGCAATAAAAATCAAGTCCTTAAGTGCAATCCTAGCAGCCTGCATGAAAACAAAAACATACACAGGATTATTCTGGTTTGATTTATAGTGCTTTTGCCTACTGGAAAACTTAATGCAAGAAGCTTGCCAAGGTCAGTGCTTCTGCTTTCAGATTTCTTTATGAAAAAGGAGAAAGCAAGCTGCATTTTCAATTTTTTTTAAAGGCTCTGGCATAATGCCAGCCACTAGGCATTCAAGAGGTGTTCTGTAATCCATTCAACTGTAACATAAAGTTTTGTAAAAGGTATGCTAGCATATTCTGCACTGGCTCTGCTAATCAGTAATGTTCCATTAAATTGGCCACTGTCATATTAAAGAAAGATCTACACAGTTTGTGCCCTCTTGTAACAATAATATTTGACAATAATTATAGTGATACCAAGGTGTAGGTGGTCCAGTTGGCAAGAATAGCACAATATTTCTCTTTAATAGTGACTTGATCAAACATGTGTGGGTGCTTTGTTGAGGCTTGAAGAGGATTATAATAGCTGAAATAAGATGAGATAATTTGCTGACAAAGTTGTTTCTTCCTTAGGAGAACACATCCTTCTGTGCATGTGTGTGTGTACATGAACATCCCCCCACACAACCACCTCCCAGAGAAAATAACCCTTAAGCAGCTGTGCACTGAGAATGCTGATGGGGTGGAGCACTGTGCCAGAGGGAGAAGGGAAATCAAGCCAGGCTTTGTCTGTTTGGGAAGAAGCTTTAACAAACAAGGGCACACCATTTCTGCCCTCAGATGAAGAAATGGTGACTGTGACATGGCAGACATTGTGCAAGGATAAATTTTGTTTAATGCCACAGGACCACCTCTCCCAGCTCTGGACAGTCGTGTCTGTCACATGCTACAGTTTGCCATACATTGACTGCACCAGCACAGTAACTGATACAAGCCAGAGCGCTGGAATGATCACCATTTAAGACAGCAAACCTCCTCATCCTCACTGCCTACAGAACACAGGAGAAAGCCTCCAGGAGAAAGAGCTCCCAAGCCAGATATCCTCCCCCAAGCACCCAAATTGCCCCTGCCTGTGCTGAACTCCCAGCTGAAGGGCCACATCATTCACTGGGCCAGACAGCTCTACAGTGCAGTTCCACCAGGGACTTGGGGACAATTCTTACCAACAGCTTAGCTCAGAATTCTTAGTGGTGTTCTTGACAGACCATTGTGTGACAATGTCTTTCTGCATCTTTAGCCTTTGACATGACTGGTGAGGCCAGTGAAAAATGGCAAAATGACACACTGCTGCTGCTGGAATAATCAGCGCCCAGGAAATGGCCAGTGGTGGGTGGTTTTGATGTTGTACGGAAGTGTGAATATGTGTGCAAAATGAAATAAATCTATTATAAATAAGGAAATAAATCTTTGAGATGACACAGGAACACAAAATACTTGGGGTTAGCAGGGACCTCAGGAGATCATCTAGTTCAATGCCCCTGCTCCAGCAGGACCAGCTAGGACTGGTTGCCCAGTACTCTCTGGTCAGGTTTTGAGTATCTCCACAGCTGGAGACTTCACAACCCCTCTGTCCAACTTAGTCCACTGTTCCACCACCTCCACAGTTACTGCCCTTTTGTGCTCAGATGGAGTTTCACACATGCCAGTTTGCCCCCATTGTCTCTGTCTTGTCTCTGGAACATTCAGCCTGAGCCAGATGAATGATCTGTCAATTCACTCTGAGTTCATGGAAGTCTGCATGGACGCGACAATCAGCCTAATGAAGAAACCTGTGCAATCTCTCTGAGTGGAACTGTATTTTTTCCTTCATTTCTCTCTACTCCTTTCCAGTATCCGGTCCGGTTTATCAGGAAAGCCTAATGTGGACATGTGCAAAGATGACAACTTGAATATATTGGAAGAAGTGACTGGGGACTGTGGGGTGGTTATTCACTGGTAAATCATGGTAAGGATGGTACCTGGGATATTTGTGGAAGTGTCAGATTTTCTTCAGCTGTACATGAAAGATGAAATAACAAATGCTTCAGATTTGAAGCCAGTCCACAATCTGGAATTGAATTTGTTCCATGATGATTTAAATAATTTGGTACTTTCTTTTTTTGCAAGAACAATAAAAATTAGTATTCTGCCAATTTCCAGATGTTTTAGCCCCTTCTTAAAACAATAACATAACTAAAACTGACTGCCCAATTTCAATGAAGCCCTGTATTCAATCCCTGCTAGTGTGTGCCCACTGCCTCTAGCATTTTACAATGCAAACTAGTGGTTAGCAATCAGAAAAGAAGCCAGAGCCTGGACTAGTATTTGCCATTGCACTTACTGGTGATACCTTATGAGGTTATTATGAAATAATGCACAAGTTCCCTGCGTTTTCCCCTCCTTTTCCTCAGTGTCACTCTTGTGTACCCTTTGTGGTGTTCAGAGGACACCATGTTACCCCAGCAGGAAAGCTGCCCCCACACACAGAGTGATCCATTATGGCATTGATCTAACACAGATGCAGGACAGGACAACAGCTCTGTGCTCCAGCCTGGCCACCAGCCCCTGGGGGCCCGGTCCAGCTGCTGATGTCCTGATGCAGCACACAGGCCACACAAGATCAGCCTGAGGTAATACAGCCACAGGCATATTTTCTGTGATTGCTCTGTTCCTCACCTCCACCTTCACTCCATGCTGAGAATACTTGCATTTGAGACAGTAACAAAGACTGGCAGACCCAGAAATCACCTGTTACAGTTTCTGCTCTGACTTTTTCCAAGGAGGACAAGAAATCCCTTATGGGGTATAGCTCATTGCTCCCCCCTCCTACCCCTTCAAATCTGGAAGACTTCCCTGGATAACATCCAGCAACTATCCCATATGTCAGAATAGGCTTTCCTCTTTGTTCCAGAATATGTTGAAAGGAACTGACAACAGCAAAGAAAAAAATTAAATAACTAGCAAATAAACTAGAGAGAGATAGCAATTGCTAGTGAAGGATACTGCAAGATGGTCATTAGTTAAAACAAACAGGACAAGTTCTAGTTAGTCTTCAAAGATTGAAAATAACCGCTCTACAATACTAATACTTTATGGTCGGTAAAATGATTTCTGGAATAAATAGAAAATTTTGAGATGCAAGTTATTATCCTGTCCTTGATTTATTAATTCTCAATAACCAGGAGGTGTGAGCAGGAATGTTAGTAAAGCCACTTGAAAGCATGTAACTGAATTTTAATTAGATGATGTTATAATTGTGTACTAATTCAGACAAATGCTTTGTTGAGTTGTCTCTGAAACAAGAATAGAAAAAGAATATTTTGTTTAAGTTTTAGTGCTTTGATATAGTTTGTCAGCTCAGTAACTCCAGCCCATTTTCCTGCTCTGTATATTATCTAGAGATGAGCATAAAAATAAGTGGACATTCATTTTCTATAAAATAGCGTGAGAGAGATTTTTCATCATATTAAATAATTTTCCTTCTTACAAGAAAAAACACATCAACAAAACAATCCAATATGTATGATTTGGAAGAAGTATTTGGAGAGGAATCTGTACTAGAATAAAAAGCAGTTCTGAATTCTTTCTTCCTTAAAGGTCATACCTGCTTTAGTAGGCTAATTTTAAACACATCTGAGACACTATTCAAAGTAATGAGATCAGAGCTAATGGGTTCATTCACCCAATCATGAAAATCTCATTTTTCTGTCCTTAATGTGTGCTTGAAAAAAAAAAAAGAAAAATCAGGATTTTTGTCATCCAAAGAGGAACTAACAGTGAACATGACAGAATAAGCAGTTTTCACAGAGGAGCAGATAGTTTGATTTGGCCTATCTGACTGCTCAAGGCATGAGACATCCTGCTCTCCAGGATGCTGGAGCCTCTACTCATCACATCACTGGGTATCTTCTTTGCATGGGTGGTTAAGTTCCATGTGAGGGTTGAACAGTCAGCAGCCCAGGCACGAAGCAGGTGTGAAGTCTCAGCACAAGCAGGGGAGCACCCTTGATGTGCCAGCAGAACCTGCCTTTGCTGGAAAGTGAGAGCAGCTCAGCAAGTGTAACGCAGAGCTTCTCGGGAAGTTTACACTGGTTACTCCAAAAAGAGCCAGCTGGCCACCATCACTGGAAGCTGCAGCCAACATGCAATTTAAATCAGACCACAGGCAGAGATTTATCTGTGCTCCATCTGTAATGTGGGGATGAGATCGAACTGTGCAACTTTGTGTTTGCGAGGTACCTTGAGACTGGGTGGAAGGCCAAAAGGGAGTGCCAAAGATTCTGTTATTATGAAAAGCCATTCAAAGATAAGCAAATGTTGATGTTAGCAAAAGCATCAACTTCCAAAGCCTTTTTTAATTCTTCTATGAAGTAAATTAATTTACATATGAAATACCCCAAATGTATTTTCTTTGGTAACGGCAAATTATCTTCCTATCAAGTAAGTACAGATTGCAGAAACCTAATTGGACTTTAACAACTTGTGAAAAATTATGGATGTTGTATTTTATACATGTAAATGTTTGATTTTGTTTAAAAAACAGTCCCTTACCAAAGAAAAAAAATCAATACATTTCATGTAAATGAAGCTAAACATAAATGCACCTATTGTAGCCTCAATTTGTTTATGTAACTCCATTGGCAGCAATGGGTGCTGTGTACATATCCAACTGAGTGACATATTGTGTTAGCAAGGATCTCACAATTACAGACAATTACCTTCTTTTTTGCACCTGGTGCTTACAAGCATTCTTTGTTAGCTGGATTTCTTGAAAAAGGAAAGATTTTTATGTAAACCTCAAATGTCTCCTGAAGTCAAATAACCCCCAAACCAAACCACCATGACCACCAAAAACTCCAGAACAACCCAGTAGAACTACAAAATATCACAACTCTTAAAACACCACCATGTGATGGTGTTGGTTTAAACTGCACAAAAGTAAAAAAGCTCTAGGTACAAACAGCTTCTTTGTTCAAAAAGAAACAAAAAAAGGAATACTGAAATAATTATCAGTAGCCTAAGTCTCCCGATTATGCAAACATATACTGGAAGAAATCCTTTTCCACCCAAGCTTCTGCACATGTGCCCCCTGCAGCACTTTATACCACGTCAAATCGGAGTGTTCAGGTAACACAGGAGTTACTCTTGTTCTTCAGAGCATGAACGAGGAAGGTCTGTCAAGAGGTAGAGACCCTTATTCCCCAGATGCTGTTGCACAGGAACAGCAACAGTCCCAACACCCAGGCTGAATAATAATTTCTGTTGTTAAAGAAACTTGTGGTATTTTTAAAGGCTGTAACACTTCCACCACTTAAGGTAAAATGCTAAAAGTTGACAGTGACAAAACACCAATGATTAGAGCTATGCTCTTTGCTCAGTCTATATATTCCTCTTTCAGTTTGGATAAGTTATTAACTCCTGAACTTTGCTACTTCCTTTAAAGCATCTGCAATATTCCAGAAATGTTGTGTGTTCAGCCAAAACCCTAACAAACATTACAATGTTAGGCTCATGCCTCTGCCAAACCATCAGCAGAGCCACATGCTAAACTGGGAACACATGGACACTGGTGCAGCAGAAAGAAATAGAGTGAGAATTAGAGAATGTCTCCTCACTCCCAGAGCTTCTGCTCACCTCTGTCCACTCTGACACAGCTGAACCTGTGGGCTCTACTACTGCTATGATGGAGTTCTCTCTTTCCACCCCTCCTACAAAACAAGAAATTTCCTTCGGATTTCCTCAGGGAGCATCCAACACTAAACCCCAATACCAGAAACTAATGGGTCTCTTCAGAATCACAGTTTCTTCTACTGCAAACCAATTTCAGTTTAATTGAACTAATTTCAACTCAATAGAATACTCTCTCTTTGGAAAAATACAGAATTGCATACATAAAAGTATATTTAAAATAACCTTTCTAAAGTTAGTTTAGGTACTTGAAATGCACTGAGTGGCAGATCAGTCTGGTACTTGACCTCAACTCAGCCCTCTTGCATGTACAGGGTATGATGCAGTCTTTAATTATATGGTTACATAATTATATTTCCACAAAAAACCAGATTTCTTCAGTGGAGTGGGATATAGAATGAAAGCATATGGCTTTAAAAATGTATTTATGGTAATTTAAAGAGATTAAAAAACAACCAGTACTGAAAAGATCATTTATCTCAGCAGTAGCAGATGGGGCTCCTGCTGAGATCGGGACTTCATTGTGCTCTGCTCCGTACATGCACATTAGATCAGACAGCAGTTGTTCCAAAGACTTTACAGTCTAAGTAGGGCAGTCAGGCAAAACTACAGGAAAAGGAATTATTTCCTTCACGTTACTGAGGGGGAAGTGGACGTACTGAAGCACAAATATGTTAAAGCAAGGTCAAGTGACTGAATTCAGCTTTGCTAAGGTGAAACTGATTTTAACCCATTACTAACTGGCCTCCTGATCTTATACTGGTTAGAGCTACTGGTCTGTAACAGGAATATACTTCTAGGCATTCACAGATTTAGAGGCTGGGAAGTGTTACTACCATGAGCTAGGTTAGTCTTAGTAGTTTCCCATTATTCCAGATGTCTCTAAATATCTGAAGGGAGGTGTCAGAGATGGAGCTGAGCTCAGCTCAGCAGTGACAAGCAATAAGAGAAGAGGAAATGGGCAGAAACTGATGCACAGGAAATTCCACCTGAGCATGAGGAAGAATTTCTTTACTGTGCAGTGACCACACATGGGCACAGGGTGTCTGGAGAGGCTGTAGAATCTGGAGATATTCAGGAGCTGTCTGGACACAATCCTGTCATCCGTGCACTGGGATGGCCGTGCCTGAGCAGGGAGGTGGGACCAGGCTCACGCCCTGTGGTCTCTTCCAACCTGGCCTCTTCTGTGACACACTGCTGTACTTGTTTATCAGTGTTACAACTGCGACACTTTTGCTTTTCCCTTCATGGCCATGACATGCCAAGCTGCTCATTAACCTTGCCCTAGCAGATAATTTTGTTATCTAAAATTAAAAACTATCAATTAATATTTCCTCTTAAGAGGGAAAAGTTCAGAAATGGCTTCACAAAATAAACTAAGTTTAGCAGCCTTAGAATTAGTAACTGACTGGGTAAGCATGTTACACAAGTGTGACATGTTTTAATTGAATTTACAAGTTCTTTACAAAAGAGAGGCAAAGCACTGCTAACAGAGTGCTGAAGGTCAGGACTAGGGATAATTTGTCTCTTCCAGAATCAATAGTGTCTAATAAAAACCATCTGTGGTCTAGACCTAGTACAGTGGATTCAAGAATTCCAAGATCCAAAAAAATCTGATGAGAAAGGATAACTGAAGTTTTGCTTATCCAGGAAAAGGTTTGTCAAAGAACAGGGATTTCCTTTAGGCTAGCAAAACCCTTCAGCTGAAATCCCTAGACAGCCTGCCAAAAAGATTTCTTAGTTCTCCTTTGTCTGCTTTCTGCCACCCAAATATGCTGCAGAATAGTTAGTTAAAGGGAGTACTTCGGAAAGGCGCATGTGGTTTAGGGAAAACTCCGAACAGAAAATCAGTTAATGTAATGTTATTTCAAAAGAATACTATGCAGTATTACAGAAATACAGTGTATTTCTTCTTCTTTGGCAAAGCTGGAGCAAATATATATTTATTACATACGTGTGTGTGTTCCAGGTAAACTAATAAGTTACAACACATTATTCAATTCAATTAGTATGGTTAAAAAAGTTTTGCAACACAGATTTCACATTTCCTTTACAGATACGAGTTTCCAAAAAAATTTCATCTATAAACCAACATAAACAGCTGCAGTGCTTTTCAAGCCTCAGTGATAGAGGTAATATAGAGAATATAACTAAACTCATTTGCTGAAGCAGAAGAATCAGTCTCTCATATTCTGCATGCATTCAACCATCTGTATGACACACCTGAAGAAATCTTGCCATTGTAATATTCTATAATTTGTAAATGTTACTACATATTTCAAAAAAGAAAACCTGTTTCAGTGCATAAGGAAAGCCTTTAGTCTGAACAGACTTACTCAGACTTTTTCTAATTATCTCTATCAGACCTTGACTCAGAAAGAGCATTCCTAATATAGATGTCTTAATGAAACTATTAGAAGATTCAGGTTCAAGCCTTTGAATCTACAAGGTAATCTTGAAACCAAACTCCTCTTTCTCACAGCTCTTTGCTATATTTTGTGGCAATAGAAGTTGCAATCTTATTTTACACTTACCCTGAACAGTTCTGAAAATGAGACTAGGTGGTTTAAATAGAATAGGAAACGATGCGGGGAGTGTAGAAATTCCCAGTGTTGGCAAGATCCCAGCATTTATAGGATGGATATATAAAATTGTTACTTCTGGTACAAAGTGTTGCAATCAAAAACAGATTTCTGAAGGCAAGAAAGTGACAAAATAATATCTGACGTTTTGCAGTTGATACACAAAGTAAGATTAATATAAAAGAATCAGAAGAGGCAGAGACAATTACGATGCATAGTATTTCAAAAGACTTCCAAAACTGCATTGTCTTGAAGCAGCATTAAAATAAGCAAACAAAAAAAACTCTCCCCACCAAATTAAGTCCCTTATCTGTCTTTTTATATGTTTAAAAAAACAGAGCCTGGAACTCTTGTAATAAGAGGCCTCTATTGTTACAACAGAAGTTGTAAGTTCAAAGAAGTTCTTTGTAGAATTGCTAGGCTAGAATGTCTATAAAATATTAGAAAATAGTGTTCAATTGCTAAAAGTTACAGAGAATTACAGCATATGTTATGCATAACGCAGTTATATTCTACAAGATATTCTTGAACAAGAGTGTTTGAGCCTGTCCCTCAAAACTGAGTTCTCAATGCAAGCTTGAAAAATTTAGCAAGAAAAACACAAAGCCTTCAAGAGAAAAGAGATACACCACTGTCTGAAAAAGTTGGTCACATTATTTTACACAGGTGGTTAATTCCCCATCACATAAACAGAAAAGATAACACATTCTACTTCCAGAGCAGCACAGTCATTGTCTTCAAGTAATTTGGAACTAAATTTAGTTACATGTATATTTACCTATCACAGTGAAACATCATGATGGTACTACTTTGGTTTTTACTCTGAAATTTCTGCTGATTAAAAAACCTGAAAGACTATATTTGTTTTCTCATAGGTTTCTGTCTTTCAGACTAAAAAAAAAAACAAACAAAATAAAAACTGCTTATGATTCACAGGCTTTTGATTCAGAACTATGTTACTCTTTAGCAGGTAATTAGATGTAAAACATTAAAGGCTGCTCATCCGGCTGAAGTGAGGAAAATATTATTCTGAAAAAAAAAAACATGATGAGCTCCTTGAGTAGCAGTACTGGATGTGAGCAGAGAAAGTCAGCTTTGCAAAAAGAAGCAGAGACACAGTATCATCACAGTTAAATCACAGTTTAAGATAAAGGAATAAACATGCATAATATATTAGACTGAATATGAATTAAAAAGACCTCTTTTATCCACAGTACAACTTTTGCTCTCTAGATAACCCCCAGCACAGTCTCCTTTAGAGTGTATTTAGTCCATATCTGTACCACGAGTCTGTGTTGCTTTGATCAGCCCCTCTACCAGACAAATGTTTCAGATGGTTTTCAAAGGAACACATCTGCTCATGGAGACAAAGTCACACCTCATGCTCTGATGAGGACAGTGGTGCTGCTAGAGCCAGCAAGCGACAACCCACAGCTGATGCCAGGAACTCTCCCTTGGGGTGGTCACACAACTCTCTGAAACAGAGATTTTTTGTTTACAGGGAAGTCAGGGAAGCGGGGGGCTGATGCAGCAAACCAGAGAGAAAATGATGTGAGTTCATTTCTGATGCCTTAATCCACATTAACTAGGCCAAGAACATAAAATGAAATGGACTGAACCTTACTTTTAGGGTATCTTTTTTTGGTCAGTTTTATATCCTGCTCTGTTTGTACTATGGGATTTTATTCACTCAGTAATGTGTTGATAGTTGTGCTGGTTTATGCAATTGCTGCCCTTAGCTGTTCATTGCTGCCCCTGTGTTACCCCTCTCTCATGCCAGCACGATCATTTCTGCAGCTGATTTTCTCAGTTCACTTTACTGTGCAATCTGGCTCATAGTTAGCAAGAGAAAATGTGGTTTTTTTTCATGAACCAGTTTCCTGAACTTTTTCACCATGAATATGCAAAGAAGGAAAATGCTTCTGAATACTTAAATTCTTCATGACTGCAAAGGGAAAGAAAAGCTTTCCTAGTGTTATCCCATAGGAAATATTCCATATTCAAAGTAATAGCCAGCCTGCAGGACTGACTCCTGAAGCACTACTACCTTTAAAAGGCACACAAAAATTTCCCCAGTACAGACCCATCTAAAGGGGTAGTGGTTATCACACCTGTTACAAGGGGAGCGGACCCCACACTGTGGAGAAGACCAGAGCCTCAGTGG
The DNA here is from genome assembly GCF_017590055.1 of Onychostruthus taczanowskii. NCBI lineage: Eukaryota > Metazoa > Chordata > Aves > Passeriformes > Passeridae > Onychostruthus > Onychostruthus taczanowskii. The sequence continues at coordinate 9,361,055 of NW_024499462.1, forward strand.
AGCTGGGTGCCATGCCACACAGAATGAGATGGGACATCTGAGTTTGTACCAGCTCTGGATCCAAGCCTGTATAAGGGAAGGGAAAGGTTTATCCTAGGCTGGTTCTAACTTCTATCTGCACAAGATTTCTCAAGTCAAAGAAGAGTCAGCTAAGCAGTGAAACATGACAAAATGCCTAATTCCAAAGCTAGCACTGCTAACCCACCAGCAGAGCACTAGTGAAAACAATCTGCTACAGTTGGCTATGCATTCATCCTAATATTTGGAAGTCAACACGCAGGGGGACTTCAACACGAATAAGCTCTTTCTGGTTTTTGCCTGTATTTCATCCCAGCCTCAACTCTCAAAGATCTAATTTCTCCTGCTAACATAGCTTAAAAACCTGACTGCAATAAGGCAGTGTTTTCCTTAAACTAAAATTAATTTTAAAAACAATTTTCTGTATATAAAGACTAGGTAGATTTATTTTTCTATTGAAAATTAAAGTTTACTTTTGGCAGATGATGACGGAGAAGTGGGTTAGTGGAAAGCAAAGACATATTCTACCTTTGACTTCTTTTGTCCAGTCATCTTTCCTCCATTTGCCAGAAATTACAAAGCAATTGAGTTCAAAGGCACCACACATTGTGAGTCATAGACTGGATTTCCAAAGTGTTTATGTTGGATGTATTTGCATAATGGTTGTAGCGAGCACTGTGGCCCTACACCAGACAGACATGCCTGCACTTCACTAGCAGCCTTCCAGCACCCAGATGGAACAGGAATTCCTTGCTGGTTGGGACTCCCGTACACCATGCATATTCGGAAGAAAGCACTTTCATATTGGCATGAGAGCTTCCTCATTAGTGATTTTTCTTGTTAAAACACGAGACCCGGGCCAGACTCTGGGCTGTTGTGCGTACTCTAAGCCCGTCTCAGGCGGCGGGGCAGCACGGCCGGTGCAGGCAGGCATGGAGCTGCGGAGCTCCTGCCCCATCAGTGCCGGGACAGGCTGATGGAGCTGCGGAGCTCCTGCTCCATCAGTGCCGGGACAGGCTGATGGAGCTGCGGAGCTCCTGCTCCATCAGTGCCGGGACAGGCTGATGGAGCTGCGGAGCTCCTGCCCCATCAGTGCCGGGACAGGCTGATGGAGCTGCGGAGCTCCTGCCCCATCAGTGCCGGGACAGGCTGAGGGAGCTGCAGAGCTCCTGCCCCATCAGTGCCGGGACAGGCTGATGGAGCTGCGGAGCTCCTGCCCCATCAGTGCTGGGACAGGCTGATGCTGCACAGCCTCAGCCCCAGGATCTGCCCAGCTGCTGCCAGGGCCCAGGGGAGGGCATGAGAGTGGACTGTGCCAGCGTGCGATGAAACCAGACTGACAAGGAGCCTCGCCCTTCCCCGCGCCCCTGGCATGTACCTCTGAGCCAAACCTTGCCACTTCTCTAACCCCACAATGAACCTGCTCAGAGCACTACACTGACAGAAAACTCACCCTACCAAATGAACAAACAAAAACTTGACAATGTTTCTGCCAGATTTCCTCCCTCCACCACTTCAGCCAAGTGCTGGTGCTGCAAGCAACCAGCCAAGGGGCAAGGAATGCAGTGTACTAACCATTAGCTGAGTCCCATTGTGATAGCACCCATCACCAGATGGTCTTGGTTAACATGTCTAATCACACCCTGATGAGACACAGACATTCTTAGCCTGCTGTAGGCCTTAACAAGGGGATGGACAAACATAGCCTTGAAAAAGCTGCCCTGACAAGACTTAAAGATATAGAGGACATTCAATCTGGCAGATAAGCTCTGCACTTCCTTTTCTAAGCAGGATGGAAACCCAAGTTCTTTTGAATAAATAAGAGGAGGAGCTCATACATGACAACAGATGCTATGGCAAGGCCATTTTAAAGAAGCTTTAAAATTTTGAATTTTTATAGTTGTATTTGTGCCCCAAGGATGCTTGAGAGAAACAAGAAAAAAACACAGATGCAAAGAAAGCAATAGTCAGAAGTGCAACCCCAGGGAAGGACAGGGAGGGAGGACTCTCTAGCATGAAAGTAGCTGAGGAAGTGAACATGGAAACTGAGAGCACAAGAGTACCCATTTAGGGCACAAGACACTGTTCTTTAGTTTTGGTCGATGAACAGACCCACATGGGAGAGACACACACGTTGTGCACACGGAATGCTCCTTTTCTCCATTTAAAAGGCATGCTTAGGTCAGGAGCCCTCTCTGGACTAATTGCTTGAGCCTGAAATGGCACTGCTGGTGTCTGGGAAACTGTTTCTATTTATTATAAGCCTGTCTGTTCCCCAGGCTGTACCAGCAGAGACTCCACAGGCAGGATCAGACCTTTCAGGAAGGGGATGTCATGCTGCAGTGCCGGGCAACCGATGCCACTGCCTCCTCTGCTTGTCATCCAAGGAAAGCTAAAGCTCTTGTTTCAATTATTTTTCATGCAAGCTGCTTGTGCTAATGAGCTGTCATTATTTCAAATGGAAAATGTGGCTGGTAAAATAGGTTAGCAACTTGTGTTGTCCTGTTTCTAACTGGTATCATGTTATCACATGCTAGTGTCTACAAATGTGGACACAAAGGCACCTTATGCCAAAACACTGTATTAATCTTTGAATTCCTGCATGGTAGCAATACTAAAAAAGAAAGCTGCTCTTTGTCTTCATAAAAGAAAGAAGGAAAAATAATCAGAGTGGGGCAAAATCCCCCATCTGTAAGGTTTTTCTTTTCTACCCTGACAATTTTTGTGTGTGAACTATAGTAGCTTTTTGTATTGAAAACTGGCCACTCCTAACTGATGAGCTCACTGCTGTTTACATCCTGAAGAGACATTAGAACAGAAACTCAGCAACAGAAAATCAGTTGCTTCACCGAAGAAAAGTGATCAGTAGTGATTTATGTCAGCTAAGAGTCAAGATTCATCCTGCTTAAAGACACAGCTTGTTCCAGTAAGGAGCCTCACTCAGCTTACAGGGGAGGGATGAAGCAGAACTTAACCAGGTCAAAGGGCATGTGGGGAACCACAGATATTTCCAAATGTACAGAGAAAAAAAAGCCCCACCACTGGACTTGAAAGATGCATTGTAAAGAAATCACTGATTATACCAGTACACTAGTCCTATACATTTTTCAGGAGGAGACTCACACAGGCCAGGGACACATTTGATTACTTCATGGTGTGAGTGTAAAAACGCATGTCCAGGAGAAGCAATAAAAGCAGAGCTCCTCAGACAGCACAATGACTTCTGGAGTTCCCTGGTACTGGTGGAGTGAGCAGCTCAGGGTGGAGTGACTGCAGATTTCTACGTTTACTGAAGACGTGCACTGCTTTTTCCCCTGCAGGGGGAAAGGAATAGGTGGAGGTAAACCCTTCTCTTATCAGCCACGTCCTACCCCTTCCCTTTGGAAGTCACACCTTGTTAGCAGCTCCATCTCCCCCCTTCCCGAAATGCAGATGCTGCAGTTTGTACAGATGCCGTGTGGTTCATGGCATAAGACCTTGGGGGAAACAATACACTCCTGTTGTTCAACTGATGTTAACTCTGTGTGCTCATTGCACTCTACAAATCCTTTCTTGGATCAGTGATGCCATCACTGCAAATATAAGTAGAACTACAACAGACTCTATCATTCTTTCCTGCATTTGAATTTCATCTTGGATTGGTTGGTGCAACTTTTTCCAGGAGGTCACAGCTAGTTCCCATTGTTCTACTCAATATAGTTATATTGGCATTTCTAACTGTTTCAGGACAGCAAAAACTTGTTTGCTTTTATTTCCTCTCCCTCTAACTTATGGATGCAGTCATAGGTTTAAATGTGCTATGGCACACAGTTGACAGCTGTGTAGGTTTCTTTTCCAGTATTCTAAGAATTACAGTTTGCCTTTCACAATTTCTACTACATGCCACTCCTATTGCTCAGTTGTTAAGCAACAAAGCACATTAAAAAAAAAAAAAATAAAAAAAAGAGAGAATTAGAGGGTGTCAATTCACTTTAATAGAAAAAACCTGAAAAGACACATCACTTAATTCTGATTCAGAAAAGATCACGTTCATACCTGTGAACAGGTATGAACATTGCTACAGCATGCAAGGACTCTGTGAACCTACACCACAAATCAATATTTCCCTGCCATGTTTGTAGAGAAATACCATGACATACTGTCAGGCAGTCATGGTAAATGCATCTCTTTGAAAAGTTTGTTTCTCTTTGGAAAGCCAGTTTCTTCAGAAAGTAGTTTTCCACTAAAAATTTTGCATTTTCCCCCACATTCTAGGAATGTTTTGATTTTTTTATTTGACTGTTACTTAGTAATTATGTAAGTCTGACATTATGAAAATTAATGTTATTCCATAGTATAAAATCTCTTCAGAGGTCAGGTGGGAAAAGAGGGTATAATTATGTCTTTGAAATACAGTTTATCATTCCAAATTAGAACAAAACCACAACAATTAAAAAAATGAGAGTTCTAAGAGTAACAATTTTGCCTCCTGACTGATAATTTGTTTTTAAGACCTCTGCACTTTTTGCTTTATGAATGATCTGCTGAATGGCCTTGTACAAGTCACTTATCCTCTTTATGCCTCAGAGCAGATACAGCTGAGAGAGATACACACGAGCTATAACCATGTGTCATTATGCTGGGGCAATGCAGTGTGTCAACCTAACTATTATCTTATTCTGCCTACATGGGGTGCATCCATGCAGATTTTGCTTACCTAGACAAGTCTCCCATTTGCAATTTCTAATAAATAGGGTAAGGATCATATACTGCAACTGCTCAAAGTTTAGAGAAATGCCTCCTCTCCCCCTGCCCCAAACAACAACAATCATTTTTTCCCTCTGTCTCTTGTGACTGCAGTTCTTGGAAGCAGAGCTGCATACATGATGCAGCTAAAGGCAATGAGTAGCTGTTTTCAAATATCTGAGGTACTGCTTTCAGCTGCATAAGATGTTGTGGTCTCCTGTTCCATGACAGCAAGAAAATTCAATGCCCATTTTCATGCAATAGCAGAGAGGTGTGATTGAAATGGCAAATACACTCGAAAAAGAACAGCCACATCCAAGGAGGACAGGGGGCACAACAGTGTGTGGGCAGCAGCCCTGGGGGTAGGTGTCTGAGTGGCAGGACCATGTAAATAACATTTTGAGGTGCTTTACTGTTAGCTGCCTCCAAGATTGTCAAGTTGCTACACCTCTGGTTGCTGCAGCCAAAATGCACCCTGTAGTTATGATGCTTCCCTCCTGAGGAAGCTGCAGGTTTAGATGAGCTTTCTTGCTTGAGGGAAGACCTTTCCTGCTAACTACAGATCTATATATGTGCTATCAATTGTGCCATGCTGAAGCACTTAATCTGTAAACAGCAGAATGTTAGAGGGTATTACTGCACACAAATGCAAAGTCAGAAAGATTATATTAAGCACACATTAGGATACCTGACATTAACTACAGCATGTTTACACGGTATATTTTCCCACAGCTTGTTTGCCTTAAATGCCTTTGCTGAAGTGGCAGGTTTCTATTCCACAGTTACGTGAAAGAGATGTGAGCAGGAGGAAACTCTTGAAGCTGCAGCTCTGTGCTAGCCATATGTTACTTGCAGATGCAGAAGACTTACCTATTAAAATTCACAGCAGCTGTGTTCAATGATAAAATGATAACTAGTATCAGCTCTTTCTCCAGGGAGCTGAGCCACCATCATCTGTGTAAAGGAAAAACAGCAAACTGTTTCCAGTGAACTGGATGGAAAGTCATGGACAGACAAAGGAAGGACACAGAATCCCAGGAACTGGTTTTGTTTACAGCATTTATTCAGGTCAGCTCATGAGGTGAGGGCTCCTTAAAGGACCTGCACACCTCACAAAATCAGACTTATTCTAGTATATCCTTAGCACTTCCTTCACTTTGTGTGTGTGGGAAGCTCCTTTTTTAAGTTGCCATTTCTATTAGAAGCACTTTGTATAATCTTATCCTTCTAGGTTTCAGCCTCAGCTCAGCAGCCACTATTTAACTGGCAGCTGATCCTCTGTAGCTGTGTGAGCAGCCAACAAAGGTCTTCCCACTTTTTATCTGCTGCTCTTTATTACATCTGGAGCTGAAAAATGAGATGACACATCAAAAGGATTTGGTCTGGATTTCAAATTTCAGGGTTTTGTTGATTCAGGGTTTTGTTGATGCCCTCATTTTGGATTCAGACCACTTTAAAAAGTCAGTCACCAACAGCTCATTTCACCTCCAGATATCTAGTTCCCTGACACAAACTCACAGTACGTATGGCTACACAGTGCTAAACCATTTTACTCTGAATTGACTCTTACATGCTGCCCCTCACCCTGATGACAGGTCTCTGGTAGCATTTGACAATGATGTCCACTATTAACCCTTACTTTGCTCTCACAATTGCCCTTTCTACAGTTGCCCTTTCTGTGGCAACAAGAGAGTGTTGCATGGGCCAGTTGATCCTTTTGTGCTGGGCTGTATGCCCTCCATATCCTGATCCATCTTCTCTTGAGTGACATTGTTTTCATTAAGGATTCAAATCCATTAGTGGAAGGAGGCTAGGGACATAATGCATCTTCAATGTTTCTTTTTGTGAACACTTATTTTTCCTTCTCTTTTGTAATTCTTACATTTACTTTAATTAAGTCCTGGAACAAAATCACTCAGGCTTACTCAACAAGTGTGACTGGTGTTCTCAAGATGAGAGTAAAGTACAGCCAGTAAACCTACAAGCATACACCCCAGTGGGCACATGTGTCAGCCTCCTGCCAGGGTAGCATGGGCTGTCAGGGATGGAGGAGTAAGCAACAAACTCCTTTTTTCATGGCACTGCACATAGGTGCACTCTTTCCTCTGAGATATCTGATGATTTTCTTATTTCTGCCCCTTTTGGGCAGTGAGTCCAGAGAGGGGTGGCAAGAAAGCAGAATGATTTCTCAGACTTTCTCCCTGTTTTGGGCACACTGTCCCAGTGCACAGCACACCTCCATTTAGTTTTCTCCAGAATCTAGACTCCTGCTGGGGGAGGTCTCTGCCACTTGCATCTCACTGTGAGCTCCAGATCCAATGATGCCCTCAATCAGTGCCTGGGATCATTAAGTCATGATCAACATGATTTTGATCAGTGCTTAATCAAGTGCAAATCTAAAGTCTTGGAAATGAAAGATTTCCCCCACATGCTGTGCTTTTGCATAAATGTGAAAGGCTTCAAGAAACACAGCTAGGGATGAATGGCTGCAGTACAGACAAAAGTCTGTTCCCACAGATATATATGCAGGGCTGTTGCTTCTTAAAATTTCCCTCTCATGTCAGAATAGGAGACTTACAAGCCTTTCTTAATTTAAATATGTGTTGTTGCCACCAGATTTCCAAATGATAACCTAGAAAATGTGAAGTTGACACACCATCCTCTGCATCTCTTCATAGAATATTTTTGTTCATTGGTTTTAGCTGAAAGCTGGTGTGGTCAGGAACCTTGCTTCACTGGTCAGTCAGTACCTGCCAGTAACTGAGAAGTAATTTATAACTGGGAATAATGACAGTTTTTCTCTATACTGGATTCAGTGGAATTGCAGCATGGTAGGGGCCAGCAAAGATGTTTCAGAGCAAATCACAGCCATCACAAATAGATACAATCCAGAAACTCTACCAGAGCCCCAATGCTATCACAACCACAAGCTCTTAGCAATTCTTACACTTGAAGGCAGTTCAAGCATCCTATGCCAGTTCTGTGTTATAATTTACTAATGTTTTTTGGCTATAATTATGAAGATCAACAACTTTCCTTCATATAAATATAGACCCTTAAGCTGTTGTTTGCTCCTACTAGCCTTACTTTTCTCAAGACCTAGGTATCAATTACACTTCATTTTTAACATGGAGACATCCCTAGCTTTTGTTCTTGTAGCTGCTCTGTACAATTTGTTCTCTCCCCTCAGAAGCTTCTAACCTACATACTATTTCACTTAACTCCCCCTCCTTGTAAATCAGGAACATTTTCAGAAGCCTTTCTTCCATGGTCTTGTGTCAACACACAACCTGGAAATTCCATGTTTTTTTGGTTTTCACAGCAAGTTTTATCACTTCACTCTGCCCTTACCAAACAAATAAGCAGTGCAAGAAAATCTTCATTTGTGCCTTCTGAGACAGGGCTCAGTACTGTTGTCTGTGCAAAGAGTCACTATCCATACAGACAAACTGTAAAACAGCAAGACAGAAGGAACCAATGTGTGCTTTTAAAACCAGGGGAGCAATGAAAAGGACAATGGAGTGAATAGTGAAAACTATCTTCTTAGTATGGAATCTGATCAATTTTTCTATTCAGCATTAATTTTATGTATTCTTAAAAAAAGGTATTAATTTCCAATCATCTGAGAAAACTCCACTAGCTGTTAAATAGTATGTTCACAAGGTCTTTTGCCTTGCAAGCTCAGAATTGTTCCCTCCTCCTCTCAACACTGAAACATAAAACCTGAGAAACTGCAGATTTTTATGTGCTACTGAATCACTTAAGAGGCAGAAGCATGATGCATCTCTCCTCTGAACAAAGTAGCAATAACTGCAAGAAACTGTACAGAATTTAAAACTAACATCTGCAGGAGCAGGTTATTATTATTATTATGTTAAATGTATGGAAACTGTTGGTTTTGTTTTTGTTGTCATTTTTAAAGCAGGTTCCTTGTGGGAGAATTCCTATTTCTTTTTGAGGCACAGCTAATCCAAAAGTTAAACTTAGAGGGCACAGCACACCAGGGAAGATGGGACAGTAGCCTTGCTAAGACCACAGTTACACAGAATCCAGATGAGAAGATGGACAAATGGGAAACTCACTGATTATTTCCATTTGCTCTCCCTTTCTCAGGGATAATCATAGAAGACAGTGGTGGAGATGGTTACATTTTAAAAATCATAAATGTAAGGTGCAATGAGGCAGCAATCCACAAGTCGCAGAACATAATATCAAAAAATAAGGAAAACATAAGTATAATATAAATTCCTATGCAACCAATGAAGATAGAAAATATTAAAACTGTAAATGGGACAAAGAGTGGAAGAATATGGATTACTAAATCATTAATGTGCAGTAGAACTAGTTTTTATATCAGTTAAAATGAAACTTGAATTTCTCCAATTGCCATTTTGGTTTTGTGTGTAAATTGATTAGCAGTAGCAATTGTTGCTTTCAAAAAACAAACAGCCAGCTCTCCCATCTCTCCCAAAAGAAAAAAAAAAAAACAAACCAAAAAAACCCAAACAAGCAAATCTCAACAACCAAAACAAACAACCCCAAAGGCCATCTAACCCTCCCATGTTTTAGCATGATCCCATAAAATAGTCAAGCTTTATGATTAGAAATACAGCCCTTACTTTTGATTATGCTTTTTTTCACTTTCATTAAGTCCATAGAAGACATTTGAAATCTTGGGAAGGAGAGAAAAAGAACAATCAGCTATTGGTGTTTCAGAGAGCTCTGGATGTAGTCAAAAGATCTTGCAGTTCAGACACAGAAGAGTTTAGAGGTGAACGTTTTGTTTGCTCCTGGAGATAGTCTGGATTGTTTAGGAGGAGAAATTTATTACTGGCAGTGAGGATGCATCTGATTTTCCGTTACCTGCTATTACTGGGCAGAGGAAGGGTCACAAGCAAATAAAAGCTTTCTGGTCTGCCACATCTCAGGTGAGTTAACACCAGCCTGAGTACCTGGATTTTCAAGTTTTGAAGAAGATCAATAGCCTTGTGGCCTCCCCAAGCCCTGCATCTCCACTTACCTTCTTGTGCAACAAGGGCAATAATGAAACAATGCTTCATTATCACCTAGGGTGAGGAGCAGAGGCTGAGGCTCAGCTAGAGAGCAAGAAAGGAGACCCATTTTATGAAACTGGGAAGCCACACACAGTGAGCCCAGGATGCAGTGTGAGTGATTTTGTTTTCCTTTTAAGAAGCAGCCAAATTCTTTCATAAAGAACATTTGCATCAGCCAGCAGTAATAAACTCCCAGGCCTCAATGCATGGCTGACAATGTTCTTATCCCCTTAAACAATGGGCCACACTCCTGATCCTCTGGGGAAAGTAGAACACATTTGGAGAAAGGCACAGGGGCCTTAAGCCATATGACAGAGCCTATAAACACAGCAGTAGGTGCTAAGGCTGCTGACAAGTGTCCAGGCAGCACTGAGAGCTCTGCTCCCTAAATAGACAGATCTAAGTAACAAGTCTGATGTTTGTGTTTGACAGAGCCCTTGATAAATGGGTCTCTTCCAGAAGCAGCACAGTGAAAATCAGAGTACCAGCTGACACAAAAATTGCTGGCAAGGTAGAAGATTACAGAGGTTTCTGGGGATATTTTCCAAATGAAATATTTTCATGTCCTCTATGAACCTGGCTCACCTCCCTATCGCTGAACATGAAGACTGGCTTTAGTCATCAGTGACTTATGTGGTTTTAAATTGATCCAAAATCAGTGGCCTGGAGCTTTTCCTGAAAGATCATTTAAGTACCACAACTATGTTTTCATCTCTGCCTTTAGTCTTTCTTCATCTCAGACAGACAGTAAAGGCTTTCAGGAAAATGCCTTTTGGGTAATGGGGAAAGGAGGAAATAAGCTCTGCTATCAAGGATAAAATCATCAAATCATAGAAGTTTTTAGATTGAAAAAGACCCTTGAGATGACTGAGTCCAACCATTAACCCAACATTGCCAAGTCCACCACTAACCCATGTCTCTAACTGCTACATCTACATTTTTAAGTATTTAAAAAATACTTCCAGGGACAGTGCCTCAGTGAATTTCCCAAGCAGCCTGTTTCAATGCTTGACAAACCTTTCCATATAGAAACTTTCCCTAACATCCAATCCAAACCTCTACTGGTGCAACTCAAAGCCATTTCCTCTCGTCTTGCCACTTCTTACCTGGGGGAAGGGGCTGACCCTCACCTGGCTACAACCTCCTTTCAGGAAGTTGTAGAGAGCTATAAGGTTCTCCACCTTCCATGTAAGCCCATAGTAATTACAGCTGATCTCAATTTGTCCAGCTTAAATTTAATGAGCTATGTGCATAAAATGTGAAGATGAACAATTTTGAGTACACTGGTGTATTAACAGAGACAAACAAGTCAAAGTCCAATAAAGGTCATAACAATTTAAATATCGAGTTACAACATTTGCATCCATCATGAATTCCATCTCTGTGTTCAAGTACTCATATGGAGCTAAGATAAAGCTTTTGTATAGGATTTAAAGAAAACCATTTTAAGCTTCCAGACCAGGAGCTAAAGCAGCAAAGAAAATTCTCTGCCTCTCAGTACAACTTGTTATACAATTAATTTGATCTAGGAACAGAGTATTTACAGGGTAATTTGCAATATGTAAACTGTTAAGCACAAAATGGCACTCTTTAAGTCATTAAACACAATTCACCTTCATTACAGGCACAGTTGGGATCCAGGGATTTCTTTTTTTGTGAGTGAGAGCAGAAAAAAAGGTTGTTGTCAGGAGGATGACTTCTGTAGAATTTAATCAGGTCTAATACCAAGTATAAGTGATCAAAATTATGTTTGATCAACACAACTCACAAAATATTTCTTCTCAACAAGACTCTGATATTAAGCTTATTAATGCACTCAGGAATTCACCTTTAATGTGCAACTCTAGGAGCACAAAGCAGTTAATGTGATCACAGTCAAATTGCAATTAGGTTTCATCAAGACTGATATAATGGTATTTTCCTTCATGCTAGATAAACTGTTAGTTAAGGGACTATATCATTGTTTCACATGCTTTCTGGTTTTAATAAGCATACAGACTTGAAAAAGCCCAATAGTGGCTGCTTTTTAGCGTGTTTTAATCATCCCAATCATTCCCAAATGGAAGTCTAGAACTACATACAGATTTAACTGTTTCACTGAGTGGTTTTAAAGATTCAAATTCAGTTTTTCTTCCTGTGATTTATACATCTGGAAGGACAAATAACATTTTCCTAATGATCATGGACCTAATTAAGTATAAATTACCTTTCCTCATGTGAAATTCATGCTGATTTCTACCAGCAGAAAGTTTGGGTGCAAGTGCCAAACACTACAGTCTTGTCTGTAACTTCGAAAAGATGGATGGGCCAATGGGCAGGTTCATTCTTGTGCGCAGTTTCCAAGATACATGCAGCCTGTGCATGTGATTTCCCATCTGCACTCACAATCTAAATAATTCCTCATTGTTTTGTACAAACAGGAACAATTCCAGTGTCAGTACTTATGTAGAAGGCAGCTGGCCTGAGTCTTACTCATGTGGATGACAAGAAGAAACAAGAAAAGTGTTTCTGACTAAAGGAAACCCTCAAAAGTGAAACTAAAGGAAACCCAGGTCAAGTCAGTCTCCTGTAAGAACTCAAGAGACTTTCACACTGGAGTGTAAAAGGTATAACAAGAAAGTAGAATTTTCTTTTCCTGAGTGATATGAAGCTGGATTCACCATTGTCCTGTCATCTTATTTAGAGCAGGTATCATCTAGTGGACTTACAGTACACAAGTCAGAGAACTGACAACTGCCAGGGATTTTGATTAAGAGAAAGAAATAACTTATTTCCCAGCATCCAACTGAAATATAATTCTTAGAACCTGGACTTTAAGAAATAAGAGTAGGTTTTTCAATACTTTCCTTGATTAATTTTAATTTCAGTTGAAATAGATAATGTGTCTTGAGGTGGTATTTCTTAGACTACATGATTATGGCAAGACAGCTTTTAAAAATATTTGTATCCTAGCTCATGGAGTTATTCACTTCTCTAACATTTTTGTTTTATATATGAAAAATTAATATAACGACCCAGATTTTTTTAGAGCTCCATATAAATTAAAATCACAGAAACACAAGACAGAAGGGATCTCAAGAGAGCACTTAGTCAAACTCCCTGCATGAAGGAAGAATCAAGAACACTTAAAATGCTTACCATATTTAAACTATTCTTAAAATTTCTGGTTAAGGAGTTTATTAGAATGTCTCTATGTAAACCAATGCAACTTCTGAACACACAGAATTCAGAAGTTAAGCACATTTACTTTTAATATCATTGTAGACCACTGAGTGTAAATGTTCACAAATTAAAAATATCTGGGTTGTACTTGAAAGTTCCATGTTTCCTGTAAATCTTTTGCTTTCTGGGATAATTAAGCAGCATTTATTCAAACTTGCTCATATGCTATGCCTTATAGATATTTCATAATTTTTCTATACATAGACGTCTTCTATAGGGTGTGGCATCCAAAATTATTTACCAGCTGAAGCCTACAATGATACAGATACCTCTTATTTCTAATGGGACATTTCGGTTAGTACACCCCCAAAAAAGTTCTTTTTTTTTTTTTTTTTTTGCAACACCATCCCATTCCCTGCTTGACCTTTCTAACTGCTCTGCTTCTGACTGCACATATTGATTTTACTCTTGTTGACACCAAACCATTACCTCAATTTATCAAGATGTCTTTGAATTACAGTTTTGTCTCCCAAAGTGGTCACAGCCAAACCCTTTTGGTGTCACCCCCAAGTGATGTAACTGTATTCTATATTTCATTGTATAAGACACCAGTGAAAATAATATGAGCTGAGTGTAGAACTGGTCCCTGTAGATATCCACTTGAAACTTCCTAGTATTTGAGAGAATCTTTCAACAAGCTGTGCATTCCCATTACAGTCATCACATCAGGACTACCCTTTTCCAATACCCCTTGAGAAAGCAATGTTAGACAATACCAGATACTTTATGAACGATATATCCTATCTATCGTTTTCCTCTGAATCACTTATCACAATCTGATAAGGAAGGGAATTGTATTGCTTTGATGTGACTTATTTCTCACGGATATATCCACCTACATTTTAATAAAACTATTGTCTTCCAAGAAAATTGTTCCTTGTAAGTAGATAATTCTAGAATATTAGTGGAGATTGATCAGTCTGTATCACTCATATCTTCATTTGTCCATTTTTTTATTTTTGAAAGGAACATCCTGTGTTTATTCTTTCCCAGTCTCCCATAAGCTTGCCAGATTACTTGGAGGTTATTTTGGTTCATTTCCTTAAGTAGTCCAAAATGAACACATTCTGGTCTTGAAGACACATCCCTCACAAACTAGTGTTTACAAGAATGTCTTTCAATTTTCTTGTCTGGTTCTCTCTGGTCCTACAGAAATTCACAGTGTAAATAAATATGAAATGGCAAATTGTTCAATACCTATATAATGAGATATGTTTACACTAATGACTTGTGTGACATGATGCAGCAACTCATGAAGCAAATTACTCTTCAATTCCTATTTTAGTGATACAAAACCACTTGTCTGTGGCTGAGAGACAGTGAAAAGAAAGGTAAACTAGAAGTCAGGTCTAGATGGTGTAGAACAAAATTGTTCTGTTGCTTTTATACTGCAGCAAGCGCACAATACAAAACTTAAAACATTACTAGTTTCAAGTCCAGTTATCTACTACTAATAAAAGTTTCAGCTGATGCATTTGCCCTAGAATTCCTTGACAAGTTTTTGCACAGCAATCATATTTTTTTTTCTCTCTTTGACACCAATTTTGTCCTCTGTGGTCCTCCTGTCCTCACCTTGAACCAGAGGGAATATACTCACTGACTGAACATGGAAGGTAGAAAAGGTGGACAATTTGTCATGCAGCAATTGTAAGAGATCTCTTTTTTAACAGCAAGCTAGAAACTTCATTAAAGATCGAAGAACAGAGTCTCCATTCCCATTCCCACTTGCAAAAAGTCCCCATGGAAATTTTTGGACTTCTACTTAAAGGAAAATTATTTTAACTCCTCATACTTTTTCTCCTGGAAATATACCCTTGATAACTGAAAGTTTAGTCTGAATGTTAAAATGTTTCTAAGCGTTACAATGTCCTTTATTAAAAGACAGGCCAAGTGCCAGAATTTCTTTGCCCAGTGAGTACAAATGTGCATGGGTAAGAAGTGGACAGTTTTGCGCTAAAAAGATTTCTAGATAGTAGAGAGGAAGGGGGAGGAAAGGCAGGAAGGACTGACACTGCATTGTGCAAATTAAAGGAAGATGGATTGACACCACATTGTGCCAATTGAAAACAAAACTACCCCCTTCTTCCTTTCAAAACAAACCCAAAGTAAAACCAAAATTCGTTACAAAGAAACACTGCCAGAACTGTTTACTAGCATTTTTAAATAATTTTCCCCCAAAACTTATCTGTTCACTTTTTACCTCTCTTATTCAAAAGTCTCTTCTTATACTGTACACAGTGTATGCTAAAATGTAGGTCCATATGTGGGGCCTATTGATATCAATAAAGCTGTGCTTCCTGTGGAATTACAGTTATACTACACAGACAATAAAATTAGGGATGTTTTTTCAAAGTAACCAGAAACTGTAAGCATAAAGTGTTTGGTCACATATTCATGAAGTTATGAATGGCATGTCCCTCCTTTCAGTCCCATATTCCTCTGTAATTTGCCATAAAATAGCAAGTTTGATAAACTTAGAAGTGGATATTATTTCAGATGAAAAAAAAAAAAAGCTATACAAATATAATTCTCTAAGGAAAGTTGGAATCCTAGGAATACAGAAAGGGATATCAGCATTAGGAATTATTTCAAGAGCTAAAGTCACAGTATCACAGATATTTTAGACACTACAGACTTTATAAATTATTATAATTTTCAAAAACCTCCAAATATTTCATGAGTTAAATTGTATAATCTGGCCAACATTTACTGCAAACCAAATAAGTAACTAAGCTGCCCATTAATTCAGAGAGCAGAGTGTGATAATAAAATTGCTCTTAAAATGGGACCCGTTGTGAATGACTGCTTTTAACGTTTTAATAAGCACCATTAACTTCATATGAAAGGTTTATAAACATTTACTTTGCAAAACTTCTCTACTAGCAATAGGATAGATTTCATTGCTTGTTCTTACAGAGGTTCCTTTCTTAAATCATGAACTGAAAGTAGGCAATGTGCAGCCCAAACTTCACTGCAAGCCTTCAGAGCATGTAAAATATTATAAACCTCCCATTCCTGAGATCTAGTTCCAACACATACCATAAGATGGTCACTTATATTCTACAGAGCTCACTTTTCTTTGGATATTTTCCTTCTTTGTCTGTTTCACTTCAGGCAAAACCTTCCTTCTCCCCATATTTAATGGAATAAACCTATTAGCAGTCAATCATTAATGCCTAGGGGCTCAATTTGGTAAAGAAAAAATTACCTCTGCAGTTGTCTGCTATGAGATCTCCTGATGGCTGTGCAGATGAAGAGTCTGATCAAAATAGCTTATGTGGAAATAATAAAAGGAATACATTGCAGTTACATGGCACTTTCTGACTTAAGAATCTTCACATATTAATTAGTGAAACTTCACAACACCCATATGAAGCAGGTAAAGACTGTGAATGCTTCATGAAAGGATAACCCAAGTATAATGAGTTAAAAAGTACTTCCAAGGAAAAATAGTAAATTGTTGCTGGACCAGGGATTAAAGTTGCTCAGGAAGTCACTCAGTCTTTCTATGCAGTTTCTCACACAGCACTGCATTTCTGCCGGTAAAAGTTTTAACCACCCACAATTCTCTGTTTTTCCCCCTCTGCAATGAATGCCAGTTCTTCACTGCTCTTTCCTATGCCCCTTGTCACCCACGCCCAGCCGAGGGTGCGTGTGTTTCCCTTGATGAGCAGAGGAATGTCACCAAGTGTGCTTGGTACAGAAGTCTAAATATCATATACTCAGCATTTCCTGACGAGTGTTATGGAAACAGGAAATTTCAAAGAACACTGGGTGCTTTGTGTGTTGGACTGCACTGGAAACAACTAACACAACTAAGTTTACTGTCAGAGAATTTCTAATGAAGTCATTGCTCTTATTTGTTCCTTACAATATGATCTGTTACTGCTGGGGAGGAATTTTATCTGCTAATTAAAATTTGGCCAGGAGTGCATTTTTGCTGGTAGCAAGGACACGATTCTTTAACAGATGTAAGAAATACTGGCAAAAGTCTTACTGCAGACAAACAAATATCAAATTAAAGGCACTTTTTCTGGTATAACTTATTTGCTTACAACACTGAGTATCAACGATACTGTCAAACCAATTCTTTTTAGCCTGGTTTCTAAGGAAAAGAATAATGAAATCATGCTACCAGCCTGTCTGTCAGCCCTGACCCTAATGATCTTGAACATGCCAGCCAATTTCAGCCACATCTGACAATGCCTTCAGGACACAGGTCTCAAAAATCTTCCTCTCTGAGGAGCTTAATGAAAATAGGGCGTCGGTAGAGGAGAGAAAATGGCTGTATTATTCCTTTCTCGGAGGAAAAGACACGGAGAAAGGAGCCTTTCTTTATTCAGTTGGCAGCAGCTAGCTGGGCAGTCTCATGTTGTGTGGACTGCCTGATCAGCACAGCTCGCCAGTCAGCACAAATATCCGTGCTCTGGGTTTGCAGAGCAGACAGCCAGAATGTAAATAGAGGGAGGGCAGGGAGAGGGTGGGAGTGGCACAGAACTGCAGGGAGCAAAGCAAAAAGCCTGTGACATTGCAATAGGGAGTGCTTTTAGGAACAAGGGATGGAGGAGGGGTATGGACAGGGATTTAGGAAATGGGGGGGGGGAGGGGGACAGATTGTAAGCATCTTTGGGAGAGCAGGAGGAAATGGGGCACTGGGTTTATGGGGGAGACCTGCAGATACTGTAGGCAGGGCTGCCATGGGCTGGCTTACTGAGCGGAGGAGATGTAGGTTAATTAAACCTGCTGCTTCTGGAATCATTTATTAAATTACCTGCAGCTTCTGCACTAGAAAGGTTGGCTGCTCTATGCCTGGATATCATGTTGTTTAGGACAGGCCTTACACAGGAGTGGCTTTCAAACACAAGAGGGACATTAAAAGGACTGTGCTTTTTGCTTTTTTCATGGTGGGCAAATAGGCAATGAGTCAGTTCAGCTAAGGGGAATGATTTAGTGATTGATCTAAGTGTCAGGTTTGAAATCACTGCTGTAGACTCCTTGAAGTTACAAGGTCATCTCAGCCCTTCATCGTTCCAAGGAAGAAAAATTAAGTGCCATGCAGTTACCACATCTGGTCCTGGCCTTTAAAAATGAAAGCCTATTTGTTCTACACAGATTTGAAAGAATCTGAGGAACCTGCTCACATTTTCACACCCCCTAGTGCTATGTAGCAACCTGCACAACACAGATTTGTGTGTTTACCTACATGCAGCTGATAAAGTATATTACAGGTAGATAAAATATATACATATATATTAGAAAATACCTACAATACAGATTAAAATATCAATGAGCATACGTTTTGCATTGAAAAATGAGAGAACACTATTAATACCAGTGCTAAGCATCATTCTGTGTGAACAGATTTTTAGATGACTGACAATTCACCCCTGCTATGGTACACACATGAAATTATCCTCTTTTACTTTACTCAAAGTAACAGTATCATGCTCAAGTCAAATATTAAAAAAAAAAAATTAATTTATGACAAGCTCTGTGCCACAATGACAATCATAGAGATTCAGCAGAAGCGAACATGCTCACAGGGAGTTTTATTTCAGTTTCATCCAGCCCCACATATTTAGGTGTTCATGAACTGTCCTGTTCAGGAGAATATCTTCACTTAAAACACCCAAACAGCACCTTTTCACCAGCTCTGCATTGACTCCGTGAGAGCTGAGCTGCACACTGGCCAAACACGGAGCTGAAGCAAGTCCCTTACTACCAAAGGTTACCTTGCCACTGTCTGCCCTTGCTTCTTGTTTGTTCAGCACACAGGGTACAGTGGGGTCCTCCTCCATGGCTGAGACTAAAATGTGCTGCAGAAACTGTACTTGCATTACAGTACTGACCATAAACACTGGCCTCTGGAACTGTCAGGGCATCAACTTTCCATCTCAGCTGTACAGTCACTATTGTCAGATTCTCAGTTTTAGAGAAAAAAGTCTGATTCAACTATTTCACACTGAAAACTAATAAAAAAAGAAATAACCCAAAGTGGAAAAATTAATTTCATGCCACTTTTAAAATAAACTTAACAGAACAGAGAGTAAGCCAGGTAATAGCTACTTGTGTTTTCTGTAAGCTACTTTGACAAGAAATCAAATCAAGTCAGGGAAGCATGTTTCTCCAATATTGAGAATGTAGCTATAATAACTGTTACATTAGCTAACACAAATTGAGAAAGCCTCCAAATCTGTGACTTGTCTCCACATGTCAAAAGGAGCATCTGGTCCTATGATTTGTCGAGAATGAAAAATACAGCTCAGTGTAGAGGGAGGGCTGTAAGTGACTTCTGAACAAAGGACACAGCTATCTGAGTGAAGAAGGTGTCTGGTTTAAGTTCAGTTTAATCTTTGCACTTTTGCCTTCTTTGTTTGAATGTATCCCTTCAGACAGGGGAGGCGAAAAAGTCTAAATGAAAGGAACATCAGGTACTGTTGAAACTAATTTAAAGTGCAATCTGCAATAGGCAGGGACTCAGGTTGCTGACAGAATTATAGCATCTGAGGGGCCTGGAGAGAGGGGCCTTAGCAAAAATGTGGTGCTTTCGATCACAGATAAGCCTTGACTTTTTTTCTTACATGGTCTGTGCTCTGTAAGAAGGCATTGCTCCTGAAAGAGATAAACTAATAGTAATGAGTTGGGCAAGGCACAGAGCAGACAAGGAATGTGCAAACTAACTACACACACAGAGGCCTGCAGGGAACCTGAGCTGCTCCCACTCCATTCCAGCCCAAAGGCCCACTGAGCTGGCCTGAGCATCCCAGCTCTCTCTCTTAAGGGGATGGGTGACATGAGATCTTTCACACAGAGTTTTACTCCTGAATAGAGTAAATGTACTTCAAGGTATTGCCAGTTTATCCACAGTTTATTTATTGCCTCTGGATTTCAAAACTCGTCTTGAAGTATCTCTACATATTCTTCCCAGTCTTGTATCACTTAAATCCCAAATTTTAATATTTTTAAATATTAAAAATATAATTTTTAATATTTAAAATATAATTTTAAATATTAATATAATTTCTTTGCCTTTATAGGACTCCCATGAATAATGGTTATTGATCTCATCCTCTTTTTCCCACTTATCTGCAAAACACCTTGTCCCCTTCCTATTCCAGAGCACCGGGCTAGTTGTCATGTAAAACTTTCCTCTTTGCTTCAACCAAGGACTGGCTGACCCTATTCATCTTTCCTTTCTCTTTCCTCTAGCTTGCAGAAATCCTGCTTGCTTGCATTTTTTGCTCTTTGAAAACTTATTTTTCTTTCCTTGTCTTTGACTCAGCTTTTCTCTTGTGATGTTTCTCTACTTCTGCAAAGTTGAACTGTGATGGGACTAGGTCTGCAGAAGCAGTTTTTTTCACTCACTCATTTTGTGAAGGAATGAGATGTCTGTCCTTTACAAAGTCGGTGGGATAAAATGTAAAAAAACCAAGGGAAATACCCCATATGGAATATGAAGGAGGAATTAATCTTTCAAGGAAAAGAAGTCTGGAGTGTGTCTGCCAAGAAGTCAGGGTATGTGGAAAGGGCCAGAACAATGGATGCAGTTGGTTTCTTCAGTAAAGAACACCTTCAATTTTACAAACATGGACTCTTCTCATGCTATTTTCTAAGAGGGGAAAATTAGAAAAAATGTGGCAAGGTAGATAATTACTAATTTTCAAAATCCTCAGCATACCACACAACCCCTTATCCCTGCATTTCCCAGGATATCCAATCTCCTCTAATTTCATGTGGTTTTGACTCAAAGCTAATCTCCAAATAAAACAGACGTATACATTCTTTTTCTGCTACCCTTATCTTGCTATCTGTCCCTTTTCACAGGCTTTTGGAGGTAGGCATCAAGACTTCAAAGTTTAGCTGTAGCCTAGCTTGTGGTAAGTATTTATTCCTCTTGGTAAGTGCAAGGGCTAATACTGAAATGCTTTGAGACTGAGACTTGGAAGATGCCAGAAATCCTTCAGTCATTTGTATGCATTGTTTCACTCAACTTTGCTCCCAATTCCACAATCCTAAACAGCAATTGTTTTTATTAAAAGTGCGTCTGTATTGTTTATCCATGTTATAATTTCTACTGATTTCAAGTAAGAGACTGTAGAAAAAAGGGGAGAGAAAGGAATATACATCAGATCTTGAGCTGGTGTAAATAGCTATTGATTTACTGAACCTTTACTGAAACTGATGAAGCCAGGCTAATTTACTCCACGTCAGGATCCTGACCAAAACTGTGCAGGGCATTCCACAGCTAAATGTCACTGTAATCCAGGCATTTCTGGATGTGCTTTGATATGGACAGGAAAATATTTTATGTGCAGTGAAGATATCACAACTTGAGAAAAAAGCACACATAATGCTTTTAGAGTTTAGATGTGAAACCACTTTGTGGCCTCATTTAGGTAGATTTATTTCACTGCTGACTCCCTTCCTGCACATTCAGTCTAATACTATAAAAGTCCAACCTGCCTTATGGAAAGAGTTTATGTCCTCCAAAAGTACCTGAAAAGAAATAAAATTAAAAAGTTCTCCCCTCCTCCTAAAGAGAATAGAAAATGGAGCCTATTTTTAAATATTATTTTTTACTCAGTTGTACTCATTGTTTCTGTAGCATCCCTTGTGAATAGTAAATTTTATAACAAATGGTTGTTAGCCTGTGTCTCCTAGTTTTGAGGAGAAAAGGTAGTACAATCTAACCTCCAGTAAGTTAGTAAACATCTTTATGCAGAGAAATAAGACAACTGAAAGTAGAAAAAAGTCCATGGAGTGATGCTTCTTGGTACATTTTAGATATGCATTACTTTGTCTACACATTGATTGCATTGAACCAGGGCATGAACAATTACTCTGTGTCTAAGGCACTGTGAGTAGTTGGTATCTTACACCAGCATGTTATTAATCAGTCAACATAATTTAGAAATAAGGTTCTTTGTTTGAATATATTCCCTTCTTTTTGGTACTGCCTAGACAAGCATCTTCTCACCTAAACAAGTGACCATTGAGAAAGCAGCGTCACCTCTCCAATAAAATGTGCCACATACATGCACTGCACAAAGTGCTCTTCTGGCTGGGGACAGCTGGCCAGAGAATGGGAATCCAGTATTGAAAAGCATCCAAGTGAGACCTGAGACAGTGCATTAGTCCTCACTTCAGCTACTTCAGCCCTATGTTCATCACAGCAATTAAGCATAGGAGTAAGGTGAAGCTGAAATCAAATGTCTCTCATCTTGAAGCCAGTGTCAGTTTTGCCATTCCTTGAGTAAAGACAAAGTTTCACCACAAAGTATACTAAAAGTTTAGTAGATTCTGAAATCGTTTTCTGAGTACTTGCCTTTTTTGGCAAGTGTAAGCCCTGCTTTTTAGATTTTTTTTTTTTTTTTTTTTTTTAATTCCCTTTAGGAGATCTGTTTCTGCAGCCTCAGATTCATGATACTGCTTTTGTCATTTTCTGGAAAGCTCACATTTATCTGGAACATAGCTAGCACTGAGACTAATGAGAAACATCTGAGAAATGCTGCTTTCTTATCACAGTAGAGCCAAAAAACCTTAAACAAAATAAACTAGCTCCTTTTTTGGGTATGGAGTGTCCTCTTTTATAGGAACTGTTTCCTATTTTATGTGTTGAATAGAGCCAGTCAAAAAATCCAAACAGATAATCCATTTGATAATTTGACAGAGAGCTCGTAACCACTCCTTAAATATGTGAGTAAAAAGCAAATAGATTTCATATGAGTAGTCACTGTAGTTTCCTCATTGCCAGAGAACCAAAACTGATTAAATATCTAAAATAATGGAAGTTAAAGAAAATAAGAAAAATGATATTTCCAATATTTCCACTTTACTATTTCCAGCCCACAAGTTCCTGTTACCTCAAATCAATTCCTTTATCCTTTAATTCAAATAAAGAGCATTATGCTGTTCCCATACTATTACACTGCCCAAATTATTCTTTTAAAACTTGAAGCTCTATTAGAGCGCATGTTAAAATAATCTCCTTAATCACGAGTGACCCAGCATGATCTTGCATGCTGCCCCCCAGAGCACGGCCAGGCCTGCAGAGCCTTGCCATACATTTGGAATGCCTTTGTGGGGCTGGAACCCCCCAGCGCAGCAGCTCCCACCTTCCCTGCACACCCTGGCTGGCACAGCGGGGTCTCTGGGCTGCACAGGGAGCAGGCAGGCAGGGGCTCCCTGTGTCCCCAGTCCCTTGCAGGGCCAGGGCTCTCCATGGCTCCTCATTTATTCCCTTTCTCTCCTGACATGGCCACTGTAAAACCAGTGAGATCAAAATAATTTTAATAATTTTTAAAATAATTTTTAAATAGTTTTTGAGACATTTAATTCTATTATCCCAGTTAAAAACTTTGTATTTTTATATTGCATTCTTTTGGGGAAAAAAGCCTACTTTGGTACTTAAACTGGTTAATGCTAAAAACAGATGAATTTGGAAAAAATCAGGGAGGTGTGCTCTGTAGCTTTCACTGCAAAACTGATGTTGTTCCTACTGAGTTCAGTGGAGATTGTGTCTAGCCTACAAAACTTGTCCCCTGCTAACCAGTCTTCTTTACAATATGAACAAGGGCTGCTTTTTAGAAAAAAGAGCAGTCTTTCCTTAACTTTAGAAAAGTCCAATATTTTGAAATAATTTATAGTTTTGTTACACTTACTATTAAAATTTCATATTTATAACCCCCAACCTTTTCACCCCACAGGAGGTTCAAATGGTTCTGTCCCACATTGTACACGTATATATATATATTTGTATGTATGAGCCTAAAAGGTTTCCTTCTGTGCATGGCCTGAGGCTATTGCTGTCTATACAGTGGACTGAAATCAATCAGAGGTTGTGTGATTCTCATTTTTTCAGCAACTGTATTTAATTTCTTTGGAAAATAACAAATATTTTAATTTTATATATTTTAGTCTCTGCAGCCATTGATTTGTCAGTAGAATGGAATGAAAAACACTATCAAGCTCTGGCAGCAGAACTGCAGTGGTGATGAAAGGTTGCCCTGCTTTTACTCTTTATTACACTGCTCACTACCTTTCCAGTGATGATTTGTCTGCACTATCGTTTTTATTAGCTTTGGTGCAAAACAACGAATCCTCTTCGCAGGTCATAGTTAGAATGGAGAAAAAAAGTAATCCTTTCATTTCCATCAAGGAGTTTCCATAATAAAAATAGCTGAGAAGGAAAATCCTTCCAGTTTGATTTCTTTTTAATTTCTTTCCTGGCGATACAACACTTAAAATATAAATGATAGCCAATGATATGGATAAATTAAGCAAGCTGAATAAAGAAGACAGGGGAAAAAAAAGCAACTTTTCACCATGTTCTTATCAATATATTGTGCCCACAGATCTTGCGACTATCCCTTAAAACTTAATCAATTTTCAATTTAAAAACCTCACATATCCTGAAACACTCTATGGTAGAACATTTGCTTATATATATTTTTCATACAACAGTAGCAAGAGAAAGAGTTGGGAAATCATTCATAGTTGTTGCAAGTAGTCCATGTCCATAGGGATCAGTAATAATCTCCCTGCCTGGAGCTTGAGCCAAAGCTGTTCTTTATTTCACTCTGCATCTCCTCCAAATCAGAGCCTCTTACTGAGCATTTGAGGAATGTAACAAAAACATAGGTTTTGGATTATTTGTAGACTAAAATTGCTTCCAACTCTGAAAAGGTTTTTATTTCGTACTGTACTTATGGACTTTTGGGGAGTGGGCAGGGACATTGTGCTCAGTATGAGAAGGAGGAGAGGAAAAACCCCCACTCCACACAGAGGTATTAACAGAGCTTGATACTCTGGGTCTGTATCCTGGGTATTTATGATACTGTGAAACAAAGAGAAAGACATACAGGTTTAAGGTCTACTAGGCTAACGTAGATAAAGCACTCAGTCGTGCCAGGATGAACTCATTGCAAATTTTACTCAAGAGAGCAATCCCAGCAAATGCAATGGACCTGCTCAGAGGAGTAAAGCAACCACAGCACTGTTTTTGGGCTCAGACCCATGCAGGATTCCCACGTAGAATAGCTGATAGGACAGAGGCACACGTGCTCAGCAACAAGTGATAGTGCTTAATGAAGACCATGTGTACTAATAGGCCTGAGCGCAGGAAATGAGAGATTTCCCCCTGCTCTTCTAATGATGTCTAAGAGCAAGTTCTGGGTAAAGAAATATTTCTTTAGGAAATAGCTGACTGACTGGAATACTTATGAAAAAAAAGAGACAGATTTCCATTACTTTTTTTCTTGGATTAGAGTTTATACTCCCTTCCCAGATTTCTTAAAATTGTTTTCCAGACATTCCCACGGTGCGAATGTCAGACCAACATCTAATAACTGTTTCCTGAAGGCTGATATTCTAACACAGTATCTTTCAGCTCAGAGTGCATAAGCCAATTACGTTACTCTACCAGCCAACACTCAGGACGCACAGAAAAACCTTCCTGCTTCTGATTAGTAGCAGATATGGTTTTGTAATGGATTGAGACAAAAATTTCCAAGTGCTAACAAGTTTTCATGACATGTTACTGATGTATATGTTTAAGCTAAAGAGCCTGATCCATACAATTAGTTTATAATGTAAATTCTTGAGCAGTCCAGGTTTAGTAGCACAGAAAATACATTTGTTGCTTTTCATAGTTAATTATTGAACAGAAGCTGGAATGTTTATTCCTGTACAATTGCCTATTATCACAAGTAAAACTTGAAGTGTAGTCATAATTTTTTACTGTTACTTTTTTATTGCTCTATCAGCATAACCTGATTTTCTTGAGATGTGTCACTGTACTACCAGGAATTAGATATAATTATATAAGGAAAAAAAACTCAGGAAGTTATTCCCAATTGCTTATTTATTAGACAGCACATCAAATTTCACCAGCAAATAAGACAACTTATTTTTGTTAAGCAAGGCTGTGCACAATATTTATAATGCCACTACATATGCAATATTTATGTACCTGCTAATAAAGAGATCATGAGGGAATCCAAAAGCCTGTGTAGCACATTCTCACACATAAGGTGGCATCTATCTTGGAATACTATTACCTGTATTAGGATAATCTTAGACTTGTCTACCTTTCACACCAGATTAACCAAACTTTGTCTCAGAATATTTCTAAGAGGTCCAAGAATTTAATATATGATCCTAGCCTAAATCAGGAGTAATGTGGCTTTCCTCTTCAGACTGTTTTTATGGCTCTTTATACTTTACATGTTTAATACATTGTGAATAGTATGAGGCAATTTCTGTAGAAAATGCTATCTTTTCACAGGTCTCTTCATAGACCCAATTGCTTCTTAAACAAGATGTTTTATGTTATCTTCAGGAGCTAGAATAGATATAAAATGTATATTGCAAAATGATGGAATGCGGTTTATTTTAAAATCTGTTAAAAAGCTACAAACTGTCACAATAAAAAGCTAAATCAAACACAGTGATCTTCAATTTTCTGTTGCCAGCCTTTAGAAAAGCACTTCTTGAAGCTACTCCATTCAAGTATTTGGCCATGCCAGCCTCAGTCTATATTGTTATGCAAAGTTCCCAATAGCACTTGGCTGATGTGATCATGATGCTGCCCCAAATAAGTGGTTGCTCATATGTGTTACAGTTCTTAATCTGATTTTTCTCCCCTGCATTAAAAAGAGTTTCCAGGCCTTTTTTGATACCTTATCCTCTATACTAGCTCCAGATCTGGGCAGGGAAGACATCCAGTTTTCTTCATAAAACTGAACCTTCAGAAGCATGCAGATTTGTCTTTTTCTGGACAAATCATAATCATTTACTTAGCAGTCTCAAAAGAAAAATCTTTGGAACGGTTTGTTGAATACTTTTTAAGAAACTGTTTTCTTAAGAAAATAAAGAATTTTGTCCAAACTTCTGAACAGTGGTCAGTTATGGAACTAACTAGAGAACCTCTGCATTTTTAGGATGTTTATGCCACAAGGAGGATCTCCAAATTTTTAGGGTGTTGCTGCCAAATAGGTCCAGCTGTTGCTGAATTGTTCACCAACATAATTTCCAGGTGGATCCTAAAGGAATTTCTCCAGAAAGATTTATCAAATATATTCCAAGACTTTGAGACCTGTTCCTGGAAGTGAGCAAGTCTGGAATAAGTCCCAGTTTTCATGGGATGACCTTGTAGCATGCCCTCATATTTCTACAAGAATTTAAAAGCATAAAAATGATGCAACAATGTGTCAAAAGGATCAGAGAATATAACAGCTCAAAACATAAGCAATTTTAAATGAAGGTTCAAAAAGAGTTTTCAAGTTTCTTTCTTTCAGTATTTTTTGCAAATTGGTTGCAACACATCTTTCACTGTTTTTAAGATACTTACATTTTTTATTCTGACCTCTTAAAAAAAGAGGTTGAGATAGCTTGATGGGACCTGTCTTATTGTTCCTGCACAGGACACACCTCACAAAAAGGTGTTTACCTTTTGCAGTGCCCTAGTGTATGACCAAGCAAGCAAGGGGGGATCCAGGTCTGCACCACACAGCCCTGTCACTGCTGTGGGGGGAGCTGGTTCAGGCAGTGTGGGCTGGCCCAAGGTGATCAAAAAAGAACCACCAAAGTTCAGTGGTAGGTGTGGCACATTTTTTCAAATATTTTAGGTGCCAGAGATGTGTGTTTGTGTGTGTGGGTGTGTACATACACACATGGGACACGCTAGAGACAACAAGATAGCAGCCACCCAGAAGCTGAGTCTATGTTGTTTCATTTGCTCTTGCTCTGGAGACCTGGGCTGCTACTCAAATCCATCACTGAGTGGAAGGCTAGCCTGGGCAGACAAATTCCCCCCAGATGCAGTACCTGGAGGGAGAGGTGCACCTCCTTCCATGCATTGACCCCATTTCCCTCAGGAGGGACAGTGCCCTCAGAGAGAGCTCTGCAGAGTCTGTGTCTGACCCCCTCCAAAACCCTTCATCTCACTGTCATTTTACTGCAGGAAAGCCCAAATAATCTTGAGCATGATGGCAATTAAAAATTAGCTCACAGCCTCATATAAAGTATGCATCTGCAGTTAGCAAAGGAAACTTAAAGTCACTTATTGGTTTCTAAATGAGAAAATACATGGTATGCCAAAACATTCAGCAGGCTGAAATCAATTTGTACTTCTGCAGTGTAAGTGGAAAAAAGCCATCCTCAGATCACCACCTACATGGGCAACAGAGCTTACGCAAAGCCTGGGGCAGACAAATGCTGCAGATGCATGGAAGCAGCAAGAAGGGCCTCAAGACACTAGGTGTCAGGGAGAATGATTTTCAAGTTCAGATCTCAAGAAATCATCCACTCTGTTTTAAGTGGATGACACTGTCCAGCCTGAAGAATTAAGAAATGTGTCATTCACTGGAAAAAAGGTAGTAGCATATAAAACTAATGAGAACTAATATGAATAATAATATGACTGTGAACTATGCCATGTGCTTGACATGGAATCACTGGGATAAGATCACTTAAAGCTGTAGGCAACAGTTTGCTTTCATACCACCAAGTGTTTTACTGCAGCAGAAAGGAAGGGGAAAGAGCTGACAGGTTAGACAGGAGCAGAACCCTAATGAATGCCCTAGCATAGGGCAGTATTGGTGCTGGCCTTTGGGTTCTGCCTCCCACTCTCTACACCCACTTCCAGCAGAGTGGCTAACTGAAGGAGAGATGCTTTTTGCTGCTTTACACATCTGAAAAAAACCTGAAGAATCTGAGTTGAGTGGACAACATTTTAATTAATTTTTGATGCTGTGCAGAAGTTTCTCCTGAAATGCCAGTCAGCTGGGCTGGCTCTGGGTGCCGGCAGAGGGATGGGCAGAGGAACCTTGCACTTGGCTCCAGTTGTTTGGAATTGTTGAAAATGCTCAGTGCATTTTCATGACATTTTCCAGGCAGGGCTGCAGCAGGAGGAAAGGAAGCAGAACATGTACCCACACATGTGCCACTGCAAAGCTCAGCAGCTCCTCAGCATCAGCCTGCCTCAAGCCAGCACTTTCAGCTAAGGCCCTGAACTTCCTATTAAAGAGTTAAAGTACAGGCACTAAATTCCTTCTGCTGAAAGGAAGGGGAAGTATCGGGTAGAGAGGCAGACTATAAAACAGAGGTCAATAGACCTTAAAGTTCATTGGCAAGATCTCTGAAAGTGTACTGCCAGAGCTAAGGCTAGTCAGACAACAACAAGACATGGAGCTACATAAAACTCACCTCTAGCATGTTATTTGTACACTCGCTGCATTAATTAAAAAGACAACCCTGCCTCTAGTAGGACGTAATGCGTGGAATTAAAAGACGAATATATATCATGGTTTCACCTTCCAATCTGCTATGGTTCTAAACTAATTAATTAGGCTTCTTACTACAAAGATAAATATTCTCAATGATGTTTTAGATGGAATGTTTATAAGTGAGCCCAAAAGACAGCTTGACTTTACTTTTTTTGCCAGTAGCAATTAAATGCATAAACTAGCATCCTAGAGACTGGCCTGCGAGTGACTTTGCCTGTACAGCTAAATGGAAACTATTATTTGTTCTAACTGCTGCTTGCAGATGCTTTCTTTGTGGTTTCACAGCTTGGTCATAAGGCAAACCTTTTTAATTTTTATTTTTTATTTTTACAGCTGTTTAATTGGGATAGTCCCTGCTCTGGCATTTATTTGTGATGTTTATTTACACAGAAGGTTTTGCAAAGGGCAAGTTTTGCTGGGAAGGGCCAGGTACAGTGTTTGTGCAGCTGGTCACCAGGTAACCCTCCCAAACACTGCTGGAGACCACTGGAATCAAGCACAAGGATTGGAATGGTGATCTCCCCAGGATTGTTTTCATTGCAGCACAAGCTCTGATGTTTGCTCAGTTTTGTTTGATATCATGCAGACCCATAATTCTACTTTGAAAAGATAAAAACTGTGAAGCAGCAATTAACTTTCTTCAATAAGCACATTTTAAGCAGAATAAAATTAACAGTTTTATTGCTGAGTGTGTCTTGGGAAAACCATGATGGCTGATTAATTAAATTTCAAAACATGGTTAAACCAATGCAGTCAAAAATCTCAAATTAGACCAATATGCTTAAAAAATAAAAATCACATTCATTCTCAACGAATTTGAAACTTCACTTTTATGTGATATTAGAGAATTTAGGCTTAAATTATAACATGTTTTTGAGTTTTTCTCTCTCTGGTTGAGGCAGTAAAGAACGTGGGCCCGATTCTCAGCACTAGATTTGTTTCCTGTCCCCAGGATCAGGCACAGCATGCGCACAATTAGCAGCCAGCCCTGCATGAGAAGTGAGGTCCTGCTGTAAAGCAAGGCCTGGGGGGGCTGGCAGAGCCTTTCTGGAGGGCATTGTTTTACTCTAAGTACCACTGGCTGTCGATAAAGGTCTCTAAAGCTGGCAGTTCTGCAAACCTATGTGGAGCACTAACAAAAAGGTTTGAAGTTTATACCAAAGAGTTACAAAACATCCACAAAAAACAAACAAACCAACAAAACAAACCAAAACCCACACAACCAATTACCAAACACGTTGAACACAATTTAATCTGGTTATGACTGCTCCCAGCTGGAAATTCATGGCTCTGGACTGTAGTAAAACTCAGAAACATCCTATACCTTCATGAGTAATAATATAAATAGTCTATAAAGTAATTATGAAATCCTCTTTTTTTTCTCCCTCCTTTGAGCCTGTTAGAAGACATTCCCTCCCAGAATTACTTGGGTGATTTGGGTGCATACTGCTGAAAAAAAATTGTTGAGATTTTCAGACAGTCACAGGTTTTCAAAAGCTACAAATGTAGAACATTTCTCACCCTGATCACCTCTAAGTAGGCTTGAAATCAGTTAAGTAACTGATTTATTTGGAACCACTGGGAAGCAAAAGAAATGTAAATAATAAATAACATTTTCTTTTGTACCTTGTAACAATGAAGAAGCACCAAGACAGTACAATGCACATTTATCAGGCCTCATATTTTTAATTTTGGTAATGTCCTGAATTTCATCGTGCTGGACACGTTTACATTTTATAGTGCACCTGTAGCATTTGCAGTCATCCCTCTCTGAAACCTGAATTGTCACAATCCCACTGCAGTTCTGCACTAAGTGCAAGATAGGCAGCCTGCATATGGAAAACTGGCTTAGAACAGAACTTACCCTATGGAATGTGTTTGCGAGCACGTGTGAGACAACAAAAGAGCAGGAAGGCCTTGTCCTTAAGGAATATGTCAGCCACCCCCCTCACCCTGAACAACCTAGATGGTGAATGTTACTTGGTCTAAATTTCTATTTTCTTTTGCCTGGATCAATCACTGTGAGCCTTTTTCCTTTTTATCTTATAGTCACCTTCTGTCTTTTCATCCAGATACAACTTCAAATAATAGATTCCACCAGGGATTTTTTCCTTTCTCCTTTTCAACATCGAGAAGGAAGTTAAACAAGGAAAAAAAGGTTTTGAACAAATCAATGAAGCTGAGGTTAGTGGCTTTTCAAAACAAAACCCCTATAGTACTGATACTAGTGGGTAATGGTAATTTACCAATCTGTTTCCATTCTCATGGTAACTAATCCAAGTACTATGGTAACAAACCTAAACAAACATAAATATTATCTTTCCTCTGGTCTCAAAATTTTTACACTTAATGCTGTTTGATAAATAGCTGCACTAGCAGTTCTTCAACTATTGTTCACAAAGATGTACTACAGTAAATAGACTCTCATTGTGCCTACCAGAATCTGCAAGGTGTTGCAGTGCTTAATAAATAATAGGCGATTATACATCCAGAATTGGGGTTTTTAGGTGAAGGTAACAGTAAGTAGCCATATGTCAATGAAACAGCATTTTAAGTAAGACAGGCCTCATGAACTTACTGGCATGGTTTATCTGTTTGTTTGACAGTCTGCAAAACTAAAGCTATTTTCCATGTTCGTAATGCCTTTCATAAATATATTATGTGATTAACTCATGACTGTAAGGAGAATAGATGCCTTTAAAATTATTATTCTAGTGGAAATTCATCTCAGAGTTCATGTAGGCACTTGGCTATTTTCTTCTTGATCTGTTTCTCAATGTTATACACATTAATATTATTTACCCACAATTCAATTTTTGTTTGGTAGCTTGATCACATCAAATCTTAACTTTCTAATACAAATATACCCTGCTGCTCTCTTCCAAGTGAGCTTTCCAGTATACACATCCTGGAGACTTTGCAAGCAGCTGCCTGAGGAAGCCCTGCCTGTGCCCTGCAGGGACCAAGCGAGCCCTGCCCGCCCTGCAGTGACCCAGCCTCGGGCTGCTCGTTGCAGGTGAGCTGGCTCCAAGCAGTGCCTCACCTGGGTGTGCTGCACTGCCTTTCTCCACATCCTTGGATCAGCACTGCCAACTTCAGCACGCTACAGACACAGCTCATCTGGCATGCAAGTTTTGCACAGGGTTCTGATCAGACAGCTTGGGTTTTAAGAAGAGAGGAAGACAGCCCAAAATAGTGACTCTTTAGAAAAGCAGTTGAAATGCAATAGTTCTCTCACACATCTTTCCCTCAGAAATACAGAAAGTTTGACTGTGTTTAAGAAGACACGGATACACCCTCTTTATGAGGGAATATCTCCATCATGAAATAGTCAAAGTGGTTTCCAGAGCTGGGAGGCTCTTGCCCTTTTGTCATGTTCCAGTCTGCCATCACACAGGCCTGCTCAGCACCGCAAAGCAAGCACAGACCTGACCCTAATGTTCAGTCTTGTTGAGAAGCAATGTCTTCCCATAGAAATCTGTTTTCCAAGGTAAGAGTTTGTCTTTAACTTGATTTCAGTGTTAGTCATCAAACCAGCACTATGAGTTTTCTGTCTCTAGCTTTCAGTATTCCATCACAGAATTCCAACCAGAGTAGGAAGAGCTCCATATTCATGGTGGAGTGTGGAATTTGTGTAAAACTCATGCAGAGACCTTGTAGGCTCAGACAGATTTACGTTGCTTGAAGAAAGCCCTAACCTGGCCAAAGGCAAAGGGCAAAAAACACCAACTCAAGTACCTAAGTGCGGGCTCACGTCTGCAATGTTTCCACTAGGATTGCTGAAACTACACAAAACACACCAGCCCTTGATCCTGGGCTTGTTTGGGTTGGAGGTCTAATGCAAAATCTGTTCTCAGCTCTAGTCAGCTGCTCCTTGGCTTTGGGCACGACCACAGTTTTGCATTACCTCATTTTATCTGGAAAACACTTTGAGTTCTACACAAATACAGTTACTCTTAAAATGACAGATTTCCTGCTTTAGATTTATATATTTTTCTGCAATGTCTGGTTCACCAAATGTCAGCAGGGAAAACTGATCACCAGGAAAACTGATCTTGTTGCCTGTCTTTCTTGAGCCAGTTCGTAGCTATTGGAGTTGCAATGGGAAATACATTTCCAGTGAGGCAAACTGTTATTTTTGCATGATGTGAGCTGATAGTCAATCACTGATAGTCAGTTGTCAGTGGTGCTCATAGACACAAGAAGAGGCAATGGGCACAACTTGAGACATGAATTTCCATCTCAATAAAAAAACCCAAAATCACAACTTGAGTATAAAACAGGTTGAGTCTTTATCCCTGCAGATACTCAAAACCTGACTGGTCACAGTCCCTGCTGTGGCAACCTGCTGTAATTAGATGACCCTGCTTGAACTGGGGGGCTGGACCAAAAACTGGATCTCAGAAAGTCCCTGCCAATCTCAAACATCCAGTGATCTCTGTTTTTGGGCCAAGTACTGTGCAAAGGTAAACCAGGAAAGGAATCATCAAAGCTCAGTGAGGCTTTATCTCTTCAATTTTCTGCAGTCAAAAGTGATATGAATCACACTATAGCACTTCTCAATCCTATTCTTAATTTGTTGATAGAGAACTCAAAGTCCACTGGGACTTCCATGACAGATGCTTGCACTGAAGACCTTATTAGTGTCTCAAGACAACTATTTTCTTTCAAAAAGTTCCTAAATTCCCTGACCTATAATACAGGTATAGTCACCTAAAGACATCTGTTCTTTGCAGATGTTTTCAGACTTAGACCCAGAAGTATGTCTGGAATGTAAAAATTTCTCAATAGTGGATTGCATCTCAGAGGGATACAACTGGAGACTGTTTGCTTTTCTTTGAAGCAGGAAGCTTGGTTACTTCAACAATACAACTTAGATTGGGAAACTTTCCCTTAGTTTGCCAGCTTTTGTTTTTATTAGCATTTGTCTTTGCTGCTCTTTGTCAGCTAACACCTCAAAAAAGTTTCAACATCCAAACATAAGATTTAGCTCAAATCCAAGTTAATAGGTGCAAAGATAAAATCCTAGGCAGACCAACAGATAGTTGATGATGAATGCATATAAGGCATTTTGATAATTTGCAATCCTTTTTCTCCTTTAATTTGGACATTTTTTAACAAAAAGAAATTAAGTGGCCTAGCTAATATCTCCAGATATTTGGTAGAAAAATGCATGTGCTTGATTTGCCCCAGTTTTCCTGGACTCTGGACTGTACATGCACAAGAGTGTGCTCTGATGAGCTCGCAGACAGGAAGTGAGGTATTTGCTTACCAAAATGCTTTAAAATAAACCAGAAAATCTGACACACATGTGCAGAAGTTAGTTTTCCAAGCACATTGTTCAGACTCTTAAAAAATAAAACTATCGTTACATAGGTCTTTAAGTGTCACTATCTGCAGTTTGAAGGAAAGAAAAATGTCTTTTATGGAGTGGGACACTGTAAAGAACTAAAAGGATTTGGTTTTTTAAAAATATTATATACAATCCATATTTTACAAAACTTGGCCATAAGGAATTAATTTTTACTAAATTCTAAACTGCAATTCAGTACAGTTTATTCAGATTATTTTTTTTACTAAATTGCTACTAAAATTATGAAACCAAAAATCTAATCTGAAAAACTTCCTGTCAGCTGATGTTAGCAGACAGCACTAATTGCAACAGCTACTCCTTAATTTTAGAAAAACCTCACCAAATTCACATTCTTTTGAGCAAGTAAGTAGCAGAAACTCCAGTTCCACCCAGGTTGCAAGTAAGTGATGAACAGAAAACAGCCATAGAGCTCTGAAGCACTGCAGTGTGGAAACAGTACCAACAGCAACCCTGTAACTGCCAATGTGTCAGATTCTCTTTCTTAATAGCCTGGTGAATACATTAGAGCAAGTTCTGAGCAATGTACACCACCATTTACTACCTTTGTACTGCCTTTTGCTCTACATACACCTATTAGCCATTAATATTTTTACCTAAACTCTGTGATATCTGAAAAATTGATAACCATCCTCAAAAATAATAAATGTGAAATGGAGAAGAAAATAGCAAATTTTACTTCCTATGAAGCCTGGGTATTAAAGAATTAAGGCATTTTGAACAAAGAGAACCTCAGAATAAGTAAGGAAAGAATGTTAGAAATACCACTACTAATAATGTAGTGGTCTTACAGACTTAATGGAGAAATTGTAGACACTTCTTACAACCAGAATTCCTAGGACAGAAATTTACTGCAAGCAGGAATTTTTTATGATGGTATTTCAAGGTATACTTTCTGAAATTCCTAGCTCTGATATTTTTATTTTCAGTCTCCTAGTTACTAAAGTTCAACTTAAGGAAGGTAGCTTTTCCTATGCACCATTATTGTCATTAGCTATGGATTTCTATCCATTATCAGGAAACCTGAATCCTGGAAGAAGAGAGAAGGACCTGCACTCTGGCAGTAGAATTTATCTCCTGCCTCATGGCACTGTGAGTTCTGGTTTTTCATTCCTCTCTTCTGGGTTTTCTCTTATTGCATAGCTCCTTTCTGTTGCTAGAGCAGGAATGAACACCACCAAAAAGAAACAGTAATTCATTGTTTATCTCTTCACCCATCCCTTTTGGCATTGATATGATACTATGAGGTTTTGGTGAGGGTCCACTGACACAAAGATGCAACACATTGTTTTGAATGGTGTTTTGTATTTTATGTACACATATTACCAGAAGCAGCTTTCTCTTTGTGCCCACCACACCACCGAAAACAAAAAGGACTGTACTCTCCCTAAAGGACTGGATGTATAAAAATATAATGCTCCTTTTAGTGGGAGCATGTGGCACTGAAGTGTTTCTGCTGACAAGGTACAAGGTATTACAGCCTGACCCCCCTTCCCCAGAAACACATTTCCATAGCAAATACTCAAACTGTTTACAATGGCAGTGATAAAGAATTTCATGCATCTCCCCTGTCTTCCTGCTTAGATGAGAAGCCAAAAAAAGGCTGAGACTCCTGGATATTTCAGTAGCCTGGAAAAAAAATGACCATAGGAGGCAGAGGTCCACTTTGTTAAACCGAGTCAAAGCCTATGTTGGACACTTCTGTCCTTGTCAAGCTTGCACATCTTAATAGTTTGTACATTTGGGTTATTCCAGTAAGTGTTTATTTCTGGTGATTACTGCAGTGACTCTACTTGGTGCTGCTGGAGAGGACAGTAACCATCAGCTACTTGAGCACTAATTCCCTGCAGGAGGCACAGGGTGACAGCAAGCTCAGCCTCAGAGATCTGGGCAGGCAGGTGTGGGAATGAGAACACTGAAGCACAGAGAAGACAGCCACATGCCTATGATGAGCCAAACACAGAGCCTTGCAAGGAGTAAATAAGAAAATGGACAAATGTAAGCCTGTAGCAGCTCTCTCTGCTGCTCAGCCAGCAGCCACAAATCTACATTGCTCAATACTTGAAAGAAGGCAAGGGAAAAAGTAGTTTTCTTAATTATGAGACAAACTCTCCCAATTCAGCTAGCTGCCTCCTCTCATCCTGGCATGGTACCCCAACTTATCACATCCATAAACACAAAAAAATGGAACAGTAGTTGCAGCTGAACATATTCATATATATTGCTATATTGGAAACGTTCAGCTTTGCTTTTTTTTTTTTTTTTTTTTTTTTTTTTTTTTTTTAATTTCACATTGCTGCAACAACCCACATCCCTGCTGGGCTTTGATTGCAGCTTTAGCTAATTATATTAGTGGAGACATTTTGTCATACAGTGAATCAGATCCTCAGATCCTCAACTGATCTAAATGAATGCAGCTGCACTGATGTTAGTGGAGATTTTCCTGTTCATTCCAATTATTCATTATCTTCCCAAAAATGAAAATGCAAACTGCCATACTCTAAAATACCGTTTTTAAAGCAAACTGGTATACCTTTAGTAGCTCTTTCCAATTTATTTCCTAGAACACTTTGGGAACTTTATTTGCACTCTGGAAAGCACCAAAATAGCATGCTGGCTAACAAAGAGAAATTAACTATGCCTTCAGTACATTCTCCAGATGTATTTTCCCATAGAAATAAAACTTTAAGATTATTAAAACATCCAAATGTATTACATATATCCAAGAAATCAACAAGCATGGAAGTCTACTAGATGACTATTTTTATACAGAGTATAGGAGAAACCAGAATAGGGAAGATTGCCTCACAGTTTTCCTCCTGACATAGATTGTCGCATAGGAACAACTATAAAAATATTGTTTGTTACACCAGTTCTATTTGGTCTGAAAATGGTTGTACTTTCTGGCATGTCAAAACCTTTACAAGGCTAATTAATAAATCAACCTAGAAGCACACGCTTTGAAAGGCTCCAGTGTTCGACAGCTCTTGGCATTTAGGGCAGTGGATTTGCTTTTCCAAATGGTGTTGCATGAGATAAAAGCAGATTATTTTCCTCCATCAGCTACAGATTTTCTCAGTTTTTTTTTTTTTTTTTTTTTTTTTTTCACAGATGACTCTACACATTCTTCAGCTATCAGCACCTAAACATTCAAATTCTTCCTGGCAACGTGAACTCTGGTTAAATTTCAGCTGTCATCCTGCCTTGTCCCTGATACAGAGAGATACATCTCTATTGACCCACTCATTTTCCATAGCCTTAAACCTTCTGGAAAAAAAAAAAAAAAACAACCCAAAACAACCAAGCAAAAAAGGCAGTCTAACAGAGGTTTACTTCTGATTTGGCATCTAGTTTAAACTTCATCTATCAGCTATTTAATGACTTGTTTTCCCCAGCATTGCTGGCAGCAGCTGTGCCGCCTGTGTTTGCGCAGGGCTCTGGGGCTGCTCTGTAGCTGCGGAGTTGCAGGAGGCGGCACAGGGCTCTCGCAGAGCCAGCGCCGCTGCCGCCCCGCACGCAGCCCGAGCCGGGCCCGCCCTTGGCATCAGCACAGGCTCAGCGTGTGTGTTCCCCGCTGGGAACGCAGAAACAGCTCGCAGGGAAGCTGCGGCTTTTCCAGCCGCGGAACTGACGGTCCATTCGCTGCTGCCGGCAGCCCCTTTGCCGGAGCGTAGCCCCGGCCCCGCTGCCCGGGAGAGCCCTGCGGAGGGGCCGTCCCTCGCTGCGGGGCGGGGAGGAGAGCGGCGGCACCTGCGGCAGCAGCTCCTGCCTCATTAGCGCAAAGAATCCTCCAATGCTTGGGAACCGAGCCTTCCGCCTATGCTGGCTCTGGCACTTGCTAGATACAAATAAAAAACCTGCTCATTGTTCAGGTGACTAGTGTATTTCCCCCCTTTTCCTTTCAGTTTTGTCAATCCTACTGTTCAAAGTGCTTCTCAGGCATAACAAATAAATTAATGACAATCCATAATAATCGTCTATGCCTTTTCTATTTCCCAAGGGAAACCCTTGAACCCAATCCTTCCTGCTATATGTAAATTGAGAAAATGTTTTTCTCTATTCTTTCCTCTGACATTGTTACACTCCACCCCTACTGAGAAAGTCTATATTTATGAGACCACTATTCTTATATTGGCGATTTTGTTGACTTTTCCATCATAAATGCAGATGATTTTAAACAGTGCAGTGTTCAATTGCTTGATTGCGAAACTCTGATGTTAACAGGATTATTCATGCAAGCATTCTGCACATTACGCAACAATTGCATAATCACTGCCTGAATATTGCCTTAGGTTTCAGCTCCAGATTCTCCAAAATCTCATCCTCCCACCCTGCTACAAGTTTTTGTGCTGCATGCAGCTATGACAAAAACTCCCTACAGTAAGTATTGAAGATAAAGCACTTAAATTGGGATTCTTTCAGCTTTCTAATGCACATCTTAGCTCTACAGCTCTAGAGAAGACTTGACGGGATTTGGAGGATTTTTTCATTTGAGTCTGTGTCTGATTTTTTTTTTTTTGTCTGTTGTTGTTTGCTGAAAGGAACAGAAATGGCAAAGACAAAACAGTTTCCCCCAGTTTCTTCCTACAAGTGAAACAGTTTTGTTTTATAGCAAACACAAATGGAAGTGCAGCTGTTCAGAAAGGATTTCTAGACTTTGCCATTCTGAAATGGAAAGAGGAAAGCTAGATGAACATTGCTGCTTCTTCTCAGCCTCTCACACTCAGACTTTCTTTGTAGCCACTGCTCTAAAAATTTTACTACTCTTCTCTACTTACATTGTTTCTGTGTGGTCAAAAGGTGGATAAAAACATTCAGCGTTTAGAAGGTGCATTGCCCTGTAGGGACCAAGGCTCATAATCCATACTAGAAACAGTGGTAAAATTAGAGACCATCTGGCCTATTTACCTGCTGATAGAGAAGCCACAGGCCCCAGGCCAGCTGGAGCTGTGTTTGCCAACATTTTGGAAGTCCCCAAAGCTGAAATTAATGACCAGATGTTAGTGAAAGCGCAGCATCACCACCTCCACTCCAAACATCCTACTCCTTTCAGTCACAGTTTCAGTTGCCTTTGGGTGTAGAGAGCATGGAAATGCTGGGCTTGGAGTCTCTGAACCCTGCTTGGAGGCTTAGAGTAAGCTGATTTTGCATAGTAGTGGAAGGAATGGAGTGTGCCAATCTGTCCTGGGTTTGGCTGAATAGAGTTAAATTTCTTCCTAGTTGCTGGTACAGTGTTGTGTTTTGGATTCAGCAGGACAATACTGACAACATACCTTTGTTTTGTTTTTTTTTTCAGTTGGCACTACATGGCACTGACTCTCAGTCAGGGACTTTACAGTTTCCCCTGCCTTGCCAGTGAGAAGGTACTCAAGAAGCTGGGGGACAGCACAGCCAGGACACATGAGCTGAACTGGCCAAAGGGATATTCCATACATCATTCCCAGTATATAAACTGGGACAGTTGAGAGATGCCAGTCATTGCTCAGGGTTGGGTTGAATACTGCTCAGTGGGTCATGAGCAATTTTGTTGTGCATCGCCTGTCTCTCTTGCATTTTATTTATTTCTCTCTTTGTTCCCTCCATTTCCATTATGATGATTTTATTTTGATTCTTAAATTGTTTCTATCTCAACCCACAGGTTTTACCTTTTTTTCCTATTCTCTTCCCCACCCCCCTGGTGCATGAGAAAGTGGCTACATGGTCCTTAGCTGCCAGCTGGGGTTAAACCACACCACCATGAAACAATGTCTGTGACAGTAAATCTAGTCTGAACCTCATAAATATGCTTGCTACTTTGAGAGCTGCATGTATGAAAAGCTGATCAAAATTCAAATGCTGTATACTCCCAGGCTCTATCTGTACTAACATATTTTCAGTTTTTCTGCACAGTATCATTAGCAAGTGCCCTGAGTCTAGGCTTTCTGGTTTCTTTATACTTCTATGTCTGGCTTTTTCCCCCACTTCTGTCATTATATTACAGAGCTAGGAAAATACAGAGCATTGCTGTGTGTGCAGTCAGTATGTGCTGGCTCAGTGACACAGATTCCTTCAAAAGACAATATTATCAAATTTATTACAGAACTTTGTGAATGCACTTGGCATGCACAAGCTGTTGAGATATGGAATTTGAAAGATGCTGAAGCCAAACCCCTCAAATCTGCTGGTCTTTGGGGAACAGGATGGCAATTGTTGTCTGATATATCAGGAAGCTACAACTACCACACAGTTATGAGTAATCTCCGTGGCACAGGAAGAACTGGAGGCAGTGTGGCCACATTGCCTTCCCCCAGCAAGGCTTCTGCCACCTGACATCCAAGTAAAGGTTGGGGAAAAGTGGACTATTGATAGGTACTGCAGCAGACAATAACAGAGACTGCAGATTAACACTACAGAAGTTCTCCATATTATTTTCTGAACAAACTAGACTTCAAATATTCAGTTACGTTAATTTCACATCTTTACAGATTTTTTTTTCCCCCTTCTATCAAGGCGGCTTCTATTAAAGTCAGGATAGGAGACATCTACTTCTCTATAGTCCACAGAAGCACTTACTTCATCCTAATCAAGCCTGCAGATTGTTCAGGCACAGTTTGCTCTCATCAATTTAT
Organism: Onychostruthus taczanowskii; assembly: GCF_017590055.1. NCBI lineage: Eukaryota > Metazoa > Chordata > Aves > Passeriformes > Passeridae > Onychostruthus > Onychostruthus taczanowskii. Next base: position 9,402,339 of record NW_024499462.1, read on the forward strand.
TCTGGCTGCTCCCAAGCATCATCTTGTCCTAGATGGAACTGAAGATGGAAAATACAAAATGGCGTACTGGTGACAGCCCACACAGATTCCTGAAGACGACACATAATTATTACAATGGCAAGAGTAAATGCGACAAATGCAAGGCATGAAATCACAAGTATAACAGTACAAGTGACCCAACACTCTTCCCCCAACACTCCAATTCCAGGAAGCTGTCAGTATTCAGGCCTATTTTGTATATGTAAGATAGCTCAGATGATCCTACATTTTCTATAGCAACCACTGTTTGTTAGAGTAATACATTCCCAATCTCAGAAATTCCAATCTAATATAAACCAGATGATATCAGAAAAAGCCAAAAGAAACCCCTCCCTCTCTCCAGTTCAATTGCTAGCAAATGTGCATGGTTTATCTGAAGGGACATGGGGCATCTCTGCATCTCCCCATTTGGGTAGTGCTTGTGTGAGAAAAATATGAAATGATGGCAGTTACATCATTTTATTAGGGAAAACACATTAGTAACTGCAAAGCAGCTTGTCTGTGTTTAAACCTTGCCTTCACTCCTTTCTTGGTGCTTACAGCTTCCTTTGCTCAGGCACACTCCCTGTTAGATTAAGCGTGAGAAATTTCAGAAGCTGGAAATTCAACGAATTGGAAAGCATTCTATGTGACAACTCATGTTACCCTTTTTTCTCCATAACCAACCTGAGACACTTAAAAATATTACAGCTGGTATTTGTGCCTACCTAAGGACTGATCTAAATTTCTTAGGAATCCGTGGCAAGGATTCCATCAACTGCCATTGGACTAAACCCCTCCTCAAGAGGTGACTTCTGTGCATCGCTGGATTTAGACACACCCCAACTGTGTATGTTAAAGGAATGTGTGCAAAACCTTCAGCTGGCTAAAACAGAGAGGTCGCATGTAGAAGGCAAGTATATAACAGGGTAGATGAATGACTTTCCCCATCTTATCACCCCCTACTCCAGAAAAAAAAAATCCCTATTAAAAATGTGGGGTTTATTCTCTGTGTGTTAAGAAGCTCTGAAGGGTATTTTACTCTCATACTTGTTTTTTGTCTCCTGGAAATATTCCTCTCTATACTCGGTCAAAGGGGACTCTGTTCTAAAGAGACATCAGTTCTGGGGAAAAAAAATAGCACGCTGAGCTGAAAAAGTGAAGGAAGACAGCAAAAATTATGCAGAAAAAAAATATTAAAAAATCATGGTTATAGCTGTAAGGGAAACTAGTCAAAAAGTACTTTACAATTCCCAGGAACTATGCCTGCTCTAGAGTTCAGGTTTGGACAAATTTGAGTTGACAGCAAGACATTGTCAAACCCACATTTTTTCCATAGAAAATAAGTTCTCAGGACCCTGCATCTGCACTCACTGACTCATTTTCTGTAAGCCTTATAATTCTCAAACTGATGGATTCTGGACAGACCTGCTGGGAGTCCAGCCCTGAAGTCACAGGACAACTATTCCCATGTTTTCACCCAGTTCTTCAGCCATGCTTCACAGCAGGAAGTGGCAGAGGGGCAGAGCCAGGGCTCCAGCTGGGTGTGCCACCAGATGCTGCTACAGGGCCACCCTGCTGGGGCTGCTGTGGGGGCTCCCTCCTCAGGACACAGCTTGCAGTTTCTGCCACAACCTCAGAGACAAATTTTGCAGGATTGTGCCCAGCTTTGGGGCAACTTGCTTAGGCTCCACACTTCACTTTTGGGGCAAATTTCAGGACAGGCAGTTTTCCCAAGGTAAGTATCAAGTCCTTTCAATGTTGCTGGTCCTGGATAATCCAGATAGGGTGCCTCAGCTTTTGTGGTCCTTACTTTTGAAAGATTTTGTTAGATGCAGAAACAGCTGGGCAACCTTTATGAACCTGAGTGTTTTAGTTTCCACTGTCTTTTCGCACTTTGACATATAAGAAAACTCATTTAGCTGAAAGACCTTTGGCTTTAGTTCCTACCTTCCTTCCTGGGCCAGGTATTAACAAGCTAAAGCTTTACCTATAGTCCCTGTCAGCTGATGGATCCCAAACAAAAACTGCATGCAACTAATTTAAGATCTGTTCCATTAGTTCTAGTACAATTGTTTAGTCTTTTACTTATGTATTGTACTGCATTTATATTAAATTTCTTTCATTTCATGAAATGAATTCATGAGACATCTACTGCTCCCAAGATTTAATTAAGACCTTATCAGATAAGCAGGTTGTACCTTCCACACAAATATAACTAAAGAGCAGCAACCTAATTTATGAATATAAATGCCTCTTTCTACCAAAATATGTCCTATCTAACAGGCCTCTGAAAGCCAGTTAATAAATATGCCATGAGATGCTATCTCCACTTTACACATACAAGTTTTTGACAGTACTCTTGTGTGTTAGTAGCAAAGCCATAAAAGCAAAGCATTGGAAAGTTTATACATATATGAAATACTTTGCCAGGAACAGATGGGCAAATGGAATCAGAAGGAAAGTTTTCAGTAATAACAAAATACTTAAAGGAAGAAAAAGTCACGTGAAATGTTGAATTATTTTTTCCAAAAAAAAATTTGGTCCTATGCAAAATGTGGTATGTATTGTAACTAATAATTTCAAATTGCAGAAATCTGTTGTTTCTCAAAATTTCATCTCTGTTGCTTATTTCTTATTTAGTTCACACCAAAAGCAATTATGAATTTTCCAAAGGGTGAAACCATAACTTCTGTCTCACTGTGATATTCCATTTCTTTAATAAATCCAAGCACAAAACTTCTATAGGCTATAAAGGCTTTAATGAAGTTATTGTAGCACTGGTTTTTCACAGACAATACAGGGACATCCTCTAACTAAACAAAGATGAAAATGTGAATGAAAAATACTAGAAGCCTTCAAAGCATCACTGTTTTACTGAAGAGACCAGGACGCTCCACCATTGCACAATTATTTTCCTTAGTATACTGCAAACAACTTGCAATGATCCTGATAGATACTGTGTGGCTAGAAGCTCCCCTTGTCATAAAAAGCCTGAGTTTGTTCTTAGTTTATTTTTTAAATGAATTAGTTCAGTTCTTTTGAAATTAAAAAAAAAAAAAAAAAGGAAAAGCAAAAAACGTAAAATTATTCCTCTCAATTAATTTTCAATTAATTTTTGTTCATATATGTTCTTTTTTCAGGATTGCATAAACCAGAACCCATACTATATCTACAGCTACTTCTCAGTCTCTGCAATAGAGTGGAGAGCACAGAGTAGAAACATGAAATACCCCAGTGCTGAGACTGATGGCACACCCCACCTACAAGTAGTTTAAAAACTGCTTTAACAGCACTGCTGGAAGGATTTGCCTGCCTCCTAACAGTATACAGCTGAGAAGTAGTGAATAGCACTGAATATCTCAGAAGATTCAATCTATCCCTCTATTTTTTTTTTTTTTTTTTTTTTTTTTTTTTTTTTTTTTTTTTTTTGTGTAAAGCATCTAGAGAATCTAATCCATTGTATTTCCAGTGCATAAATAAATTTAATTGGTAGCTCTTCTGCCGTACCTAAACCATCACAGTTTTACACTTCAATTTATAATTTTGACTAGATATAGTTTTCCCTGTGTTATCCCTGGTTTGAAACTTCTAGGACAGAAACAGTAGTTCCAGGTCTGCCTCTCTTTAACTATCAAACTAGCTAAACAATCAGCTAGTGGTGCACCTTAGTAGTTTGACAGATTTCCAGTGTACACAGCAGTAACAAAAATAGATTTAAATTCAGCTTAGTGATATAGGCTACCATGCACTCATCAATTTCTATCTAAGCAAGAAAAAAAAGGTCAGAGAAAAGCCTGAGGTGGTTTGGTTTAACAATGTAGATATATATCCAAAATGCATACCTATATGCAAAAAAAAATTAGTCCCAGTGCCTGAAAGTTGTGGCTTATTCTGTGTACTATCTTAGAAAATGGCCAGTCTGGACAAGAAACTTTGTTTATTTCTTTAAGTAAATAAATAGTAAAACAGTGGATTGACCTCAGAACAACTGAGCAATGATATACAGTCATCTACAGAAAGTTACTGCACCTGGTAAATGTTTGGTCACTAAGAGGATGAACATTAAAAATTGAACCATATGGACAAAATGAAATAAAAAAGCTTTTACTTTTAATGGAATACCCTTTTGTCAATTATATAAGCAAGGTCAGCATGTAATGGGATAAAACCCTAGATCCACAGGAAAGAATAAAAATTTTTACCATCAGGATAACAGTTATATACTACAATTTAGCAAAATTGAATGAGTGCTTAAAGTCTAATTCCAACCTTCTTAGGGTGTAGCCACTGCTGACTTCATCCCACAGAGTTTGGCTTGTAAAGACCTTCTTCCTTCATACACACCTGCTTTTGCTCTGTGAAACTGAAGTGACACACTGCAGATGCTGCTACAGCATTAGCCACGGATTATGGAACTGCATTGGGATCACTGTTTTCTATGTTGCAGGTTCCTCAGCAAATAACTTTTTCTCTTACATATGCCAGGTATTTGCTGCTGTTCATGCAGTGATTGACATTCAGATACTCAGGTCAATTACCTGACTCAGTGGTAACATTTGGTTAGTCTTTTTCCAAAACAAAAACCAAGAAAAAAAGAATTAAAAAAAAAAAATAGGAACACACCCCTGTGTATCCTCCAGAAAATACATTATGCTCTTTTCTGTTTATGAAGGTCTCATTCTGCTCCATCACTACTACAATTCATTGTGCTGTTTACCATCTCTAAAAGAAGTGTCTCAACCTTTCTGTTTAGATAATCACAGGAAAGATCCATATTGTTTTTCAGTTTGTAAAGTTAGAATGATTGGTTTGAGGTTGAAATGTTTTATATCCTCTATCACTTGCATTTTCTTGCCTTTAAATAAAAAATCCCCCTGTTTCATCTAGGTCATTTCAAAGAGTGAAAAAGGAACCTCATCACGTTTACACATTTAACCTTCTTGCTTTAAAATAACATGGAATAGTTCCTTGGGATTTGTTACAAGCACTATGCACAAAAACATGTTAATTATCTGATCGAAGTTTACATTTGCTTTATCTTCCTTTTGTGCAGATTGTAGCATATTCATTTCATGCTGCCTTCTTAAAAATGGTTATTAGAGCAGCAATTGGCACTCAAACCAGCTCAAGGCTGCTTTGCACTGGGCACGTGCCTCAATGGCACAGCACTGTCCACCACACTCATATGAAAGAAAGATGAGCCCAACGACAAAGAAGAAAGAAATCAACTCATGTGATGCTGAAGATTTCTTTGACTGTAATTCCTAATATGTGTCTGCAGTAATTTTCCAAGGAGAAAATTTTCTTCTGAGTACAAATGTTGATTTTTAGTAAGATCTTTGTGCATGGCTCCCTGGGGTGTTTTGCAAATTATTCATTTCAGTGTCAGTAAAAATTCTTGTACCTTTTCTGTTAGCCTAAATAGCAAAGTTTTTTTTTAAGGGGTAATGGGCTCAGTAGAAACTTAAAGTGATCTTACTTGTACTCCCAGTGTCCAGACATTACAGTACCAAGTGCAGAAGGTAAGTGGCCTTGTCAGCAGGTTTTCTGGTATTAGTCTACCTCTGAAAAAAATTATTGCATTGCAGGACACTAGAGACAGCTGTGAATGTTTTCCTTCATATGAGGTAAGGACAACTGAGGAAAATGGATGAGATTTTTCTTCATTTCTGTCAAATTCCATACACAGAGAAAACATTTCATTTCTGAACAGGGTATGAAGCAACCTGACTAAAATAAACAAGTATAGCTTAAAAAAAAAAATCAGGTTGAGATGGCAAGGCTGCTGCCAGCATCTATAAGAAATGATTCCATAGAGTGGGGTAAGGTACATCTGAAATGACAGGACAAGATAAATATAGCTGTGTGTTACCAACTTCCAGTGACTCACAGAATATAAAATCTAAGAGTAATGTTTTCTTCTGCTGCAGTTGGTCTAAAACAAGGCCTTCTATGATTAAATATTTAGAGGAAAAGGCTAGGAAAAACATATAATTCTACTTGTGAATAAGTCACTTGTTTTTCAACCTTGGTGATCTCAATTAAAATTCCTGCCTTATGAATGAGGTAATTGTTTTAACTTTCATGACCAAAATACCAAACCTCTACCTTAAAATTTCTAAGGCAAGAAACACCTATTTCAGGATTAATGGAAAATAGACACAAAAACAAGTACCCTCACACATCAGGAGGGCAGCAGATTCCTTCTAGGAATCTTTGGTGTGTTGTTGTGCATAGGTGTTCCCACACAAAATCAGTGTTTTTGTGGACTTCCTGTTCTGACAGTGCCAAACATTTTGCACATTTTCAACAGAGATGCACATCCAAATGCCAACATCTGTGATCTGGAACTTTGCAGCTCAAAAGCAATCCTTAAGCACAAAATCTACTTTTGGGGTAATGAACCACCTTGGCTAAAAGCTTGCTGATAGTGATGCCTTAAGTTCTATTTTTCATATTTTCCAGATTCTGTACTGCATTAGTATGTAACTCTATACTTCATATAAAGTGTTAGCAAGTTCTCCTCACAGTTTAGTTGGACAAAACAATCCTTTTCCAGCCTGAGAACTGGGGCCACCATTGCAGCTTTAGGCCCAAAAAGTATAAATAACAGTGTCCTAGGGTGAGGTTATGATGCTTCTATCCCAATCGTGTGTTCTGTTGGTGCTGGATGTTATGTACTGTGCCTTCAAGACTGGCTCTGAAGAGCACGGTTTGTTTTGGTTTGTTATCAGCCTGCTCCCCCATGGCTGGCGGGACAGAGAGACGGGACAGCACATGGTGCGGCTTTTGCATTTGGCTTTGCTTTTTGCTGCTTTGCTGTGCTCTTGCTCCTGCTTCGCTCCCGCTCTGCTTTTGCTTTTTGCTTCTGTTAGTTTAGCTAAGCGGTTCAGATTTTTCCCTGGACTGTTTTTTCCCTTCCCTTTCTGAAACCATTCAAACCTGCTCCGGACTGGGACCTGGGAAACACCGAGAGTTTACATCTTGTGGCTGCAGCAGCTATCCCCAGCGCCAGAGGGAGCAACAACAAAGCGACCACTCCCAGGAAAGACTTTCTGAATTTGTCATCCTTTTCAGATCAGTGAAAGTGTTGTCAGCTGGTATTGTTCATTTTGTGTGCTGGGGGTGTTGTGCTTGTTAAATAAACAGGTTCTTTCCACTTCTCTCCGAGGAATCCTTCCCGAACCGGTAGGGGAAAGGGGCTGTGTGGGTTTTTTTTTCTGGGGGAGCCCCCTTTGGAGGTTTTCTCCCAGATTTGCCCTAATCCAGGACAAACAGTGAATTGAAGAGAGCAATTCTGGAGCATGGGACTTCACAACCTGAAGCTGTAATTGGACAATTAACCCCAATATGTAAGTGGACCAAAACTTAGAACAGTGTGAAAACTCAGGCCCTCTTATCCATCTTGGGTGGAGCCATGGCTGGGCTCTTGTGCTGCCCAAGGTGTATCCTTTGAAGGCCTTTTAATAAGTCCCTGCTTTATTCCTTTAACACTGTCTAGCCTCTGTTCCAGGTAGCCTCTGAAGGCATCGATACCGCAGTAGAATTCACATTCTGTTTGCCTACGCTGCACCCACATGTAAAGAGCTTGTGAAGAGGAAAAAGCCTGATAATTAATTATAGAAGCATTATGGTCTTGCAATAATTGTATTACAGACTGTACCAGAAATTTCTGAGAAAATGAACTGAAGTTTCTGCTCACAAGGAATTTCTAGGTGGAACGGAATTTCCACAGCTCTTGGAATTCCAGACTTAGGCAGGGAGTTCAGAAAACTGAAAAGGTGACTAAATTAAGGTAAGTGCCTACGCAGATAAAAGTCTCTGAGGCAACAAACAAAAGCATAATAAAATCTACTGCAAAACATCCTGGAGGCAGAGTCCCATTTGTGGTGAAATAGCAGAAGTTTCCCCTAAAGGTAGCAAAACCAAGGAGTGCTGAAAGATATCCCAAAATGGATAAGGTTTCAAGAGACCAATGTCCCTGCTCAAGCAGGCCTGTCCTCGATCATACAGCACAGGATTGTGTCCAGACAATTCTGGTATATCTCCGGTGAGGGAGACTCCACAACATCTCTGGACAACATGTTCCAGTGCTTGGTCATCCCCAAAGTAAAGAAGTTCTTCATCATCTTCAAATGGAACTTCCTGTGCATCAGTTTGTCTGTAACATGAGAATCTTCTAACAAACAGCACCACACCAGCCTTAGATTAGCAACAACTAACTGGAATGCTGTGCTACAATTTAAGGCTCTTTTCTAAATAGCAATTTAAGAAATAGCTCAGTCCCTAATTATTCCAAACTTGAGGATGATTTGCTTTGTACAAGAGTTGCTTTGAAGTCTGGGGAGTGTGTGAACAAGTTGTTTGAAACAGCACAATGATTAGAGGGGACAGCTCACATCTGGGGAAGAAATTACAAGGATCTGCAGAGAAATTGTTCCATGAGCAGTAGAGGTAACTACATCTGGTTTCCACTGGACAAATGACTTCTCGTTGATTAACTTTTAACTGAATGTGTGAGGTCACCCTAACTAAATATCCAGCAGGTATTAGATGGAAAAAAAGAAATCTTTTTTCTGTTGCTTTGTGTTTGAAAACTGGTAATTCACACAGAAAAGAAGCTTTAGTTGAGGAGGGGATTCCCTAATGTCTGGAACAGAAAGCACTCCAAAAGCTGCTTTTTTTTCAAGCAGCTAAGCATCAACAACATACTATTCTGTGCTGGTTTTTTAGTGATTCTTATTTTTTCCCCCTTTTCCAGGGGACATGTTAAAAAGACATTTGCTTTCCAGAAGAGGTATTTTATTACCTATTAGGAATTGAATGTGATTAAGAACTTTATTCACAAATACATCTGATTGAAAATGGAAGCTAGATAAAGATGTTTTCATAAATCTTATTTCCTTAGAAAATGAGGATTCAAATAAATCAGACAGGCAGAGAGGTGGAAACAACCTGGGGGGACTGAGTAAGCTAGGAATTCATAGTGCTTTCCTTGTTGGTGAGTGAATCTTATTCAGCATTCCTCATGGTGGAAGAACAAATGTCCTGGAAAACCCTAGTACTTCTGTACTCCATCTATTCCTGAAGGAGCCTGTGATCCATGCAAAGAAAGGAGGGAATATTATTGCTGTTTTATAAACAGGCAAGCCTAATGCTGTTGCAATTTATGATATTGATTTCTCTACATGTTCAGGGACATGTAGCTGAATGTCAGAGTTTGGATTTCCACACTGTCATTCCAAGGCCTTAAGCACAGACCTGTTTATGCTCCTAGACACACTCAGGGATACACCAACTCTTCCATATGAGTAATCTCAGGGGGAAAGGAGAGAGGTCTATGCAGCGGGACGTGGTATCAGGCAGGCTGCCAGCAGACCCGGCACTGATGATTCTGGATGTAATTTATAAAAGGGAACTTAGGCTGCCTCATTAGGTTACAGATTTTTCTCATTAAGGAGTACAACAAAATAGACTAAGCCAAGACACCACTACAGAGAATTAGGAATATTGGGTGACAGATAAAAGGCACAGACACTCTTTGCATGCTTGAAACAGTGCTCCACTACATTGATAATGACAGGGAAAAACCATGGAAGGAAAAATTTGCTATATTCACATTTTAATTTATGGAACTGTCAACAAAATTAACTTAAGGCTTTACTATGGGCATATTCAGAAGAGTAGTAATGTTTTTTGGGTTTTTTTTTTTTTTTAATATGTGGCAAGTACTGGGATCTATTTCAGAGAATGAGTCTGTTTTGAGATAAACTGAGAGCATGCTTCTAACTGCTGCCATTCTCTTCAAGTAAAAACCCCTTTTAGCACTGACTCCTGGCCACATAGCATTTCCATTATGCTTGGGTTTGGTTTTTTGTCCAGCTTACAAGCAATTTTGTTTCTTTTAAAATGAGTACAAGTGATAAATCTACTATGAAGTTAAAAAGCCTACTGAAAGGCTTGCATTTATTTAACAGGGAACCAAATTATACCCTATTTGGCTACCAGGCAAAATGTACTTTACTATTTACACTAGAGAATGCAAATAAAAAAGAACTAACCACTAGAAAAAAGAGAAAAGTTTCCTGTCCTGCCTTTAACACAGCCAGAGAATGTGTACACAGAAAAGAAAACAGAAGGTGTTACCCTATTCAGAATAGAAAAAAGGCAGAATTTACTCAGGGTGTCTCCACTAATTATCTGCTTCAAAAGGAGTGGGAATTATGTAGCCCTAGGAACTTTGCAAGGTAGGAGCTCTAGAAAAAGCAGTAGTTCATTAGCCAATCCCATAAGCTAGAACCAAAACCTCTAAATTTAAAGTTAATGACTGATTTTGTTGCTTCTCTCTTTTTGTCCCTTAACTGAATTAACATTAACCCGTTTGTAAGCAAACATGTCCTAAAAATCTGTTGTGGTCTCAATGATTCCTAAATGCTCTTCAAATGCTGTGCATCCTGCCTTTAGGCACAGGGAAGAAGAAAAGTAATTTGGTCGTTCTCCTCAAAGCTTAACAGGCAGCTTTGGAGATTAGAGACAATACTGGAGGTCTGCTTGGAACTACTCACTGAGTGATGGTGAGGAAACGTTTCACTAATCACAAGTACAATCCAACTGCATGGAAACACTGCAGTCCCTCACCTTCACTCCTGGGGGGTAAGCTGCTTTCCAGGGCACTGAGCAAGAGCAAAAGCAGTCTTTTGTTTAAGAGTGCTGCCGTTGTGATTAGAAGCAAGAAACTTATTACAATGTAATATCAATTATATGGAGCACTTGCACAGATTCAAGAACAAGTGCTCTAAATAGCATAGGGAACGAGGAACACTTAATGCAGCCCTGATCATATTGTAATTTCCACTTAATATTTTCTCACTGAAAAAGGGCTTTCTTAGTTCTAGTTCTAGGCAGAATGAATATTTTTTTTTTCTATGAAGAGATAGCACATTCAAATACTACCTCCAGGTCCTTAAATGCATGACTCTGTAATGGGAAAGAGTGAAATCAGACAGTTGGCCCCATAAGGACCACCATGGGAGACTGCAGAGCAAAAGTGAAGAAAATACTTTACCTGCTTTTCCCATTTCTGAAGTCACATTGGCCATTTTCCATCACATTAGTAACAGCAGGAGTGATGTCATTTTGCACTGCCTCCACCCTATCCTAATCCTCAGGGAGGATGCTCTGCTACTGAGAATTCAGATCAGTTTTAGAAGCTGCCATCCACAAGAACTAAACCCCACAACTTCATTTTTATCTCTTTTGTGTCTGGAAGAGGAGATAAATTCAGATGCCTTCAGTATTTAAAGATGTCTTTCCATGCACTCTGCCAAAACTTCTCTAAGGATTCCCTCCTCTCTGACACAAATAACTTCCATAGGTCCAGAAGGAAGTTGATGCGCATTTTCTGTCTGTATCCACACAATCCTTGCAACAACTGCTGCTTTTCAGTGGAAACAAAAGTGGTAGTAGGTATCCCTTACTAAAGTAGACAGGGAAATCCCAGAGCCCATCTTCGACAAGACACTTCACACTAAGCTGATTGTGCTCTCTGGAAGCTGCATAAGCAAATAAATACGTGCAAAACAACAGGCTGAGCATTGATCCTCTTTCCATACTTCTGCTTTTACATATTTTAGGCAAAACTCCAGAAAATATCTGTGGGATTCACAGTCTTGAATGCTTTATACCTTCCTATGAGAGGGTATTGGTTTTGAATCTGTTTTTTGAGTCAGTTTTAGAGGCTCCTAAAAGAAATTGTAATCAAATGATGCCACTATGGAATGTGAAGACAATACAGTGGCACTTGGTCCAGGTACGAGTGTATCAAGTGACTTGGCAAACTTATTTAAATCCTCTAATGGAAGTTCTTTTTCTGCGGTCACACCTAGAATATTTTATTCCTGTAAGTGATGTGTTCTGGGACAGAGTCTTGCGTCAAGGCATCCATTTTTATGCCTGACTGAAACCACTGGCTGTCCTTTTCAAATATCATCTCATTCCTGCCTCAGGACAAGTGCCACCTACTGACAGCAAAAGCTGCTTCTGCTTGCTTAACTAAATTCATCAAGAATTCTAACCATAGGTCCTGTTGTTTTAGCCAGCTTTGCTTCAAGTCCAAATGGTGAACAGAGAACTCCAAGATGAAGGAATATTTCAAAAACCTGGAATGGTACGTGCCTGATTCAATTTAAAACCCCCCGGTTCAAGATGCTGATGACTGATGAAGAATTCCCTAACAGCACCATCACCAGTCACTCTACCAACCTTTTCTGAAAAGCAAATCCAACAAAAAAAAAAAATCATACTCTATGGATTATCAAGTATTTAATTCAAAAGGCAAATCAGAAACAAACCAAAAGAGCCAAAAAACAGTAGAAATACTTGTCTAAACCTGGACAAAGAAAACAAAGCTCTATGCAAAGGAGACAGAGTATTACAGGAATAATAAAAATACCACTGCATAGCAAAAAAATCAGATGCATGGCTTCATCTAAAAGTGTTCTGGAAAAAATTTGCTATCAATTACTCCTCTCCTGTACATACAAGCTTCATAAATGAAGTATAGGGTTTTAAGAGACATTTTCTCTTTCTTTTGTCAGGTCTGGAGTCATTAAACAGAGATTAGCTGGATAAATAGAGGAAGTGATTTTTAAACTGTTTGCAAACTTAATGTGAAGAGCCCAGCCTTGCAAATTATCACATCTAATCAGAGATGCACGCTTCACTGCTCCAGTAATTGTACTAGTATTAGTCAAATTCTTGTTGTCTCCTCATTAGCCATGAAAAGGAGACTCAAGATGTACTTCATTAGAGTACCCTGAATATAAATTTTTAGTGTAAGGAGGAAGAGATTTGTTACATACTGTACTTTACAAAGAAAGAAAAAATATTAAGAACATAAAACATATTGAATTGTTCTGGTTTTTGACTGAATATATGTCTTTAACTACCAAACCCCTCTTTTCTCTTTTCATTTTTACAGTCTTAATCCCTTCTTTTATTTGCAGTGAGACCATAGCACTTGAAAATGAAATTTACAACTAATGTCATGAACATATATTAAAAAATGTGCTGTATTTTGCAGCCCTTCCCATTTTAGTCACCAGAAGAACACAGCTTAATCACAAACTGTCTTTAGTAGAGACTTTCAGTAAATTCTTGACTACTGGATAGGTGATCTAACTTGCATTAAATGTAGATCAAATCAAAAGGTTTGCTCCTTTGATCAGCAAAGCATTTAAGTACATGCTCATGCCCTTCTTTATTTAGCAATGCCCTTAAGTATATGATGCTAAATCAAGAGAATTTAAACACATGCCTAACACATAAAGCATGTACTTAAGGGAATTGGGGTTTAAAAAAATCCAGCTAGAATAGGATTTTCAAACAGGTCTATTAGAAAGCTAAAAGCAAAAACATTCCCTAGAATTTCAGTAGAAGGAGAGGCAATGCAAATTTTCACATTTGTTTTTTCACAACTATTTTTTTGGTGCAAATACCAGCATGAAATATTTGAATTACTCAACAACAGTTAAGGGAAGCTGAAGAGGAACTAGGCAGGTCACCAAAATGCTACCAATAGATGTCTTCTGCCTCTCTGCTTTGTGACAATTAAAAAGAACCAGAAAGCAAATTACATGCAAAAATGTACCCTTTCATCCCTGGAACTACAGCCCTAGATCACCAGGAAGGCAGATTTGTGGCAACTAGAATCTAAGCCAAATATGGTGTAGCATTTATTTTTGTGGAACACTAGGAATTAGGACTGAAAAATTCCAAAGGGGGGGGGGGGGTAAGTCCATAATGCATTGTGCAGTAACTCTCTACTGCAAGAAAGAGAACTGGATGTCTAGGCCTGAGGTTTGCTCCCCAAGATGTCTCTTGTCAGAACACAGAAATATCCACACCCAACTTCAGCTCTATCTCACAATAAAATACTAGAATTTTCAGTTAATTATTATTTACTATAATTTATACAGCATGTGGGAACTCATCATGGAAAGGATGACGCTTACTTGGTCAAAGTATCCTGGACAAAAAAAAAACAAAAAAAAAATTGAAATACTTCCAGGTGCCTCTTTGAACAATATAAAACACTTCAGAAACCTTTCATTCAGAATTAATTAACATAAAAAACAGTCTCCACAATACGGCAGAGCCCTAAAGTGGTTTGTGGAATTTAATTAGGCTAACCTTCTTTTCACTACATTGGTACCACTCTATAAGAAGTGCAAATCATTATTAAATCCTTTGGTGTTCACTGTAATAACATTAAACATGAACTCTTTTAGTAGTAAAGTGTATGCAGTACGTGATTCTATAATTTAGCATTAACTTGAAATTAATTTATAAAATATACTGTTTGTCACCACACACTGAACACTTAAATTCCTCCTCACCATTGTATTAGGATAACAAGATGATATTGAAGATCCCATCCAACCTAAACTATTCTGTGGTATGATTCTGTGAATAGTTCAGTAATTCGTAATTTTGGAAAGAGGAGGCATGTCAATGCAGCAAAAAGAAAATTAAAACACGGTCAAGTCCAGTCAGAGTGACTGTTGGTACTGGATGCCCAAGAGATCCATGATACAGAGGTTTCTTTGGTCTAACTCTGATTGAAAAAACCTGAAGGAAAAAATATTTACCAGTTTTTCTGGTTTCTCTGGAATTTGAAATAAATCCAGAACTTTTGTATTTTTTGTAAAGAAACAATTTACTGTCAGAAAACTTCACCTGCTCATTAATTGCATCATTGTGTGAAAAATACAGCACAGACCTTGAAACTCAGGGAAAAAAAGAAAACAAGAGGCAGATACAAAGCACAAGTGCTTGTCAAGTGACATATCTTGTCACTAGAAATGGTTAAATGATTAAGCTTAAGATGCTATCAGACACCAAACATATACAAACATCCTCAGTGAATGATACTAATGGAAAACAGTTTTGTCTTTCCACAGATGATTTGTTTTCATCACTGGACAAGGCAAAATCTTTTATTAAAAATCCACAAAGGATGCATTTGGAATCCTTTTATCTGTCTGTCTAAAGTATTTCTAAGGTGCCAATCACTGTATTATCTCAACACATTAACAGAACAGTTGGATTTTACTAAATACAAAAAGAGATTCCAAAAGAATTCAGATGAAAACACCTTATCCAGCTACAGAGAGCCCTTCTTGGTGCTGGGAAAGGCTCTGAGAACGTTCCTTTGGCCAAGGGTGGACACAAGCAGTGCTTCACCCCATGTTCAGGGCCCAGAAGCCAGTGAAAACACATTTACTCCCACAGCCTACAGCTCTGAATTCCTTCTGAAATTATGGCTATTACAGCTTTGGGACTATGCTCTAGCTGACATAAACTGTGTGTGAGGGTGAAGCAATAGCACATGTAAGCACATGCTGTGAGTGGGATGAATTTTAGCATGTATTTGCACACTTGGTGAACCACGCCCCTCACCACTTGGGCAGATCTTCAGTGGATTTTGCATCAGCATTGCCTCAGCAGTTGCCTCTCTTTTAAATTGTACAAGTGAAGTATGTGCCATAATTTGGAGTGTTGAGAAGTATTTCCCACCTTATATGAAAAATACTTCACAGATATTTTACTCTATATGATTGCTTTCCCAATACCCTAGGTTTATGTAAAAAATGGTTATTTAAACAATTTCTTCTAACCTTATATTTAAAAATGTACTTTGCTCTTAAAAAAGTACTAGGTTATTCACACAGAAGAACACTCTTCTTTGCAAAAAGTCAAGGATCCTTTGCCTCACCTATTTCCTTCTATGATTTAATGATGGATAAAATAGACCAGAAGGATCAGATCTCCTAGCATAGATAGCTAGCTACAGACCTTACATATTATATACCTTCCTCTTTTATATATAATTGATAATGTTGATTACAGGAAACCCTGTAAAGAAGAATCAGTCATGATCCTGTGGTACAGCCTGTTTCTTAGTTAAAATGTACATTCAGCTATTTAGTAACACACAAAAAAATCCGTTCATTCGCCCCCAAATCATAGCATTAATTTTTGTATGCAGAAAAGCTTTAATAATGTTTATATTAATATCCAAATGACTTACATTGAAGAAGTCTCCTCAGATCCAGTGCTTAAAGTTGGAACTTAACTGAATTCTATTTATGTTCCATGTCAGTGATAATCCACTGTGTGCTGCAGGGAAAGAAACAACATTTTGAAAAATTATATTCTTTTCCTTTTCTATTTGGTATTACAAGTGTGTTCCTAGTCATACTGGAGAGCTCTTCCTCATTCTGTATTTTTCTGTGTGTTTACCTCACTGGTACTGGAATTTACCCATCAGAATTGGAGAGGGACAAATTTCAATTAGCCTGTCCCTCATTACAAGAGCTGTCAGGGTCCTTTTGTGAACTTCCACTGTCCAGCACTGGCCTAATTCCAGCACTGCTTTAATGCTTTTTCTCCTGCTACCTCTGCTCTTTTTCTTAATGTTACTGTTCATTTATTGATATGCTGTTTTCTGCCTCATTTTCCTTTCCCCAATGTACATGGCTTTTATATCCTTCCTCTAGCCTTCTCTTTCCTCAATCCAGTATGTAGCCTTCAAAACTCAAACACTTGCCCTCTTATTTTTCTTTTCTCTTCGTTTTCCCCTTTGATGAAGGCCCCTCTTGTCTTCCAATCATCATTTTGAAAAGAATTCCCAGCAAATTTCCTCTCTGCACAAACTGAGACTTTCTCTAAAGAGACCATTTTAATCACAACTCAAAACACACTTCTGCTGATACTACAACTTCACTCAACTCAAGGTCATAAAATGTAGATTATATATTTTAACAGCCTAGTGATTTCAAGTGTTTATTCTCAACATATGTGAGCCTGAATTAGAATTTCCAGCACATGCCAGAAGTCACAGGTATTGCTCCAAACAAATTACTACTCAAATGACTTCACGACACTGCCATTCCAGGAAATGTATCCTCGGTATTCCATTGAAGGCTGAGCCAAGCACCATTCAGAGACCTACACACAACATTCATGCACTCTATAAAGTTCTTGCCATCCCTAAATGTTCTTTTATTTTTTTAATGAACTATCCCTATGTAGATGTTTTTGGGCTGCATTTGTTGGACCAAAGTATCCCAAGAAGTTTCAGTAAAGTATACAGGGTTAGATTCTTATGGAACAAATGGTGTAGAATGCCTGATATTTCTGGAACAAACAGAAAGCTTGGGACTGGAAGGCTTAGTATAAAAATACCATATTGCTTGCTTGAAAACTTTACAACTGTATAATGTGGGAATAAAAGAAAACAGAAGAATATTTAGGACTTTTTTTTTAATAAAAGACTCCTTGAAAGTGATCTCACCAATTGGCTGTGATTTAAAACATCCTTTTGTATGCAGAGAAAAAAGCTAAGTCAATTAACTACACCCAGAAACTGGGCCAGGTAGCATTCATGCCACAGTCTCTTTACATGAGACAGAACTCTCATGAACATGAAAGAAAAAGGAAGCTTCCCAAAATTATTATATCACATTCTTGGCTGGAGTAAATGAGCACAGCTCTTTTGTGCTTCAAAAGTGGGAGGAATTCATATGGATAAACTGTTATTTAATCATTGATTAATAACAAGAATCATGTCTCAGCAATAAGATTTCATACTCCTGTCTAATATGCCCCTGCAGGTTTTAGCTTGGCCTTCAAAAGCAGAGGTTACCCAGCAATTTCCTAGAGCTTCTACCTCTCTTCCATGTTCAGAAGCAGCAGACTCTCCAGCCAACACAAGGTATTGTAGCTGGAGCCCTCTATTTCCCTGGAAAAATGGTACTTAAATGCCTCCCATACCAATAAAATATTTTTTATTTTTCCTCCTTTTCCCCATCACACAGCAGAAGGACAACTAGGCTCTGTATTAGCCCAGTGGTCAGAGCCTGGTGCTAATAGTGCCAACATTGAGAGTTTGACCCATGCAGGCCATTCAATTAAGAGTTGGAGTCAATCAGCCTTGTGGGTCCCTTCTGGTTCAGATATTTGGAGTGAGTCTGTGGTTCTCTACTCAAGCATCAGTTCTCTTCAAGGTCAAGGGGGCACTTGCAAGGCTATGCCCCGATTTAAGAATGGCTTAGTTCTCCAGAGCAACGCAGACCTTGAGCCAAGTGACTCAGGGCTCTTGGTGCCCAGGACATGCTTCCCACAGCAGACTGTGCCCCACACCTGCCCTGCTAGAGAAGCTTGCCTGGGAATTTGCAGTTACTGCTGGCAGGGTAAATAGTCCTGCCAGTAAGCCTGCATGGTGTGACTTTGTAAGCACAGACTGCTCCCTGCTCTTCGACAACCTATGGATGTTTTTTACAGACCTCTTTGATTGTGTGCCTAAGCTTCTTTGAGCATTACATATACTAATTCATTAGCAGCATTTTCAGAAAATCCCCATCTATTTATACAATCCCAGCTACACCAAAAGGAATCTTGACATGTTAGCTAAAAATCATCTAAAAAAAGTAAATGAATTGCTTTCAGTGGAAGGGAAATGAGGGAGGGGGGACATTAGTAGGGGTTTGGTAGTGGTCTTGGTTCATCTTCTAATAATAAACTAACTCAAATAGTGAATATACTGAGATTAGCGATGAAGCTGGAGTAGTTGGTGAGTAACAAAGATCAATGCAACTCACTTTGATGCTGTCAATTCACATCTTTTAAAGAACTGTGATGAAACCAAGGGCACGGAGCTGCTTGCAGTTCACTCACCCAAAGCCAACACAAAACCTTGATGATGCTGCACAGGTTCCCTCGAGATGGCTTTTGCAGGTGGGAATCAAACTGAAAGAGAAGCCTCACCTCTACTCTAGTGAAGCATCACACACATCTACAAAGTTCATGGCAAGTCTACTGTGCCTCTATGACACAATGAGGAGAATATCAACCTCTTCCACAAGAAAAACCTAATTCTAAAGGCTAGGGGTGATTCACAGAATCTGGTATTGTCTTACTGGAGAGAAGGCTGGTTATGCCTTTCCATTACATATGCCTGTTGCATCAAAGGATATTAAATCATGATTTTATCTAACTTTTTTAGGCTGCTTCTGAGGATGAAGCTAAGAGTTTACTGCATTTTTCATTCATTTGTTTAAGCGAATATTGCAACCCTCAGTAGCTTCAAGGAAATTGTCTTGAAAGGAAGATATTTTATTTGTTGTTTTGGGCTCACATAAGGTCACAGGATCTCAATACACCTCTGTGAACTAAGCCAAAGTTCAGATGTGATTGTGTTTCTCACAATTAAAGAAAAAAACCCCTCACTTCCCACACCCTGACCACCTTCCTGGTAAATTCCAGCTCCCTCTCATGCTACTGTTACAGAGAAGGTACTTAGAAATGCAGGCATTTGAATATTTGAACATCAGTGTGATGATAACTTATCTTGTGCATTCAAATCACTCTTTCTTTACAAACATATATAACTATACTTATAGAAATTTGTTGTGGAACACACAATCAGCTTGCTATCAGTACTGACTGTATTACAGAAAATATGCTGGGTGCAAACTGGCCTTTCTTGGATATGTAGGAATAGGTAAGACAGAAATTGCCAGAGCAGCTCTGACCAGTACACCAGCTGACAGTTCCAGCATCATGAAAATCACCATTTTTCCTCCTTTGTGATTACTCCTATTTCCAGTCATGAGGAGTGGAAGCTACATAAACCAAGTACCAGGTCTCACTAAGGAAAGCAAGGAACAATCTGGAATCAGTACAAGCCAACAGCTTGAGAAAATAAATGAAAAATGTTTAGAATTTGAATCCGTGTTACAAATAAACCAACTAGCCAACAAAAAAAACCAGGAACAAAAAGAAACAGACCAAAGAGATAGAAAAAACTTTTCAGAGGCCACTGCTTACCTGCACTCTGAAGTTATGAGTGGCTTGTTTACCCCTTTTGCTTGCTTTTATATCCTCTTCTACCTGCTCAGCACAGGTGTTCAGCATTCCCATTTCTACCTGCTCAGCACAGGTGTTCAGCATTCCCATTTCAGCACAGGTGTGAATCCTTACACAAGGCTTCAAACGAGGAACTTGTGTGAGGGTAGGTTTGTTTGCTCCAGGAGAGCCTTCAATTTCTTTCTAGCAAGTCTTTCTCTGTATTTAAGCAGTCCCAATATAGCTCAGAGAACCTGACTCAGCAGGCAAGTTGCTCAGACTAGAACCCTAGTTCTGAACTTGTGATACAAACGATGTGGAGGAAATGGAAAGAAGCTTCATAATCTCACAGAAGTGTTGAAATTACTGACAGAATCATTCTAATTTTTCAAACAAGAAACACCAAATTATCTCCTCCTGAAAGAGCAGTTCTTTCTTTGCAGTCACCATTATGCAGGCTAACAACATTACTAATCCAAGCATTGAGCTAGATGCTAGAGAAAAGACTAAGGAAAACGATTCAGTGAAAATTGTGTCAGTTTTTCTTTGTTTAAGTTGCACCGTCGTAACTCCTTCTCACTGCTGAGGATTTCCCAGCCCCTGGGTCTGTTGGTTCTTTTTACCCTCTGCTATCTCCTGCCCTACCTGTCTTGGTGGCAGCTGTCACACAGCCCCACCTGCCCTACTGGCCTTCCCTTCTAAAGCTGCATGCTTCTCCCCCCAGTCTGCAGCTAGCCTGAGCAGCACTGTAGGAATAAACTCCAGTTTATAATAAATAATCTAATCTAGTGGGTAAAAAATTAACCTTAAAATCATTAAGCCCTCAGCTTAGTTATTTATATTAGGTATTTTTCAACAGGGAAGAGAAGACAAAGGAAGATGTTTTGCCAATTTTGTTGCAGTTTTTTTTTTCTTCCAGTACAATGCTTTTGACAAATTATTTTCCACAGGAAAAAATAATAAAAAACAAACCCAAAAGGCAATATAACAACCCTACAGTAAAATTATGGGCAATGCCTTTCTTTTTAATCATATAAATTATTGCCAGCTGACTGATGAATCCACTCTGGGCAACCTGACACAGTTTACAACCTCAAGGATTACAGTAGTCCAGATGCTATCATCTTAATTGGAAAAGCACAGTATTGCCAACTGTTCATGTTAGAAAATGGAAGATTGCATTTTTGTTATTTTTCCTTCACATTCCCCTGCTTTCCTTTCCTTTAAACAGCCAAAAACTATTAGATCTTTTGTATGGTTTTCTTTATTGAAGTCTTTTTATCAACTTATAAAGATGGCATTTTTGAGACAACATAAGTCCTACTGCATGAGAGCTCAGCATTTCCATTCCCTACACTCTCATTTTCCTATCAAGAAGGGGAAGATGGAGGAAAGCCTTTTCAAACATCAAGTCCACTCCAAGAAAGTGCCTGAGCTTAAGCTCTATGTCAATAATTACAGTAATTACATCATATGCAATAGGTCACAACCAGTAATTACAGTGAAAGAAGGGAAGAGGGATAACTAAGTTGTTATGGTAATCATCCACAGGTCAGGAACTTCCGGGTCTGACTCCTCTTGTTCTCCTCCT
This sequence comes from Onychostruthus taczanowskii, assembly GCF_017590055.1. Taxonomy (NCBI): domain Eukaryota; kingdom Metazoa; phylum Chordata; class Aves; order Passeriformes; family Passeridae; genus Onychostruthus; species Onychostruthus taczanowskii. Next base: position 9,423,859 of record NW_024499462.1, read on the forward strand.
AGCTGTGTGCCAGATCAACTGTTTAGAGCACTTCTAAACCTTTTATACAGTTACCTCATACTTCTGTGAAAAAATATAATTATCTATTTAAGGCACACAGGCACTTTCAGAAACATCTGACAAGGCCCTGAGCTAAATTAGCAAGGCTCAGGATAATGCCCTATCCATTGTTCCTCTTTTCTGTCCTTGGGAGAGTGACTTAAATCACATGGTGTCTGAATTTCCATCTCCAAAAGGCCCCCTTATACTGTAGACTATGTGTCACCAGGTTAGCTTCTTTTGTGGGTGGGGAAGCTACAGTCACAATGCTTAGTTGCATAATGTAAAATAATTCCAGTTGCATTTATGCATGTGAAGGAGTTGGTGAAAATCTTCTTTAGGTCTGTCCTCCTTCAAATTATCCAGAAATATTCCCTTGTGACGTGGCCAAGTTTGGGAAGGAACAGGGAGGATGAAGAAGAGGCTTGAGCCAATCTTTTGATGCAGCCAGTGATTTAAGGGAGATTGTTCACATGTAGTTCAAACATAGTTCTCTTCTGCACAATTGCTAAACAGAGCAACACATTCCTACTGCTGGGGTGTGCTTATAATCCCTTCTAGGACGAGCTTTGAGGATGGGAGTTTCAGAAACATCCAAGAGACTTAAGGACAAACCTCTTTGATGTCTTAGTCGGATTTCTGCTCCTAAATTCCCTAGATACTGTGAAAAACCCATTTGCTTTATATTTTTGACTCCTTTTAGAATATGTGGAAGAAAGGTTGCTTCTAGTACATTTTTTTGTGAGATCAGAATTGTCTCACAGTATTTCCTAAAGGAAAATCTGTCAGTGGCAGCTGCCTTATTCCAGCGAATTGAATCATACAGATTTCTTTGTAGAGAAGGTGGTAAGAGTAGGGACAAACAGTGAGATGCTCTGGGGTTGTGGGATCTTTATGGACTGATGAGATATTTACTACTTTTGAAAGGAAAAAAAGGAGACAAAGCACTCAGTGCTGAAGACACTCTAGAGCTCTGCCTGTAGGGTAAAATGAGTGGAAAATATACATGGAAATAATTAAAAAAAACCCCACTAAAGCAATTAAAATAAGATATGAGATATTAGAGAGTAGAAAAAGGCTTAGTTTAAACAGCATAAAATTACATAAATAGCACAGCATGAAAAAACAAATTAACAAGTCCAAGATGTAACATTCTGTGGGTTTATTCCAGGAGTCATAACACCAGTTTACCAATGCTACTGCAACCTTCATGTCTGATTTCTTATTACAGCTGTTATGGTTTGTATGTAATGTATGACCATGCATGTAAAATAAGTCACCAAGTCAGTCTTTCTAACCTTTCAAATTCTCAGTTCCTCCTCTCAACACCAGACCCAGAGCAGAACTGAAAAAGAGAGAAAGATCGTTTAAGGGGTGGAATGGTTTTCATATATGTAATGACTACAGCTCTTCAACCTGGAAGGAAGACAACTGAGTGGGTGTATGATAGAGATGTTTAGAACATGAGTGGAATGAAGACAGTAAATACAGAATCAGTATTCATTGTTTTTTTCCAAAACAAGGGCTACAGTGCGTCAAATGAAACTAGCAGGTAGAAATTTTAGAAGAAAAGCTATTACTGTGCTTTGCAGCACAGTTGTGGATGTCATAACAGGGCATTAGAGGAGATAAAATTTACATTTGTTTAACAACTGATAAACTCACAGCAGAAAAATCCACAAAGGGCTATTGAATGGGAAAGTAATAAGTTTAATTTCAGAAAGACTGAATTGCAAATTGCTGAAGGCTATGAGAGTGTGTGGACAATATTTTCCTATTCTGTTCTTAGGAACTTCTGTGGGGGCTAATGGTGTGGTGGGGGACACCTGTAAATTCCATCTAGTCCTGGCTCATACTGTTTCTCAGCATGGCTCCTCTCAGGTCTGAGGTTTCAGCCTGCCAAGTCATTTGACCCCCTAGAGTCAGCAGTGATGGGTTCTGTTTGGTCTGTTTTGCTGAAAGGAGAGGAAGCCTTTGGCCCTGGTGCAGTCCTACATTCAGCTTAGTGCTGTGGCCCATCCTTCCTGTGGTCTCAGTCCCACTGGTCTGCAGCCAGGCTGCTGAGCTGCTCCAGTCACATGTGAAACACAAACAGAGGCTCTGAGATTTGACAGAAATGCTGTCTGTGTACAGAAGTGTGCTTTGGGCTAGAAGGATGAGCAATTAAGCCACAGAACCAAATGTCTGTATAGGAAATATTTTTTAATATTAATTAAAGAAGATGAATGTTATAGATGGTTATGCTCTATTCCTCTTCTTACTGAGGGTCTTCAAAGTGAGTAAACTCTACTATTTCTTAGTATTTCCATAAGTGGAAATGTAGCCAATGTTATTCAAGCTTTCATGGATGTTTTTCTTTAATTGTTCTGACCTCTCCAACATGTGGTCAAAAAAAAAAAAAAAAGTGGGTGTTCTAATTAACCTTTTGCTTAATCAGTGAAAACATAATATTTCAGCCCTGCTGACACTACAGGATGAGACAGAAAGTCACTGGGTGACTGTGCCGAGCACAAGGAGTCAGTGTGAGATGGAGTGGGGGACAAATGGGAGAAAGATGAATTTGTGATAACACAATCATTTCAGTGTGACTGTTTGGCTACGAGGTACACCCAGAGCCACTGTCTATCCTACAGCCAAACAATTTTCCCTTTTTGTTTTTTTTGCTGTACTCTGTTGCCAACTAAATCCTACTACAGTATGTTGGTTCGCTTCACAAGATGTCTGACATCTGTGAATGCATTAAAGATGCCAGCATGGTTTTCTGTGACTATGAAAAGCCACAATAAATCCAACACTTCACACCTTTGCTTGATGAATGTTGTAAAACTACATGGATTTCCTTCACTTTATTATAAAATACCATAAGGGAATCTAAAAAAGATCAGAACTTCTTTGTACCAATTTATAATGAACCCTACAACTTTAATTTGAGATAAGTAGATGATTATGAGGACCAATCATAGGTCACATATTTGTCTTGTCATGAGCCGGAATGGGAAATATTCTAATTAAAACTTGTAGTAGAAAGCTTTTTGCAAGTTTTCAAAGTTCAGTAGGCTTGGGATCTTATGAAGTGCTTAATAATGAAAAAATTCTATGGAGAATTTTAAGGCAAGGAAGAAGAAACATGACATTTCTTAATTAGTTTGTAGCCTGTTTCCCCATTGGGCAACCACGCCTCTCAAAGCATTTTAAGTAAAGCAATCTGCAAGTATCTGCTTCTGCGACAGACACATCTTTGCTTATTCTCTGGATGGGTGTTTGATTTGGCATTTCAAAACCAGTCAGATTCAAGACAAGGAGGAAGAAATCACCCAACAGTATTAAACCATTTGAATACCCAGCAGATATTTTCTTTTTATTACAGCAGTAAACATAGCCAAATAGCCTTTGATTCATCTGCAGTGTTTGTTAAGACCTTCACCACCTACTGAGAGATGAATATTTGAAGCTCTTTACTATTGTTTTCAAAGTTGAGCTGTGCAAACCTTTTCACCTGGACAAACACACCTAAGAGAAAATATAGATCCTATCTATTTACATTCAAAGAAAAAAGGAGAGATATGGAAAACATGAAAAAAAGGTAGAAAATGGAAATTCAGAGAATAAAGACAAAAAATGTATGTTTACAAAAAAAATGTATGTTTAGGGCATGGGAAAGACTAATGTCTAAAAGGGCAAAAGAAAAGGAAATATCTTCAATGTTATTTTCTTGAAGTATATTATTATTTTTTGTATTTTCTCTTTTCTTTTATCTCTTCTACCCATCATCTCTGGATCACAAATTGACTGCAAGAGGCAATCAAAACAGATCTGGCTTTCTTAAGTCTCACTAACTAAAACCATTCCAAGTGAAAATTTAGTCACTTTTTGTTACCAAAGTGAGATCTCTGACTGAATCAGCTTGAACTCAGAATCATTTCTCTTTCAGCTTTTTATTTCCCCACTTCCTTTTTCTCACTAACTTCTGTTTTTCTTACACATTCTTATTTTCCCTTCCTTTCCTTTCTTCATGTTCACCCTGCAAACATAAAGTAGAAATGGCAAAAGGATAATCTGGAGCGATTACCATTAAAGAGACATTAAAGCTATCAATTCACTGGCAGTGGCACCAACAGCACATAGCCATGGCAGACACTACAAACAACATGACACCCATGCCACCATGATGGTTCTCAGGTACTGGAGGCAATCCAGTCAGGATTTTCCCATCTGATGGCCAAGTCCAGAGGATCACAAAATCAGCAAAAATACTTGAGTTGGAATCAGAGAACAGTCAGATGACTTTACAGATCATCTAACTGAAAACCCCCCACTATGGGCAGGGACAGCTTCCACTAGACCAGGTTGCTCAGGGCCACATCCAGCTTTGCCATGAGCACTGACAGGCATAGGGCAACCAAAACTTCTCCAGGCAGCCTGTTCCAATGCCTCACCACCCTCACAGTAAAGATTTTCTTCCTAGTACCTAATCTAAATCTACACTCTTTCAGTTTGGAGCCGTTGTCCTTTGTGCTGTCACTTTGTCAGAAGTACCTGTCCCGGCTCCCTGCAGGATCCCTTAGGCACTCAAAGGTGTTAGAAGCTCTGCTGGACCCTTCTGTTCTCCAGGCTGAACAGCCACAACTCTCAGCCTCTCTCCATAGGAGAGGATAAATAAAAACTTCAGCATATAAAGAGCTCCGAGCTTAGAGCCTTTTAACTTTCCTTACACCTAAGAGCTCCTGTAAAATGGGTGCTTTAGTGAATTCCATACAGTATTTAGGACATGCATGGAGAAAGAAATCTGTGGTACAGGAAGCCTTATTACTTCTACAAGAAACTGGAATGATGACATATATTCTTCAATGCCATCTGCTGGCACTTTATTTAATAGTGAATTTTTCAAAAATATCTACATTAAACATGCTTATAAAAACAGGAGTCTGAAGTTTCATATTGTTTAGATTTCAGTGCCTGGCCAAAGACAAACATGAATCTGGATTCCTCATGACCGTTGCTCCACTTCCCCCTGTCACCTTACCACCTACAAGGATATTTCATGGATTTTTAGAGTGGCAGGAATGATTGAACTATTTAAAGGGCCTATTTGATCTCTAAATATTTTCAAAATCTTAATTCTATTAGCTATTTCATACAGTAACAATACAGAATAATTTTTTTTAACTGGTAAGGAAGGTGTCTCAGATACTCAATTTACAGAGGATTTCCTAAATCTATATGAAAATATATAATCTGTATCTATATATAAAAATAATGAGAGCACTAATTAAAACAAATGTGCTTTCAGTCAATGTTTCACCCACAGCCATTAACTGGAGCTTTTCTTTGCTCTTTCCTGAGTCTGTAGGCTCAGTGCACAGAGTAAACAGTGACGTTACAAAGCAGAGATATATTTATAACAGGACCAACAGCTGAAAAATCAGAAGACTTGTAAGAAGCTTAATGTGCAAAAGAGCTTGATGCTGGGGTGAAAGGGAGGGCAGTGGGACAACCAGTGCTTCTGATCTCTGCCTAGTCTCCTTTTAACATAATGACAAATGATCCTCAATGATTTCTACATTATGGGCTCCTAATTACACTTAAATTATTTTGAAAGCTTAGATTTATGGTAAATTAACACTTTCTCATGATTTCTAGAATAAGGCTGTCCTGTGCTGTCACAGACTATAAAGGAGCTTTTGCAGTATTCAGAGTTAGTCTTGAGTGGTCCAAATTCTGTAAGAAATTTATCAAGAATTTATGCAATTAAGATTGTTTTCATACTTCTTCCATTAGAGAGGAGCAGCAAGGTGGGGTTTTTTTTGGCGCTTATTTTATTCACTCTTTTCTGTACTATTTTAATTATTCCAGGACCAACATAATTCAGAAGACCTTCAAAGTAATCAGACTATAAATCAATGCAAATTATTAACCTATTAATATTTCAAATTTCCTGGAAACACTTCAAACATCACATATCAAATTCTGCATTCACTAACTGTCCCTGCAGAGTTAATCCAGGAGGAAAAAGTGGCCCCACGTCACAAGGGACACAACCAGACTAAAATTACTTAAATAGCACAAGAAGATTGGAATGGTTTGTGACATGTAGCATGTCATTCCCCATTGTCTTGCACCTTTTGTAGTCATTTATATCAATACATTTATAGCAATGTCTGTAAATGGCACACAGATGCATGATTGTATTCCCAGGAAACCCAAAGATACCAGACCCCATTTTTACAGATAATGCACAAAGAAATGGACTACAATTTATACCCTGTTATTCATCCATGAAAGACTAGTTTAAGGTTTTGATCTACACAGTATTCATATCCTTTTAAATTATGTGAAAGCAACTCCTTTTTAATAATGGTGCCTCTTGCCCATATTAATACAGGAAAAATCACTTGTGTTTAAAAAATTCTATTTGGTCTTTCTGTGCAATGACTTCCTTAATTTTGTGGAGATTCATTGATTCCTTAATTTTTGAATTCAGTATGAAACAAATGGATAAATCTTTTCAGGAAATAGGCAGGTTAAGAAGCCATAGTTCTGTAAGCCAAAATGTAGAATAAATCATTCAGCTCCAAAAAGAAAGAAAGAAAGAAACAAAGAGAATAAATTTGAAGATAAAGTCAAATGCTTGCAGCCTACTTGTGACCCCATTCTTATTACGATTTAGAAGCTCAACTCCTCAAATTAAAATAATTAAAAAAAAAAACCAAACAGAAAAAGCCTATATTTCATGAATGCATTGAATAAATTTTCTGTGCTCTCACCAGTGACACCTGCAGAAGTTTCAGAAGAAAGAGTAGGGGCACTTTTTTGGAAAGACTGACATTTACACACAAAGGTTTGTGTCATGGGAAAACTATCAGGTTTTGGTACAGTTTTCAGTGGCTCAAGTCAGATTTTTTCCAGCTAGACCTGATCCAAACTGTGGTATAGCTATATAAAATGAACTAAATAAATGAGGACTGAAAAATTGTTGATCTGGTTTTCTGATAAGGTCAAAATTAAATCAACCATATTTCAAACTATTGGAAAATTAACTTCTTTTTAGCAACCGCTAATTTAAAAGCTTCCCAAATATTCTAGGCATGAGACTTTCAAGGAGAGAAAGAAATGGTGTATCCTGACTTAATGATAGTCATAGAAAATGAACCAGAGCTGACAAGTCTCCCAACAGAACCAGGAAGAGAAAGTACCAGATGTGGCCACAGGTCGAAACAATGTATGATCTGGCACAGTGCTGTACCATCAGCAATTTGGCACAACGATATCTTGTTCTGTCAAACACTCCTTCTGATGGCAAGTGAATTTTTCCCCTAGAATTTAGAGCTGGGAAAGTAAAGGGGAAAAGGAAGTAACATTCCTTATGACTAAAGTGAGAAACCAATATACTCTAAAACCAAAAAGACTGAAATCTGCTTTTTTGTATAAATCCATAGGATTTTATTCAAGGATGAATTCAGGGTGAACGTTGCTACCTAGCCTCAAATTAGAATAAAAGTTTTTAGAAAGAGAATGCACAACAGCCTCATTTCCTTTCATGAAGCTACACAGATTTACATGCACCTATAATTTCTTCCCGTCTTAATTAGAAACCATTTTTTTTGTTTCATTCCAAACTCATTTGGGCTTTGCAGTTCACGAAATCAACTATAATGTGTGCACTGATTTTCATGCAAAGACTAAAAAAAAAAATAGGACTCTAAAAACAGAGAAAGCATCAGGGAAAGTAAAACAAATCCAGTAATTATGTAAAAAAATAGGCTGAGGCATTAGGATAGGAGAAGGCGCATACCTTCCTTCTAGGTCAGGCTTCACCTTCTCAGGAGACTGAGTCCCTTGTAAATGCATACTTCCTTTTTTCTTTTCTTTGTTTTGCACTGAAAATTTAATGTCCATGACTTAAACAGCTGGAATTAATGACAGCTAGAGTCACTAACTTAAAAAAGCTGCTCTGAAATGCATCTTTCACAAAAAGCTTGATATTTTGGTTTTGATCAAAGCCATCAGTATTTTTATCAAGCCAGTAAAGTATTTTAAACTCTCCCATTCTTTCTGTTGACAAACAAAAGAAATATGATGTCACAAGCAAATGAGGAAAAAGCAGAAGGCTTTTCCTTTGTGAGAATTAAAAAAAAAAAATCACTCAGAGGTAAAGATAAAAAGTGCTTATGATACCAGTTAGAGAATTTCTTTAACTAAATGACAAGGAGAACCCTGCCCAGAGGGATTGTTCTGTTGAGAACAGTGGTACCATGGGGGAAAAAAAGCACTCTTTCCACAATCAGGAAAGGGATAGGGACTATTTCCAAAAGTACCCACTATGTGCCTTAAGTCCTTTCTCACTAACATCAATCAAAACTTCCAGCAGGATTAAATTTTTCAGCCTTCTAAAATGGAAACTGTAATACTCAGAATATTCTGTGAAATCTCTGGGGGGAAAAACCCAAAAAACAAAACAAGCAAAAAAATCCACCAACACTGAGGGAGAGCTTTTGGAGAACCACAGTTAGAGGGGGTCTAGGATTACTAATTGGATTTCGAAATCTCCATTAATTTCATCTAACCATGAAAAATGACAAAAGTTAGTACACGTGGGTTGGAAGTAGTACCTTAATATTGTGATATTGCAATAAGAATCACTGTCCTAGAAGGAAGCACTGCATCTCTACGGCATCACAGATTTGCAATGGGAAAACTATTTTCAAAGTTTTCAAATTACTTAAGATATTGTTTGGGTTCATGAGTATTAGGAAAAATAAATTGCCAACAGCAGGATTTCCTAGCCTATAAGAGAATCTCTTAAGAGAAGTAAAGGAATCTATTATGATTTCCTAATTTAGGAAGGATAGGACAAAGTGCTGGAAAATACCCTGTACTGAATAATATAACATTTGCCAGTGAGTTGCACAAGACGACCTAATTTGCCTTTTGCATGAGCTGGTGATTTACTCAGATGCACCAGTTAAAAATATTCATCTGAGGGTGACTGATTACTAAGCAGAGCTGCAAATTTTTGGGAAAATCTGTCCCATGAACAGTCCCATTTTTAAAAAGAAAAGTAGAGCTTAGTGAGCGGACCAAGTCAAGAAATCAAAGTCACTGGAGATATTATAAACCAGGAAAAAATATCCAAAAACACACACACAAAAATCAAACAGAACAATTAGTTGTTAGGAAATGCACTTTTTCCTTTTCTTGAAAATGCTTCAAATTTCTTTCCAGTGTCCCAGTTAAGGGAAGGATTTGGGATCTGTTCTTGCCCCTAGGTGTCTACTTTCTGTCACACTTGAAAACTAGTTGGAAATTATTGTCCAGAGGAGATAAAAGCTTTTATTAATGAACTATAGGTGAGGAGTGGTAAAATTATACAAAACTATGTATAAATTGAACATAGTGCCTACCTCAGCATCCATATATCACAAAATCCTGTTGCTGATGCAGGACTCTCTCTCTTATATATTATATGTGGGATCCATTAGTACGAGTAGGCATGCACTCTGTGCCACAGGTGCCCAAACTGTTCTGAGCTGTACTACTGCACTGACACAAAGTTTCTAGCAAAAATGTATACCACTGCTCTAAAAAACACAGCTTGGATGTGTCATGCAGCCTTCTCCAAATGCACCATTTCACAAGCTGAATTTTTTTTATGCTGTTGGTAAATCTGAAACACAAAAGTTGGTTTGCTCAAAGCAGATGTTTGAGTTTTCAGTCAGGAACACACACTTCTATCACCTGCCCAGTAAAGCCTGGATTCATTTACTTTTCAAGCATTTTTGATCTCTTAACTCCATTTCTCCAAGCAGAAAGCTCAGAGTATTTAGGTGAAGTCATGTGTTTGGAGCAAAGGCTAGAAGTGCCTTTAAATTGCTTTGTCTTTATCATTTTCTATTGTTTAATTAAGTGGGGCTACTTCCAGAGATTACCTGCAGGTACATTTTCCACACAGCAAACATTATTATATAGAGATAAAGTACAACAAACAGTGTTGTGGTTTAACCCCAGCCAGCAACTCAGCTCCAGGCAGCTGTTCAATCACTCCCCCCTGGTGGGAGGGAGGGAATCAGAAGGGCAAAAGTGAGAAAATCTATGTGTTGAAATAAAGACAGTTTAATAGGGAAAACAGAGCAAGGAATTTATTCTCTACTTCCCATGGGCAGGCAGGTGTTCAGCCATGCTCAGGAGAGTAGGGCTCCACCACACATAACAGTGACTTGGGAAGACAAATGCCAGCACTCTGAGCCTTCCCCTCTTCTTTCCACAGCTTTATATGCTGAGCACAATGTCATATGGTCTGGACTGTCCCTTAGGTCATTTGGGGCCAGCTGTCTTGACCTTGTCCCCTCCCAAATCTTTGTACACTCCCCTCTTCCCCAGTGGGTGAGGAGCAGAAAAATGTCTTGGCTCTGTTTAATGCTGCTCAGCAGTAAGGAAAACATCCCTTGATTATCAGCACTGCTTCACACCCAAAACACAGCCCATGCCATCTACTAGAAGAGAATTAACCACCCCAGCGACACCCAGCAGCATGCCAGGGCACAGGGACAGGGTTGTCCCCCAGGCTGTCCCTGGCACACAGGCCAGGCTGGGAGCTCTTCTGAACTAGCCAAGCCTGCCAACTGAGCCAAACTGCCAGGGGAAGGCTGTGGGGTTTGGAGGGTTGTGTTCAGCAAGACAAGTGTAGAATTCTTCAAGCAGCTGAGAGAGATATCACTAGAAGTAATTTGATGGAACTGATAAAGGGGAAATTTCAGTGTAATATTTTGACACTCTCATCAGTGACACCAGGACTGGCGAGACTTGTTCAATGTAATAATCATCCAGGAAAACAGATGAAGCTTTGTCACAAGAAAAATGGAAGAATAATTTGACACATCATTCGGATGTATACTTTGTGAAGGAGTTCTGTACCAGCAGCTAGATAGAACAAACTAGCTCTTTTCTAGGTCTGGGGCCAACTTCTTATCAGTATCTCTTCTCTGAAATTAGGAGAGCAATCCTGCCTTACATCTGACAACTTGACATTGAATTTCTGTGAGGCTTAATGTCTCCCTACAAAACACCTCCACTGAAGTCTCATAGGGATTTTAACTCTGCAATAATGTGACATGAAAATTTCCAAATTGCTAATAGAAAACTCAAATATATCATAAGAATAAGTGTTTTTTTCTTGCTAAAATATCTCTATGACAGTGCAAGAGACCTGATACCTATGACAATTCCATGCCAGCAGTGGAAGGAAGAACACAATCTGTTACTTTATGGACCAGGAGGCATGTTTAAAAAAATGTTAAAACATCCCTTGTTTTAAATGCAAAGCAGTTTTCAGAAAAAAAATGCTGCTTCCCATTTCAAGTATTTCATCTGTGAGCTGCATTTTTTTCTTTTTAAGAGAATAGACAGCTCTAGGAGTTGATATTAGGATACTCATTACAGGGCAACTATAGTCTACAGCAAAGGCAGTCCTGGAACTTCCATAAAAATCTTCCACCTCTTTTCCACTGGTCATAGATCACATTTTCCAGGCTCAGACATCAGAAGCCTCATAAGTGAGTAATCCTTAAAGAGTTTGCCTTCATCTTTTGCAACCTGCAGGGAAAGGTTTTCTCTGAGATCCAAAAGCTCACTGATGGTAAACGGTTCAGGTGAGACCACTTTCTCCAGCAGTTTTATCCCCACTGAAGTTAAACCCACTGCACTGAGTACTCAGTTGCTGTTTGAAGGGGAAAGAAAAGAAAGAAAGAAAGAAAGAAAGAAAGAAAGAAAGAAAAGGAATAAAATCCAATCTTTCTCCAGCTCAATCCAAATGCCTTTCCCGTAGACCTCAGAAACTGATTGCAATTTCAGTCAAAGGAGTTTATCTAGTGGGGGCTACCATTTTCTCACAAAGCCCTCTGGCCAAGGAATTGTGTACAAAATGCACCCTAGGAGGATTAAATTGGAGTGGGAGGCTCATTTCTCTCTGCCACTTGGTTTGCTCCAGCATGGGAGGGAGTACTATGTTATCAGCAAGGGCAGGACCCATGATCTTAAACCCTTGCTTCGTCTGCACTGTGAGAAGTGAGACACAAGACTGGAGCACTCACCTTTTCCTTGCCTAGACATGTGCTTGACAGCTCAGTCAAATGTTTCACCTATGGCATTTCATCAAAGCTCCCACATTCCCCACAACTCCAAACACACACACACAACCATCCAGAGAGGTGGAAATATTTAGGAAATAACAGCAGTGTACTGACAAATGTTCATTGTGAAGGGTGCTGTCATAGCAGCAAAGGCCTTCCTAAATCCACACAAATGGTTTCCATTAGCAAGATCTGATGATGCATACAGGAGTCAAAATGGTTACTTATGAAAGACAAAGGAAAAAAATGAGATCATGGTTAGGCTATTACAATATATTTATGTATTTGGGTGAATTGTATTTGCATCACTATGTTACCTCTTGACTATGGAAGAAAGGAGACTGACATCTGCCAGTCTTTACACTGTACTTTTCTAACAGCAGGGCTTGTGGAATAAAATCTGTTTATTGGCCACTCATTTATCACCTCAACTAGAAATATAAATGGTACTCATATTGCAGCAGTGGATTAAAGATTTTCCTCAGAAGAGATGTCTGAATCTGGACTTTTCCCCAGCACTGAGGTCTCTGGAGCAGCTCAGTCAGGAGCTGCAGGTGGCACACCTGCATGGAAGGATGGAACACCTCAGTCAGAGCCACAGGAGGCATTTTCACCCTGCTGCACATGGGAGAGGCAGGATGAGGAGCTGGAGCACATTTCCTAACTGAAGGACCAAACGTATGAAATTAAACTGCTTCCTTTCCTAGATTCCTGCAGCCAGATCTTAAGGGACACCTTGGTAGAGATTTAAACAGATCTATAAATTCAGATGAAATAAAAAGAAAATAATGCAAGGCTGGTCCTTGCAGGATCCAGGACACTTGTTTCCCTGGACAATGGGTGTGAGGCTGTGCAGTTGTTCCTTTACAATGTATGTTCTGACAGTATTTAAGTGTATGCCCCCCCACAGCTAGGGGAGACAACCCCGTGATTTTTGTTTCATTGTAAACAGAACAAATAACATTTTTTGTCATTCATTAACTCTCTAATATTTTCTTAATTTAATCTCTTCCACTTTCAATTATGAAAGCCTTTGAGATTTGAGTTGTTAGTCAGGCATGGGGGTGCTTCATTTAAGGGCTTTTTGCAATGGTTTAATTAGCAATCAGAGGCTTGTCTGCTTTGCTCAGAGACACTGTCAGAAGTAATAGTGATCCTTTGATATTAAATTTAGAGAAGTAGATTTCTGCTGATGTTTGATGAACTGGGATAGTTCTGATTATTTTTCCTTTCTCTATTCTCAACACCACTATCATAAATATGTCCATTTTCTAGTTGTCATCCAGGCAGGTATTCCTTCTCTGACCTTGGATAAGCAGAACTTGAAATTTTCATTACTTAAACAGCAAAATTATTAAATTTTTGAGAAGAAGGATGACCATTTGGTCTGACAATACAATGCTAGATAAGACATTCACAGTTAGGTCTGTATAAAAAATATGTTGCAAACATACGTGGCAGTGAGCAGAGATACTTTGTATAGCCTTATAGCATCAGTCAATTTTTTAGATGCTTGAGGTCACCTGCACGTGCCAAGTAACTGCACAGGCATTTTCTGCCTTGATTTCCAAACAGATTATGAACCTGATACACTTTAAAGTGCCTCAGCCTCGGTTGAAAAAACCAGTTTTTGTTATGTAATGACTTTTCCATTTCAAATCCTTAATTTTAGCGCATAAAGCCCTCCTCCTGTGGAAGAAAAGGCATCAGAATTCACAGTATATCCAGACTGGATGCAGTTGCTTTATTTTAATGCATTTGGTGTTTTCGAGGGAGAGCTGGCAGTATAGATCTCAATTGAATACTGTAGATTTTAAGACAAGTTACATTTTGAATTTTAAACAAGACTGTGCATACTATGAAATTGTAATTCATCAAGCTACCTAATTAATGCTTAGAGATAGCTGAAAAATAAGTGCTAGCTTATTTCCTGCAGTAATTTTGACATTCAGAATTATTTTCTGTAGTGGGCTTTTTAGCACAAAGGTATAATATGAAAGGGTGTTAAGAAATGTTTAAGACAATTCCAGAAAGATCTTAATGAGATGTTTAGAATTACCTCATTGTAACATTTAGTTTATTTTCATCAGAAATATAATTGAATTTTTCTCATAGAAAACTTTATCTTTTATTATTTGCTGCCGTGAAAACTGACTAAAATATTTTAAAATATGATATTTCTGATTATTTAAAGTTTACATGGGCTACAGATGCTGTGAAATATCATATATGGAGTAGATAAAAATGTATTATCCAAATGATATAGCTTTAAGGCCTTTTTTCCATGTACTACTAAAGCTGTTAAAAACTGCTTTACTGGGAGTGGAGTCTCTGGGATAGCACACTATTCTGTGCCTAAGTGGCCCGGAGGGAATTGTCACTAGGATTTCAGATGGAGTTAAGATAGCTTAAGGCCATTAGAAGTCACTTTCCTAGCTAGGCCAGGATGCTTTCAATTCCTGGAGCATCATGTGGGGTATACCAGGTACTGCACCAGCCTGTCCTTGCCCTGGCTGCTCTGGCTGGAGAAGGGATGAGAGGGCAAATGAGGTGCTGCACTGGCTCCCTTCCTCACCTCTTGCAGCTGGGAAGGAGACGCTGGCTGTAGTATCAGTTGTTTCCCTAAGGACAGTTTGCTAAAGAAGGGGGTAAATGAAGTGGGAAATACCTACAAGATGGCCAGACACTCAGCTTCAGGACATGAGAATGCTCCTAGTGAAATCTGAATTACTCTGAGGATGCCAGCTGAGCATCCATGTTCCTTTGGTCTGGACAGCTGTAGGAAGCTTGATTGATGGATCTAAAAGACATTATCAGAGCAAGAGTAGAAGACAGTGGCAGTGATTAAAACTACAATGATCCACATTATACCTTATATTTTAGATAGGGTGAACAAAGTCATAAAGTTTAAGAACCTTTGATCTATAAAAAAGAAAAAAGTTTTAAGGCAGTATTATAGAATTCCACAGGAACAACCCTCTCAGACTTGGGAGAAATACAAGTAACCTAAAAGGCCCTGATTATATCTATTACTGCAATTGAGTCTTTGGGCTTAAAAGAGCAGCAATGATGACCAGTTACTGATTTATATTCCAGAAACATGCTGTTTCTGGAATATAACAAGGATTTAAAAAGGGTGTTTTTAAATATATATAAAAATATTATATATTTATTCCCTATTGTATGAGGCCTCAGCATTATGTAGAAGTATTTTTTTTAAACAAATTAAGCTCACAGAATTGCAGAAGAGGTTAATACAAACAGTTCTTCTAATGGAGACAAAGTGAATATCTGGGCATCTGAGCTAGATTATGGCTGGCTACTGTGTGTGCATGTGTGAATGTGTGTGACTAAAACGACCAGTTTCCCCTGCAGAATGCACCACTGGGGAGAGAATGATACAGGGAATGGCTTATGGCCTGTGTGTCTGATGGTAAAAATCAATGACTTGCCTTATTGAAAGGTGCCCTCAGGGGCAAAAAGCGGTGAATAGCTTATTAGTTTGTGTGTGCATGCTGGCAGATGATAAAGCAGCATTGAAATCAGTCATAGACCATAATAAAGTACCCATCCCCATCTTAAAGCCAGTGTGTACTTCTGTCTCAGGGGAGAATGCCTCCATTAACCCAAACTGTGCAGTAACTCATCTTTAACCACAGAACAAATATGCAGTAGAAGAGGAACCAATAACAATTTCTTATGGTTACTGATGCAAAAAATATAGCAGATAAATTACTGATGTGTAGGGCAAGATTCTTTTTGGTGTAATATTCCATCATTCTAATTTACTGCTGTTTGGAATGGTGTGGAAGAGTCCCACTGTGGATCTGGCCTGATACCAAAAATATTTTAGTCATTTCCAAAATAAAAGAGGAAAGCATACAGTGATGCGACAAAGAGTAGATGCAAGAGACAAAATGTTCCGACCTTTTTATTCTGTCAGTGAACTCTGCTTCAGAGTGTATTCAAATCATCCACTCAGATGCAAAAAACACATACAACTATGTTGTCACTGAAGTATTTATTGACCTTAAGATATTGTCATCCTAGGCATGATATGCATTTGTTGGCATACATTTGATTAATGCCAGTAATGCCTTCAGGAAACATAAGAGTCATTAAATGTGAAGCTTTCCCATAAGAACACTAGGGTAGATCTGGCCTAAGAAGTGGAGGTAATGATTTCTCCTGGTTGCAAGGTGAAAAGTACCAACTTCTATAAGTATTTCCATACTTTAAGATTTCCTGAGATGCTGAGGACATAAAAAAGTAATGCAAAGTGTGTCTTTTTTAAAGGACTTGACACCGCAAAAATGCAGTATTTTGCCTTGAAATATGTCATAGTGATGTCTGTGTGGGGCAGAATAATTCCCTTAGCTGGAGTAACTGATGTGTAGCGTTTATTAAATAGATGGATAGACACGTGTACACTCACACACAGATCTGCTAACATTATGATACTTGTGGCACTCCCTGCAGGATGTGCCTCTGGAAACCACAGGCAGAAATCCTGTCATCATATTGTTATACAGAAAGGTGCTAATGGCTTCCATAATAGAGTTTGAATGAAATGCTACAGGAAAAGAGTTCAGCATGGAGCAGTGGCATCAGAGAGTCAGTAGGACTCTCGCACTGCTTAACCACATGTTCCTGTCTTAGACATTTCTGAACTTTCCACTCCAGCAGCTGCTGAAGGAAGAGTGATTGGGCTATCTTTGCAACCCTGCTTATCCCAAAGCAGCCTTGCAGCAGGGAGTTTCTCAGGTGTAAAGTCAAGGGAAACAAGAGGGTAAGTCTGACTAAGCAGCTGGCTTTCCACTGAGATTTGAGCCTTGAAAAGAAGTGGTGAAAGGATGGTGAATAGGATAGAGATACCCAAGTAGAGAAATCTACAGCTAGAGCTGTCCCCTCTTCTTAAGGAAGCAGTCCTTATCAGACACAAAACATATTCCTCTTAGATTTGGAATAATTTTTCACACTTCATCACAGTGCTCCCTTTCTACTATGGCAGATGTATATGGCTTTACTAACTCTACAGAGTAATTCAAAAGAAAAACAAGAAACAGAAACAAAAAATCCCCATCAACTTGATACAAATATTTGGTTTTTTGACAGCTATACATATACCATACTGCAAAGTACTGGCCAAGAGATAGAGCAAATGTTCTCTTCTCTTACTTTGTCTTCTTCAGAGTCATGTGTAATATTAGACTGTAAAGACTTTCAGTTACTAATTTCTTCATTCCACCATATCAAGCACTATTTTGAGGGTGGTCTACATATGGGAGCTTGGACAAGCCAGTCCTTGTGTGGCATTTTCCCACCAACTGTGTAGGGCAAAAACACTTACAGCAGTAGCATGATGAACTGATTGTGAAGAAAGATTGTGAGATGGCAAAATCTTTGGTAATATGGAGAACATATGTATCTAAGACAGATTAATATTGGCATGCTTTATGTGATATATGATACAAAATGTGTTTGAAATTTGTCAACATTGCACTGGTCCATTATGGATCAATCTTTTCCTTATCATTGCATTTTAGGCTTTCAACACAATCATGAAAGAAATAACACAGAGAATACACATGCCAACAGAAATGAAAGAATGGGAATTGCACTTGGAAAAGGAAGTGGGTGTCTCTGTAAAGAAGACTGTCTTTTATCTCCTCACAGGCCATATGCTGAGGAGGGCAAGCTATTCCCCAGATAAATGTGCAGGAAGGAAAAGCAGATAGAAAGATAAAAATTAATCCATTATTACTGGTAATTTTTTAGAGAGGAAAGACAGCCTTCCTTGTACAGGGTTCCTCTAGTTCTTCAGAAGATACAGAATAGTTTTGGACTTGTTGCACTGCACAAAGAGAGAGAGAATCAAAACGCCTGTGCTGCCAGGAGGGACAATTTCCCAGACATTTTCTCCCAACCAAAAGTAACTTGCAATCAAGACCAGTCACTGTACACATGATTATTATACTTCCTTATCAGAAAATACACACTAGTAACTTCACCTGCTGGGTACCTCAGTGCATCCTAACTCAATTCTCTCCAAAAGAAAAGGACAACTGATAGCCTTATCTGAGGACTGATCCAAAACCTGCTGCATTCTATGTCTGTATTCATGTTAGTGTTTTGGATGAGAAAAGGCTTGTCCTTCTAGCGATAATCCTCCACTTTTCCCCATTTACTGGGCTTTGGTTTGCTTTTGGAGAGCACTGTTTAAATGAAAGTAAATGAGAAATGTACTCCAGGAGCACCCCTATGCATGCCAGCTCACGGCAGGAGGTCAGTCCATGAAACTAGGCTAGAACTCAAATAACCCTCCATCCCCAAACACACACCCTGCAGGTGCCAGGTCCTTAGCAGCCACTCTTTCAAGCTTCAGATACACTTCTGTTATGTTGCCCTCCTTGTGAATAAAGATATAGCTAAAAAAATTCCCTTCTGGACAACTGACACATGCACAGCCTGATAATATTGAAGAGAACACTGCACAAAGGGGAAGATTGGGCAGCATTTTAGGTCATGACACAGATTACCAGCCAAAATGGGAAAGTATGTTTTGTTTTTCTGTAATTTGACTTTTCTTTAGGAGCTGCAATTTTACACAGAAAAGAAAATAAATGCAAAAATTAGTGAATTGCTGTGGACAATAACATTTTTTTTGTGCTTTCCTGGGAACCTTATAATAAGACTATCCTAATTCCCCAAGGAGGTAAATTTGATATTTCTCCAGTGAGAATCCAGACCCCTTCTGGATATTAATCCACTTCACAAAGTCATTACGAATAATTTAGCATAAAAGCAGCCTTTTTCCTCACAAGACAAAGCACAGAGACTGAAGCATTTGTAGAGCAGTGTGAAAAACATACTGTAGCTGCCTTGGCTCCATTTGGATGCAGTATAAACAAAGATCTTGGCTGCAAATCCTGTCAGTCTCTTAGTTGTATTTAGGACAAATATTCAGGAAAAACAATGATAATATAATTTAGCTTGCCTTTTTTTTTTCCTTTTTTTATTTTCATAGTGCTAAGTCAATGCATAATTACTGGAAAGAATTTCTGACTGAATTTTAGATGAGCATTTTGATAAAATATAATATTGGAAACAATCTTTATCAAACATTCATGTGTAGTGTGAGAGATAAAAACAGGAATCCATAATTCATATGGCAGAATGTATTACCAAGTGTGAATAAGAGGCTGAATTTAAATGAGAGGGTCTGAACAATATTTTCTGTGAGGCATCTGCTTTAATCATTTACATTATTCACTAGGTTTTCCAGAACTGTAAATCTTAAATATATATTTGTGTTAGTAAGAATATATATGTAAATACACACATATATGCACCCATACATAAAGCATTATACACAGCCACACATTAGCACATATTCACACAGATACAGAAATGTGTTTGTATACAGAGACACAACAGCTTAGGGCCTGATTACAAATCCTTCTACATGAATGGGAAGACTCCTATTGACAATGATGGATTTTGGGATCAAGACCTTAGTGCCTTGGTTTCTCACCTCACCCTGAGTTTGCAGTGATATGAATCAGATTAAGGTTAAAGGCAAGATAAGCCTTTATTTACCTTAAAATAATGGAAACATTTACTTATTTGACACACATTACAGGAAAGAGGAAAACCCACAGAAAAACCCTACCCTGGGATGGAATCCATGAGACCTTTCTGTCAACTGAGACCTTTCTATCCAACTGAGCTCCTCACCCAAGTTTTCAGTACTGTTTCTCTATCCTTGGGGGTGCAATGACAAGAAAGACCTTGAGTAACTGTGCAGGGCTTGATCAAAGTCTGCTCAGGGGCCCACCCAGCCCCAAGGCTTCCTTTACCTCACTGACCCACCTTAGTTCAGGTGGAACGAATTTTAATCCTCCTCCCAGTGGTTGTCTCTGCCTAGTTCATGTTGATAAGTTAATTCTTGCTAAGGTAGCAAAAGGAGTCACCTAATGATTGCTAAGCCCTAGACAATTTTTGGTCCTTTGCGATTAACCTGGTCCTCTTCTCATAGCGCTTTCAAATCCCAGAGAGGCTTTTTGGTGTTGTTTTGTTTCATTTTGTTTTTTTGTTTGTTTGGGTTTTTGTTTTTGTTTTTTCTTGTTTGCTTGTTTGTTTTGTTTACAACATAATAATGCCTAGATTTCACATAAACTTATCTACTTGCTAGTCATACTTAATGCCTTCATACAGGTATGCTTTATGTATATAGCAGCTGCTGGCTCAGTTTTCACTTGTGTGAAGGCAAGTGAGGCTGATAAGGATTTTGAGAGCCTGCTGCTCCCCACCCCTCTTCTGGAGGGACACCAAGATAGTCTGTCTTTTCGCAGTCATGGTTGCTGTGTACAGTTCAGCCCTCTTACTGAGAATTCCTTTTCAGAGACTTCCTTAGGTCAGTGTAGAACCAAAGGAAGATTCATGACGGCAAATAACAAAAGACATAGGCCAGCAGTAACCCAGACTCAGAGTCTGATGCTCACATATTCAATCTGACATTATATCCCACATAAGGAGCATCCTCTGTGCCAGCTTCTGTGTAACTATGTCATCTGCATAACTAATCCTTTTATTTCCATGTCCCAGTTTAGTGCCTGGTAAAGCAATGTCACAAAGCAGTAGCTGTCACTTTGTTTCAAGAGAAGGACAGAGTACTAGAAATGGCTGAGTCCTACTGCACCTCTTCTGACAGGGCACAGGGACTGCCTGTTTAAAGAAATCTGTCTCTGCTCCTTCCATTACTGTTCATTTGTTACAAACAACCCACTTTTTTTTTCTTTTTTTTTTTTTTTTAATTGGAACTCTGTGTGCCTTTCACTTCTCACTCCCTTCTATTTAATAAGTGTTCCTTGATTCTAGCAGATCTGTTTGTCAGGTCAGGAACAGCTGGTATTATTGCACAGGAGGTTGTCTTGCATCTATGTGCTTACTTCAATAATTGTTGCTTTCTTGGAGGGTAACAGTGAACAAATGATAGAAGAAAAATACTCAAACACTGCAAATCTTTCTTAATACAGCATTCACTGAGTTATATGGGGCATATTAAAAAAAAAATCATATTTTTAAATTATGTACAACAGACAAATCAATGAAGAATCACACATGAGATCCAGGCACTCTGAAGACCAATGAAAAGGAATTTCACCTCTTTTTATGAAGCTGAGACCAAGTGATTAAAATGATTGTCCTATCATTTTAATTCTCTTTCCTCTAAGCTTTATTTAATGGTGCCCTCATCCTCTGCTTAACCAAAATGATGAATTAATCCAGTTTCTCCCCTGTGGGGCAGAAGAAAAGCAATATTCACACATCCCATTCTGTCTATACTTCATTCACAAGGCACATTACATTTACCCATTTTTTCCCTCCTTGATTGTTTTATATTGTTATCCTGAGGAATAGACACAGATCGTAGAATTTGTGACTGTGAGACATTCTGATAAGACAAGAATTCAGAGGCAGTGCAAAACTGTGCAATGTAATTTGGAAAAAAGCACTGCTGAGAGGATGGGGAAGAGGAACAGACACACATTTCTAGATGATAAAAGGGGCTGGCTTGCCCAAGATGTGTGCTCTTGAAGCAGTTACACAGCCCTAACTGCTCTGGTCACTTGGGAGCTCTGACACTGCTCACTGAAGTAAGCTGGGAACCCAGGCTCTGGCTGTGCCCCTGCCAACTCCTTAGAGCACTCGTGAGGGTATCCTCAAAGCCAAATTCCCTAACCATACCTAGTCTGCCCTAACCATACCCAGCTTTTCAGGCTTCCTGTGTTTCCTGGCTGGAAATTCAGGAAATGTAATCCAGGGCCTTTGAACAATGCTCCAGGGCTTGAATGAACCATTATCCCAAAGTATCCCTGGTGAAGGTTGCCTGAATCAACCAGTTTGTGTCCCACAGGGCATCATGGCATAACCGTCAACACCAGGCCTCACAAAAAGTCCTGCCACTCCAAAGCACACTGTGTCTCCTCAATGGTTCCATGACACAGGCAGAACATGTATCCTTTCCACACACCTGATCCTCACATCAGCATCTAGATCCACTGTCAGCTTCTTGTCCAAGGGATAGGAAGCAGTTTGGAGGTGGGAGGTGGTGTAGGTTCTTCTCTTCAAGATCATGCATTACTCCTAAGATATTTTGAAACAATTTTCTGAAGCAGCATATTCATTCACAGATCAACTTGGTTTAGTCTTACAGTCTTAGATGAAAAGAAATTTTGTATCAGAATTATAAACAGAGTAAAATTGAAAATAAGACTGTGACCAGTCACTCCTACTTAGATTTGGATGCATTCCTGCCTTAGGAATGAGCAACCACTGTAGATATTTGTCAGGAAAGTTGCTGCAGAGTTTATACATTATCCCAAAAGAGGAAGGCAGGGATCCAGTATTTTCACCCTACTATTTGGAGGGAAGAAAAATCTGGCTTACAGATATGCCTGTGGCCTTCTCTAGCTAAAGAATGGCCACCAGCCCAAAGCAAGTTTTTGATGGCCTGACCCATGCACAGTTTAGGCAGTCTCTGTTGTACATCTGCGTCTGCTGAGGCTGATCACAAACCTCACTCCAGCAAGAGTTGCTATTTAGTGCTGTGTACTTGGCTGTGTACTCCATCTAATGACCATTACTCCAGTGGATTGAAATAGGTTATCTCAGAAGATGCCAGCCTTTCTCGAGTCTGAGTGACAGCCAGCTGTTCTAAGCTGGAAGTCTTGATTAAGACTTTTTTGGTATATCTTCTCTGAATAATATTTTGCTGGTGGAAAGCTCCTTCCATGCTCTCGGATAAACCTTAGTGACAAATAAGGAGTAATGCAGGATGTCAGTGAATTTTCTGGGTTATTCTGCTCACAAAAAGGGAAAGATTAGAAGTGGCGTTATGCATTGAACAAAACCTTGTTACAGGAAGGCAGGTAGGGAGAGAGACCTCTGTATTTGGGTCCAAACTTCAGGATCATCCATTATCAAGACTCTTGGCACAGGGCAAAATATTTTCACTTGATGAAGCCTTTGTCATGGTAATTGATTACTATATTGTCACATCTTTTAATTTAATCACATCTTTTCAGACACTGCCAAGGCCTAGGTTGACTGCAGCAGAGTCATGGAAGTTACCATTCAGGGAGAGAATAGATTGTGACAGTAGCACAGGGCACCCATATGTTCCTGAAAAACATCTGTTTGAGTGCCCTTTTCAGGAGGCTAAAACAGTGCAGAAAATGAAGGCTAGAAGTGGGCAGGGAGAGAGTATTGGGCAGATCAGTGAGGCGAAGGCAAATACCAGAAGGGCCTTGCTCAGGGAGCTCAAAGAGCAACCTCTGAACAGTTTGGAGGTTTGTCTAACCATGTGATATGTAGATGTGGTTCATTTTGGGTAAGTAGCTGTCCTAAAAGTCTGAAGTATGAATTTGCAATGTGCAACTCAGGCAATATCACTGGTGGAGAACCCCTTTCAGTGTCAGCAGAACTATTAGCACTAAATGATGACCCAAAAATTTGAGATAGCCAGCAGACCTCTTTCACTGACCTGTCACTTTTACCTTGGAGATGAGAGGTTGTTTGAGGCCTGTAAGTTTGAGGCCTTTTATGCTTCAAGGCTCAGTAGGCAACATGAAAATAAAGAAAGTGAACAATGCCTTCATAGGTTGACCAGCAAAACAAAGGAGATGCCCTTAAATGTATTTCCCAGCCTTAACAATAGCACCATAAAAGGAAGCAATTTTAATGTTCAGAGCAATTGAAAAATGACCCAGAACAACTAAATCTGTAGCAGCAAAGATTAAAGAAAGTGCATACCACCATTTTTGTGTGGTCAATTTCTCCTTAAGGAAGATAACTCAAGCCTATATATACATTCATGAAAGAGCAGATTTAGGTGAAATATCGAGCTGCAACTTGAACAAGAGCAATGTTAAAAGGCAGTTTTCTAATAAAGATTCCATCTGCATAAATAATGGCTTTCTGCAGCCTAACAAACCTACCCCTCCTACATGATTATGTAGGAAGTGTAATACTGCGTTGTCCTGGTCCAACAGTCTCCTCCCTGTCACACACTCACACACAAATTCCATTTGCAATTAACAGGAAAATTCTCTGTATTAGTTTTCTTTGCACTTTATAGAATAACAGAGAGATTAATTAAGAGGTCTGTATTTCTATTTCAAGGTTCAAGTACTTTCACTGAGCACATTGTGCTTTCAAAATCTGAAGTGTCAGCAGAATTCCTTACTTCAAAACACAGACATTTCTCTTCCTTAAGTTTTACTTTTATATGCATTAAATGATTGTGAGTAGTTAGGAGGCCTAAATCACATTGTCACCTGTTATGTATCTAAGCTGTGCTGTAAATAAACATAGAAAAAAAAAGTTTTCCGTGATGCTCATGACTTACTGCTGTGTTTAAATATAGCCTTTCTTTAGCAAACCAGCCAAATGAATAGAAAAATACTCTTTTCACTCTAACTATTATCTTCTGTGACATGTTTTTTCTACTTTGTCTTTTTTTTTTTTTCCAGTGAGTGAACCATCCCATTGAGAGGACTATTTATGTAGCTGTTAATCCTAAAAAATATTTACTTTTGTGACTAATTGCTCTACAGGAGTACTGCCTCTAGGTGTGAGAGTTAGTTTGGACAACAAGGGCTGTGATATAAACCACTCAGTCCTGCTCAGCAGAAATCTTTGAGTTTTTCTCACTAAGTTTACATCTCTCCATAAAGATGAAGAGAGATTTAAATGACCACCCTGAAGAGGAGTCTTGGTGTCTGCAAATGAATATACAAAAATCAGGAAATTGTAAAATTGTACTCTTTTCCACTTGTGCCCAGAAAAACACTTCTCTGCTGTTGTGCCATAACTCCAGCTCTGTGAAACGGGAAGGGATTTCTCTGGAATGAGAGAAATGTTATCTCATGACAGAACTGGATGGAGATCTGGGGCCTGACTTCTGCTTGTTTAGTTCCTAAGCAGCTGAGAATTTTCAGTAACTCCCCTGGAGATCTGCAGGCATCAAGAACTCACTCACTAATAAGGCACTGCCAATCAGGCATTAAGGAGTAATGCTTTTCTGTGGACCCTTGTAACCAAGAATTTAAACTCAAGGTCAGAGTTAAAATGAAGAAAGGAAGGGAAAAATTTTCCTGCAAGGCAGGGGCCAAGGAATTGCTCTGAAGTTGCTGTAATTCTTTTATGAAGACTTTATTGTTGACACAATCAACACACAGAGTTCTTGTGAGTGAGAAAAACACTATCATTAAAACAAGAGGAGTTCCAGAGGCAACTGATCCTTCTGGGATGTGCTTGCAAGGGCACTCTTTTTGTCCATCAGGGTTAGCTAGGGCTTACTTTGTATGATCCTGCATAATGTTTAATACATAGTTATCACAAAGAAAAAGACCAAGCAGCCAATAGTAACTAACAGACCTAGATCCAACCATTTACTTCCTAATATGTTGCTGAAAAGTTCTTGAGAAATAAGGTATGTTTATATTTTTAAAATTGATTGTAGTGAGGTGCAATAAATTCAATATAAACTGCAAAGACAGCTGATCTGCAGCATATTAAAACATCTGGGACCAGACTCTGAGATTAACTTCAGTACTTGCTCCCTTTCATTTCATGACCATTAATTGCATTGCTTAAAGACTAAGAAAAGGAATGGGATCGACATGTATTAGCAAATATGTTCTAAATATATTTTAAAGGCCTAAGGCAACTGAGTGTATCATAAAATATTCACTGACTGCTCCACATTAGTGAATATACTGGAATACACTGATTAACAGATCATAACACCATTGTTTTAGACAAAGCCTGGATAATAAAGACAACCCAAAAGCCTAGCTCTTATTCAGAAAATGCAGTGGATCTCATTTCCCAATAATTTGGAATGCAGCTAAAAAGTTTTGAGCATTTTTAGTTTTGTACATCAAAAAATTAAAAGACAAGCATTAAATCAAAGCAAATATAAGAATCACGGAAGAAAAGTCTTGCCTCTGTGCCAGCAGCAGTCACAACACTGTTCCACTCTTGCACAGCCCCTGGGCTGCATCACCGCTGTCAGTCTCAGGCAGACTTGAGCATTCATGGGTGATACATTTCAGTCAGACAGTCCAGCCCAGAGAGGAGAACAGCAAAATAAAGTAACCAAGCTAGAAATACCCTTTTTTGTTTTTTTTTTTAAATGATGGGTAGATTTTTGTGTGAAATAAGACCTTTTGACCTTTTTTTTTTTCCCGTGGAATATTTGTTGAAATCATTTGCAATGCTAACTAATTTTTTGAAACAAAAAAAAGGTAGCATTTTTATCTGATATACATTGGAAAATCATGATCATTCTATCAAGAAGTATTCTGTTTGAAGCTTACTTGCACTGCCTGAGAAAGATCCCAATGAGATAATGTTCTGCAGGCCTTTTTCCAATTTCCAGTTGTCTTCTCAAAAATCAGAGGGCCACTTGGCAGTGCTTGCACTCATTATTGAGAGAGGGAGTTGAAAAGCATTGTCATGAAAACATTATTTTTAAAAACTGGGAATAAATATTCCCATTGTTCATGTTGATTGACTTTAGATAAACATATTGAGATAAGATTGTATGCCTACACCAAAGAACCGAAACAACATATATAATTTACAGACAATTATTCATGATAATTTAATTAGCTCTTTGTTTCCCCTTGATTCACCACTGAACTGTAAGACATTTTGTCATGAATCTGCAGAGAATGAAAAAAATCAGAAATGTAGTGAAGCATGTATTTCAGAAAGTAATGAAAATTTTACACTTTCTAAGTACTCTTTAACAGCCTGTCATCCAAGGGAAAATCCCCATGGGTCTTCTAATCCCAAACAATATTTTTGGAAAATCCTGTCATCTCTTCCTACTACAGCCTTCTATAATTGAGACTGAGAACAGGATTCAGTTAATCTTCAGGTCCATCTCAGTATTTATCACCCTTCAAGTCTGCCTTTCAAGGTGCCTAGGTAAAACTCACTATTTTTTGAAGAGTAGACTGTTAAATCATGCTGTGCTGAAGATTTCTTTATGCAAACAAGATCTGTCTTAAAAATTGAAAAAGCCAGAAAACAGAACTATTTATTCCAAGCAAGGGAAACTCCATCTGCCTTTAATCAGTACATGGACAACAAAGAGACAGTGCAGATTTTCAGACATATGCTTTTGCACAGATGTGTAAGCCAGAGATCGTGGGTGTGTAAGACACAGGCTAATACACATCCCTGTGCATGTTTATCCCCATGCCCCTCATAAATGACAGACACATGCAGAATTGCCTTCCTCATCAGTTTGTGTCCACAGGTTTGCATAGTCATTAGAATTTTTTTTTTTTTAGGTCAGAGTTATTATTAACTCTGGGGTATCTCATAAAACAAAAACAAAACAAAAAAAAAATAAAAAAAAAAATAGAAAATTGTTTTACGTTCTTTTTTTTATGATGACTGAGGGAAAAAAAGGATCTTTTAAAAAGCCATTGACAGTGACAATATTTATGAGGTTAACCTCTACTAACATGACCTCAATCTGAGAAATCTTTTCATCACCAGCTGAGATAGTAGAAAACAAAAATCATTACATATCAGGTAGTTCAGAAATCTAAGAGGGCATGAATGGAGTACCTCGATCTATTTCTTAGTGGATAAATATGGATTCACAGTATGCAAATGCTTCTCATGCTGTCAAAAGTCACTAAATTAGCTGTGATCAAGGGCTGATTAAGAATCATAAAGGATATTCATCTTTTTAACTCATCTAAAAAAACAGTCTCTACACAATAGGGCAGAACTTAAAGGAGGATGGTGGTTTCTTTATGTTCACAGAGTTCAACAAAACGTGGGCCTGCACCTAAGGCTGCTGTGTCTGGCATCTTTCTCACAGCTGCTCTTGTAGTTCAGTAAAACTTTGTGAATTTATGTGTCTTAAACTATATCTGGTTGGAGCTCACGTTTAACCAAACCTCGTTCCTAGAACAGATTTAGTATAAGAGAAGGAAACTTTTTGTTTCCTGCAGCAGTGTCATCACTCAGACTTGCCAGGCCCACACTCCTGTTCATCATCACCTGGTGGGGTAATGAAACACATATCAGCCATGAAACCCCCTGCAGTGGTCTCTCTACTCCTTCTCCCTTTCCCTCAGCCCTCATGAACTCTGCTCCTTCAGGAACATGCCTGGCTTGCTCTGTGGTTCTAGAATAATTTAGTTACAGTACTAACCTGTACCAGTATAAATGCTGTTCTGCAGAATTCCACCAAATTAATTTATTTTTAAACCATGTGTTTTAATTGTTATATTCAGTACATTTTTAATGTGGAGTGTAGACAGGAGAGTAGTGGTCTTAAAATACTTTCCTTTATACTAATCTTAAAACTCTTGAGTTCCAGGGGGTAGGAAAATAGCGTCATTTATTGGTTTGGGTTTTTTTGTTGGAGGAATGAGAAAGGGAACAGATCCCTCAGTTTACTTCTGCTGGATCAGTGGGGACTGTGCCTAGTTTATCTGCACAATGCTCAATTAACATATTTCATGTTTTAGGAGGCGTAAAGTTCCACCTCACGGGATTCATGGCCCTAATAAGTCCAGTGAGATGTGGCCAGACTTGTCACGTTAGTGGGTTTGCAGAAAACAGTGCTAAATTCATTGCTTTTTTTCCTGTAAACCCAATTCAAACTCAGGTCTCAAGCTGAGAGGCTGGTGAATTAACCTAATGTGCTCACTTGACTCTCTCAAATATCATGATAGATTTCTTTTAATCTGCTGCAGAAAATGAATTGCTGAAGAAAAAAAATAAAGATTTGTACTCTTTAAAGACTAATCACTTTCAGGCACTGTATGGCAAACAGCAAGATTCAGAATGAATCCTTTTACTGCATTACTCATGACAGCTTACAACCCAGACTATTAAACATTCATCAATAAAAATTTAACATCCCATCTTCCCTTTGATATCCTCAACTGCTGCCTGCATAAGACAACAAGAAGGCTTTCCACAGCTCAGTGTGATGGCAGGACATCAAAGCAGCCTCCACAGCTAGCCTGCTTCGAACAGTGTCTTGTATTTAAAAAGTAGAGTTGTCACATGGGAGGGGAAAAAGCAATGCAGGAGATTCTCTCTGGTTTGAATATATATAATCCCTCCCAAGGGGTGCATTATGGCCATGTTGTGGCTAAGCAGCAAGTTGCAATTCACTTTTCTTCGTATAAGGGTATGACAGACCACACAAAAGCAAAAAGAAGAGCTGGATATTTTCCTTTGTTAAGCAATGAGCACTGCATGCCAGACTTTAACTGCAGAAAAAAAAGAACAGGCTTTTGCTTAAAAAATTACCAGGTTTTATTATATCCTGGATTGACAAATTTGTTGTAGCTACTGTTTGCTAGAGAAGTGAAGATTGTAAACAAATAAATCTCTTTGCTTTTCTGCCACCTACAGAAGATTTGGGCTTGCCATTGAAAAGCCAAGCAGGGAATTTTCAATGGGCAAATTTGAGCGACTTCCATTTTTAGCTACTTAACAGAAAAGAGCTGGAAAATTAGACTCTGAAATAACCCTCTCCCCACAACTGCTGTGCCTGTTGAACTTACTGTCCTGAACCTGACTCAAATCCCATTGTAAGAGTTCTATGATACAGGCAGGTTTTGGATCAGATGCTAAACCGAGCAGCATTAGGGTCGACAAGCTTTGACTTGTTCCATCTGCCTTTCTCCTGCTCCTACATTCTAAGGGCTGGCTGTTTTTGCTGCCTGCTGTCCACCTGTATGGCCTGGGGTTTCAGCAATGCTCCTGGCCAAAGCCTGCCTGTTTCAGGAAGAATGATGGGCCAGAAGCTGGAGAATAAATCCCACATCATACATTGTTCCAGTTATCATGTTCAGGCAGAGCTATGAGGAGGGATGTAAGAAGGTAAAAAGGAAGAAAACAAAATTAAGAAAGCAAGGCTCTCATGGTGGTAGAAATTCCTATGTTCAGCATAGATTTTGATAGCATGTTACAGTATCAGTTGAAAGAATAAATTGAATTTATGTTATCAAAGGACATGGAAGGTAGAGCAAGTACTATTCACAATTATGTCTAATTAACCTGGTTTTGCTTAGTCTGTAGTGACCTGTTTAGCAGGTAGAGTGCTGATAAGAAATCTCAGAAAGGACATGTTCCCTGTTGGCCTCACTGTCATCCTGCGTTACTATCAGAGAACTGAAGTTGTTCAGATTGCACATGGATTGCAATCACACCTGCTATGAGTGTTTGCAGTGGCCTTCTCCTCAGCTTTAGTTTGTCTCACCCAAAATCCTTTGTGGCCTGCTCAATTATAGCACTAAAATATTTGCAGAACAACAAGCTAAGTTTAAAAATGCAAGAGAGGTGATATGTGCAGGTTTCTTTTTTTTTTCCTGTTCTTAAATTTAAAATAAATTTCCAGTATTTTAAAATTTTCTATACCAATAGCAGCAGCAACAAATATCTTTTACTGAGACAAAAAAGCATCTGTCATAAAGTCACAAGTATTTTATAGAACAGTTAGTGGTCTAAAAATTAGTGGAAATTAATACATTTTCCTATTTTGTTTCCTCCCTTTAAGAAGCAGATTTCATTGTTTAGTTTGGGTTTTCTTTTCAGTTTGGAAATTATTCTGTATTCAGCAGCCTTGGATCTGTCTGTAATCTGCTTAAGGGCTTTCTATTGACTTTCAAGCTCTAGCAGTGAAATAAAATGTGGTAAGTGAACGAAATGATCTGGGTGAGACAAGCGATTTCATTTGATTTTGAGTCAAGAAGAACCAGGGAAGGAAAATCACACCTCTTTCTGTTGCTTCAGAGATGTAAAATCATGTCAATACCACCAGGGCAGCCACTGTGCTGAAATCCTACAACTGGTAGTGCAATCAGTAGTGCAATCACTGGCTGTTTCAAAATGGCACAGTGCCTTGAATGTCTCAGACCACAATGGCAGTTTTGTTTCAATGCCAGTTCATCCTGTGCTAGGCTTGCCTTTGCAATGAACAGATGTCACAGAATCAGTCATGAAATAATAAAACGGCTTGGGTTGGAAGGGACCTTAAAGATGATGTAGTTCCAATGTCCTTGCCATGAGCAGAGAGCCTTCCACTAAATTAGGTTGCTCAGAGCCCCATCCAACCTGGCCTTGGACATTTCCAGGAATCAGGCAGCTACAACTTCTCTGGACAATCTGTTCCAGTGCCTCACCACCCTCACAGGGAAGAGTTTCTTCCTATTATCTAATCTAATCTAATCTAATCTAATCTAATCTAGAATTACCCTCAGTTTAAAACCATGCCTCCTTGTGCTGTCATGTCACTACATGCTTCTGTAAATAATCTCTCTCCATCTTGTAGGCTCCCTTTGAGTACTGGAAGGCCACAACTAAGTCATCCAGAAGCCTTCTCTTCTCCAGACTGAACAATCCAAACTCTCTCAGTTTTTCTCACAGGAGAGGTGCTCCATCCCTCAAATTCTCTTGGTGTCCTCCCCTGGACTGACTCCAACAGCTCCATGTCCTTCCTGAGCTGGATGAAGTGTTCCAGGTGGGTTTCACCAGATGGAGCAGAGGGGAAGAGTCCCCTCCCTTGTCCTGCTGCCCACAGTGCTTTGGATGCAGCCCAGGACACGTTTGACTTTCTGGGCTGAGTGCACATTGCTGACTCATGTCCAGCCTCTCATCCACCAGCACCCCCAAGTCCTCCTCAGCAGGGCTGCTCTGGATCTGTTCATCCCCCTGGACTGATACTGGGGGTGGCCCCGACCCTGCACTTGCTCTTGTTAAACCACATGAGTTTCCCAAGGGCCCAATGCTTGAGCTTGTCCAGGTCCCTCTGGATGATAACCTGTCTTTCAGGAGTGGCAAAAGCACCACTCAGCTTGGTGTCATCTGAAAATTTGCTGAGGGTGCACTTGATGCCTCTGTGTCATTAATGAAGGTATTAAATAACACTGGTCCCAATGTAGAACCCTGAAGGACACCACTCATATCTCAGCAAAGATTATTCAGACAGAATATTACTTATTTTCTGAAAATTTTTGACATTTCCCAGAATTTGTCGTGTTTTCATGAAAGTGATATGACTAAGCATACATTCCCTTCTGAGATCCATTTCAAGAGAAATTTAAACAGGTAGGACATGATTCACCCAAATGTGGTTTTGCCAGGATAGTGAGAAGAGCATCTTTCCTTTCTCAGAAGCTCTACATGAATTTTAAAGCCAGCATCCTTTGAAGCACTCTCTGTCTTTGCTCTTCATCTAGTTTCTATTACATTCCTAAACAAACACAGTACAAATACACACCATGGTTTTTGGTTCTTCAAATATGCTAATACTCTCTGCTTATGGGAGTGTGGTATGCAGGTTCAAGTCATGTGGATTTGATTGGTGAAACTTAATCAACTGAAAATTGTATCATAAACGTGCCTGTTAATAATAACTTTTATTCTTTACTACTAAAATTGGTGCAGAAGGCATTTCTAATTTTAAACAGGACATATTCTTACTATAAA
Organism: Onychostruthus taczanowskii; assembly: GCF_017590055.1. Taxonomy (NCBI): domain Eukaryota; kingdom Metazoa; phylum Chordata; class Aves; order Passeriformes; family Passeridae; genus Onychostruthus; species Onychostruthus taczanowskii. The sequence goes on from NW_024499462.1 coordinate 9,456,567, forward strand.
AATCACACGATATGCAGAATAAGGCTTTGCTGCAGGGCAGAACTGCATCTGTTACCTCAAATATGTAAGCTGTGACTATAATTTTAAAAGCAAAATTATCTCACTTTAATACCTGCGCATACAATTTTCATTCTCCTTAAGTAGGTTCCAAACAACCTGTCCTAACTGTGAAGCAATTTGAGGAAATTCTCAGCACTTTGGTCAAAACTCACACCAGTGCAGAGAGACTGCAGAGACCATCTTGTCATTCAAGTCCCACTCACATTCAGTGAATTTTGCCTCTACTTATTTTCTAAAAGATGATGAAAGGCGAAGGTGCTCAGCATGTCAGAAAAGCAGGAACATTTTTTTGTAATAGTGGGCATTCACTGTTTTCAAGTGGATGAAGTAGGTGGTTTGCACAGCAAAGAGAGAATTCTCTGGTTTAAAACCATGTCTAGTCAGTTATAATTCTACATGGAAGCAATTTGAGCTCCAAGTTTGTAGAATGTTCTAAAATTCACATGATCTTTTCAAATAGGCACCCAGATGTAAGAATCAGGGGAAGTATATTGTACCAGTACCATTAGCTTAAGTGGTATGAGGGTGTAATAGCAATATAGCAACAACAGTGAAACTGTAAGCTGTAACTGTATTAATGTACAAGTCAGTAAAAACTGACTTCGACATTTGTGTAGTAGAAGCGGAATTTAAAAATAACTCATGACAGTAGTATAATAAAAACATCAATGATACTAATACAGCTGGTAGATTTCACCACAGTGAAAGAGTTCTACAGGCAACAGGGGGAAAAGAAGCATCTCAATACATTGGACCTCCGTTTCCTGCTGGTAAAAGAAATTTAGGGTCAAGCAGTCTCTCTGACATCAACCATCTATGTACACCTGAATGTTTTGGTGAAAAACTCCTGTGCACAGAACAAATGTTGTAAACTTTTCTACTCTTGCAGACTGCAAATCTGAACTAAAAAGAAAATTCAAGATATAAAATTTTTCCACTCAACCACTTTATTCTAACAGCTGACAATCAAAAACACATTAGCTGCTGTCAGTCACCATCACAATTTTATAATATTGATACCTGTATAGCAGGAGTTTAATCAACATATCAACTCATTTCACATATGTAAACACACAGAAGCTGATTAAGTCATGATAACCCTTACTATGCTAGAGATTTTCAAATAACTCAATTTTTACTCCTCCAGCTTCCACTGAAATATATTATGAATGAGAGAATTAAAAACAACTGAAATAGTATCCTCAGTCTATAGATAGTGAAGTAAAAGCACAAGCTTTTGTGGAATGAAAAAGTATCACACAGAAAACCACAAATATCTAATTTTCAGTGCTGCCCTCAGGGGCAAAGGAGACCAGAGAGTCTAAACCACTGCAGCTCAGTGAAGTCAGTGGGGGCCAACAGCACTGAGAAAATGCAGTTCCCCCAAAGAATGCCTCCCTCAGATAACTCTGAAGTTGAAACTCCTAACACAAAGCCCTCACAAAGATAACAGAGGCTTTGTTTAATTACAGCGCTGGTCCCACAAAGCCATGCTTGCAGAAACGGTTTGAAACTGGTCTGCCCAGGAGTAATCACTGGAGTGGTCCAACAACTCATAACTTATCCTGATTTACAGCTGACCACCAGAGTGATACCAACAGCACCAGTGCAGAGTCCTGAGCCAAATCCTCAGAGTTTGAATATTTGTCTGTTCGTTTCAATCTGAAACAAACTGTTTGAAATTCAAAAGTCTCTGTTAAGGAGTTGCAGCACAGTTTCTTAGTTGCTTAACCCTGTATTTGAGCTCATCATTCATTCACAACCTTCCCCTCCCAGGGTGAATTTGGCACAAAATGTGCTGGTCCAGGGATTTCTCACCACTCCCACTGTTCACATACAGACTTTTCACACTGAAGCACTTGGCTGGGGTTGAGCTCTAGAGTGCCACGAGTGCCACTGCACTTACTGGGATGCAAACATGCCAATGAAGGAAGAATTCTGAAAGCAGAAATGAAGAGCTAGCAAGCATTTAACACAAAATATCTGACCAGCACATGTTTATATACAATGATCTGTCAGCAACAAAAGTAAAAGTGGGCAATATGATGTTGAACTGTTCATTTTAGTGCATTTATTGCATTTAGTGCAAAACAGTTGTTTTGAAGGAACTGCTAGTATTGTTTTGATATTTTACAAATATAACCAAGGCCCTGTAACAAAACCACAAAGCCTTCTGCAGTGAATGTTGTCCATTATTTGTTGAAGCATTATTCTCCATACAGCTGGAAGTGAGAAGACAGAAAGTACTTAAACAATGACATTAAGGCACAAAATCACAGTCACAGCTCTACATCTAGGGTGACACTGGTCTTAGAGATACATCATCAACAGAAGACAGTCCACAGGCCAGAGATTAAAATCAGAATTTGAAACACAAGTTGGTCACACTTCATGTTAAAAATCCATTTGAAATGGATTATAGAGGGTTAATATGTGGTTAATAGTTTTTTTAACACAAATGATAAGCTCTTGTAGCTTTTGTGGTGATACATGGTTGCAGATGTTCCATGTACATCAGCAGAAAGTGATGAAGATGGTTATGATTCACATTTGACCCTCATATAAACAACCTATAATTATTTTTTAAAACACCCACTAATCTTTTATGAACTTTTCACGCACTATATATGGATTTCTTGGTTCCAGTGCTGTCTAGCTGTCCTTTCTCAGAACACGCAACTTCCACAATTATAAAACAAAGATGACAAAATTTGAAGTTATGGACCTTATAAAAATGCTAACTAAAGTTAAGGTTCTGTGTCATTATTTGTACAAGTCAATTTGAGCTATACAGTTCGGTCACTCTCATGACAGCTCCTTACAACAATTCAATATATTTATTTGTCACAGAAGAGTTCCATGATACTTAATTTTTGTGAAATAAATTCACGATCCTGGTTAAAGGCTCACTGCCATATTTGGTATAAAATATCCACACAATAGTCTGTACCATTCCAGAACTAAGAAAAATCTTCTTTATGTATATGGAACTGAGATGTGCAAAGATAAAGGACCACATCTTCCTGGGAGATCTTTGCTTTCACCTGCAGATCATACTTTGTATACACTGAGGAAAATGCCTGGGTTCATTTTTAAGATAACGAATACAGAGTAAAATCCAGTGCTCCATTTTCCCAGCACTATGGGATATAGTTGTGCTTTTAAAACAGGATCATCCTGTCACTACTTGTGAATATCAGATATATATTTAGATAAAGTAATCAAAAATTCAGGGCTGAGGACACCTGGGATATATATAATCCCATTCTCTTTATGTGGGATCTTTGTAGGTCTGCGAATCCAAACTCAAAATAATAAAAAATGTGAGCCAGACCTCCATTTTTTTTTTGCTTCAGTTTTTCTTTTTTTAACTGCTTTAAAAATCTATTTGTTTTTATCAATGAATAATCTGATTTTCCAAGATTTCCAATCACATCTTCCAAGTATAGGAGTTAGAACCTTGCTTTGCAAGTTTTTAAATGAAAGCTAAATTACTTCTGAAAAAATCTGCAGCCTCAAGACTTGCTAGAAAACCAAAGGAGGAGGAAATACTGTATTTTTACCAATTTTGAAGATAAAATTTCCTTCCCAGTTAAAGCAGACATTCTGTCTAGCAAGTAAATAAATCTGAATTATGCCCAACTCCAAGGAAATCCAGAGACCACACATTCCAGATCTTCTTGAGTGAATGAAAGCTAATGTAATTTCCACAGATTTCTGTATGCCATCAAGATCCATCCCAACATTTTCATCATTTTTACTTTTGGTTCTAAGAAGGTCCAAGAAGGATTCAAAAAAAGGAAAAGAAGCTGAACTATTTTTAACTCAAATTAACAGATTTTAATAGAAAGACTGGGCAAAGTTCCAGTGGTGAAGTGTGTGTTTTATACAATCCAGACTGCTTTGCCCTTTCCTTCACATAATGCTAATGAGTAACAGAGTAACTTGAAAATCTGAGCAGTGAGGTGTGCTATTTGGGTTAGTCTATTCCCGTTTTAAGAAGGATTACGGATTGGGAACTACAGCTCTGCTGAGGTGTGGAGCTGCATTAATGGTTTTATATGTAATACTAAATCACTAGACCTGTTCCTGCCATTCTTAAGTATCAGACTGCATTTAATTCCCTTCTCAAACAATTAGACCAAGAATCTACAGTGCAGCAGAACAGAAAAGAGCAAAGGGGAGGCATCAGGTGTTAAGCAAGAAAATGTCTGTGTACTCTGCCTACACCATGTAAACAGCCTAATTTTTGCAAGCCATCCAAGAAGGAAATCAATGCTGAGTATATTTTTTATATCCTTATGAGCCAAACAGTATTTTTATCTCTTGTCTTCAGAGGAAAGTAGTTAACACAATTGTTTGGAATACTTTTGCATGGAGATACTATATTAAAAATTTATAATATTCTGGAGTAACTCTTCAAAGATGACAGTGATTCTGGCTTTGGAACAGGAAGGCTGTACAGTTAACTCTTCCAGAACAGTTATTTTCCAGTAGCTAAACTGGTATGTTTCCTCATGTAAACATGGATACTAATGGATTCTCTTCAGATGATTAATCCTATTTATGCTACTTTTATTCAAGGGAACAGTTTCATTCTCAACTAAAATCGATCTGAGTCCATGCTTCTGTCAAAAGGGATGGTCCCTTCTCATCCTTCGGTTGCATATGCCTACTACTTTTCTCTTGTAAACATTTGTGTTTGTATGATTGCCCAGGGATCCAAAGCAAAGAAGAAAATTAATCCAAGTCTGAAAAGGAGTATTTTTCATCAGGATCAATATCTGTTCTTCCTGTGCACAAAGCTCTGTAAGATGCATGCTGACAGAATAAGAGATATTGCAAGTGCAATAAAAGTGGGGATATCCCATTTGGTGTCTGTGTGAATTTGTATCAGTTGAAAGTAGTAATGAAATTGCACTCTGGCATAATTTCTCTTTTCTTCTTTTCTTAAGAGATGTCTTTATTTTGAAATTATAAGATAAAACATTATAAAATTATAAAACATAAAAATTATAAAACAAACTGTTTACATAGGAACATAGTGTTCAGGTGACTTTCTTTTTTCTTTTCCCCATAAGTAAAAACTTTTTGCTACCAAGATGAAATTTTTTAAAATGCAAAGTTTGATTTATACATTAGGTCCAAAATATAGGCCATTTAATGTTGGCAAGACAAACGATGACAGCTAGGTTATATAATGCCAATAACTGCATTTAGCAAGGGACGCTTATTGAGTGACTGGCTGCTGTCAGGGCTTCACGGTCTGTCAGCTAAACTCGAGGTGCCATGCCTGGAAAATTGTGTCAGGCAGGAAACATTCATAGCACTTTACTTTAGGCTCCTAACTCAGGTGAGGAAGTAAGAAATTATTGTCTGGATCCTGTTTATGCACTAGAGGGACAGTAGCTTCTCTGGAGCTCAAGTCAAAGCTTAATGAGGGTACTGTAAATGACCAGAGAAATCTCTCGTTTTTACTTGTGACTCTACAGAGCAAGACTTGACTTAAAGGGGAAAAAAATAAAACTTGACTTTATCATATTAATAAAAAGAATGAATGATGTATCTTAGACCTTATTGGAGTGAGTTATATAGTCCCAGGTTTCACACTTGATTTGTTTGAAGAGACTGGGTGGAAACGCAATAAGACAGAGAGAGTGAAACTCGTAAATCATAGGAATTAAGGATAAGGAGGAGAAGCTTTGCTTTTCAATTCCACAAGCTCTATAAAGGAAAATGGAATTTCCAGAAATCCAAGACCAAATCACCTTTGAACAAAGTAATAATTTTTTCAAGGAGGATTCTTCCCTAGTCTTCAATCCATGTCTCTTTTTCAAAAGAAGGCCACCAAGAGCACTGTAACAGCATTTTCTGGCTTCTTGATATTTTTCTAGATCATCAGGAATCTTGAGGTTACAGTAATGAAAGTTGTTGTTACTGTCTCTTTTATTTTTTTTGTCTTGTGTTTTTTTATTAGCTGAGAGATGGAAAAGACTTTTATCCTTTGATTGTGGAGTACATTGTATGTACATAAATCTTTATGATCCTGTAACATTTACACAAGGAAGACATCAGACAAATGTTGAAGTATTCTTGAAATAATCTCATAAATATAGTCCAATATTGAGTTTTAAACTAGTATTGAGACCAGCTCATTGATTTCTTCACAGTCTGATTTGCATTATTTTAGAAAATGTTAATTTTGCTATTATGAACAGTAGCCTAGTACATGTGACAGCGTTTTCTAAGTGTTAATTTATAAAATAATATTAGTATAATGCATAAAAGGGAGTCTGTCTTTCTTTTCATCAGCAATGTGTTTCAGGAATCTTTCAGACTCCATCTAGTTATAAGGAAGTTGATCTGAAGCCCTGAGCAAGCATGGACTCACACAGAATTCACATCCATTCCCATGTGCTGAATACATCTTCACAATTGGCCTTGTAGCTGATACAGAATGATAAACAGGAACTCAAATTCAGACTTGTTTTCCTGCTCTGCAGAAAATGCACTTAAACTTTCTTTTCTCTTGCATTACACTGGCCCCCACCAAGCACTACCCCAAAAACTTCAGATATAAATACACACTTAATGCATGTGCAGCTAAAAGAGGAAAGTCATGGGTGCCAGCAGCATACAACCAGTTGCCTCAGACCACTAGAGGCTACTGTAGGCTAGTAGTCTGAAAATACTCATTTTCCAGACTATTCTGCCATATATTGTTTAAAAAAAGAAGATCTGGAAACAGGGCACAACACATTTGATATAATGAATTAACTTGGAAAAAAAAAGAAAATTAAGTTCATCTATAAAGGACATTTTTGCCGACTCCAAAAGATTTCTGCCAAGAGTCTGAACAGTGGCATTAATTAAAACCAGAAATTGTTTTTTACTACATAAATTAATCAGTCTTTGAATTACCTTACACTCAAGGTCTCTGAGCAAATTTTAGAATTTAGAATTTTTCTTTCCTAACCCTCAATACCGCACAGATCATCCTGTATTCTCAAACAGGTTTCTAAACAAACAGAGAAGGAACAACCCGCTGTTGCTGTAGGCTTTGGTGAATCTTTAAACCAAGGTAAATTATATTAGATTCGGATTAGAACCACTTATGCCTACTTTATATTCACTCTCATTTTCATAAAGATCCTATATGTTCTCTATTTGCTTTATAATTTTTTTGCTGTTTTCCTTCAGATGCAATAGCACACCTTTTTAGTTACAAAGAAAAAGTGCTTCTACATAAAGCAAACTCATCTGGACCCAGAGAAGTTATGTGCATTTCTAGTTCACAGTGGCACCAGCACTCATTTCTGAGAGCTCAACAGTTTATTACAGCAAAAAGAAGTGAGAAAACACATCCAATGCTTTGCATGGTTTATATTCTTATCCAGGCTAAGATTTTAGGCATTTGACAAGTGGATAAAGAACATTATATAAAAGTAATCATTAGCAGTATTATGTAGAACTTTTTATGAACATATTTAACATTAGCTCCCAAGGGAGAATTTTAAAACGAGAGATGAGCTGCTGCAAAGGGAATTGAAAAGGCACAAGGCAAAAAAGGGATTAGGAACACTAAAGCTAAAGAATTAAGATCAAATTCTTGCTGCAAATTTATTTATTACTCAATTCTTAAAGAATTTGTACATAATCACTTACTAAAATAGTTCTAGAACATTAACCATATTCTATGTATTTTAAATGCTCATGTTAGTGGTCACTCCAAACCCCTATTTTCTCCCTACATTTTGTTTGTACAGCAGCCAGCACGACAGAGACCTGCTCGTGGGCTGGGCTTTCAAACACTACCATCAGGCAAGTGAATAATTCAGGGAAGATGTGAGTTCAAGGGCACTAGTACAGGGAAAATTGATTCATGTTTTGCAAACTCTTAGGTCACTGGTCCAACTGACAACAATAACCAGATTTTATTCACAGTATTTTTAAAAACTACCTGCTCTCAGTTAGCTGCTGTTTCAGAGGTTTCCTATTACGCTGCCGAAACAAGTGCATTTTCCCTCCAAGATGGTTTTATCTTATCTCGTTTCAACCCCTGTTTTCCAAATAGGCTGTGAAGATAGCATTGCCAAAATAACAATGATAGTGTACTTTAATGTATAGGGGTTATCAAGATCATAATATCAGGATCAGAATAGAAACTGGACCACAACTTGTGTAGGGATTTATCACCAGCTGGGTCTGTTAGCAACGATGACTTCAGAGACACATCTCACTCCTGGCAAATTCCTGCTAGTGCAGGGCACTGCAAACCTCAGCCTGGCCTGGGGCCCATGCCCTGCTCTGCTGCAGCAGACACTGCCTTGGCCTCTGCCCACTTTGGGCTGCAGTAGGGGACAGGTGCAGAGAGGTGGACATTGTGCTGCTGGCAGCTTTTGTCTGGAGAAAGTCCAGAGACAGCGGCTGGCTGAGCTGTCCAGAATCCAAATGGAAAATCAGAACAGACGTTAGAGGTGCGGGAGGCTCTAAACAAAGGCTGCCTCTGAATTGAAGTCAAGTTTTGCGTTACACATGCTCTGATTAGGACAATAATGAGTTGTCAGTCTCCAGGGCGAAAAAAGTAACCCTGGAATTTTGGATCCAGTAACTGGTTTTGAGTTATTCATGAACAGTAATTTTAGGATGCTTCAAGAACATCGTGGGCCATATTGAATAAAAAAACACCAAAGGAAAAGGAGCTGCATGACATTTCACCAGTAATGAGTTTGGCTTTAAAACATCATTAACATAAATTACTGACACAAGTTTCATAAGGGCTGCCTAAGCTTTGACACTACCTCAGAGCAAAGAAATGAGCATAATGTTAAAATCTCTCATTCTCAGGGTATAATACTGGTAGTTTGCAACTCTTTTGGGCTCCCACTCCTGAAGTTTTTGGTGAGCTATTTAAGGCTGGGCTGGCCAGATAATGTCTGTGCAGTTTTACACTGCGCAATACACTTTTAGAGTTGTATTACCAAGTAGACTGTCATTATTGTACACCAGAGTCTTCTGGAATAGGTAGAATTAGTAGCCTGTTTCTTTTAAACTAAGTTAATGAAAAAGAAATACACTAACACAGTGAGACAGAAAGATATGGGCACCAGGTGTGTAGAGAAGAGTCAGGGACAGAACTTGAACTACTGAAATGTCTGTTCTGTGCCTAAAACAAGGCATGCTGATAGAAGAAGCATTTTGAAAATTCCATTTTCCTTGTCCTGAATTAGTAAAACTATCCATAAAAGTTATTGTATGTGGTAACACTCAGTCACAGACTAGAGAAGAATGGATTTTTCTGTCTTCTTCTGTGACCAAGATTGAAGTTTGCATTTTTTTTCATTACAAGTTATACAAAATTTAGTTCTGCTCTGTGAAGAGTTTAGCAGGTCACACATTACAATTAACCTATTTAAAAGGGCATATACAATAGTCTATGCTTTATTGTGTGTTTCAGATAAAAAACTTCTCAGTAAAGGTTGTATTTTTTAACACAAACTTATTCTTGTACAACTCCATTGTAATAGAGATAAGACATTCCTCCACAAGAAAAATAGGAGGCAGAATGGATTTTTCTGTCTTCATCTGTGACCAAGATTGAAGTTTTCATTTTTTTTTCATTACAAGTTATACAAAATTTAGTTCTGCTCTGTGAAGAGTTTAGCAGGTCACACATTACAATTAACCTATTTAAAAGGGCATATACAATAGTCTATGCTTTATTGTGTGTTTCAGATAAAAAACTTCTCAGTAAAGGTTGTATTTTTTAACACAAACTTATTCTTGTACAACTCCATTGTAATAGAGATAAGACATTCCTCCACAAGAAAAATAGGAGGTTGCCCAATAGGAGAAAAGAAAAAGACATTTTCGTAAACAATAAAAATAAACAAAGCATCTGGAAGGATTAAACCATTCAGAGAAACTCTCCATTCAAATAAAAAGTTGTCTTTCTGGAAGTTATTTTGTTAAATTTGAAGACAGATTATTTTGTCTCAAGTATTCCTATTATTGTTTTAAATACCAGCTTCAAGAAGTATTAAATGTAAAGTGGGTCTTTAGCTTTCACTTACTGAACATAAACTGTTTCTAGAAATTAGCAAGGAGATTGGGCTGAAGAGAAACGTAATTTAATGTTACAGTGTAAGTCCTGCATGAAACTGGAGGGCTTCTGTTTTGCTCATATGGCTTTCAGGGAAAAGAACTCTATTCTGTGGCTCCCTTTTCCTTCATGCAAAACTTACAGAATTTTCAACCCAAGAGAATGACAGAAGCATTTCATTCTACTCACCCACTTCATAGCTCCTCTGGCAAGGTGATCCAGAGTAGCTGGTAGCACACAACAAACATCTCACTGTCCTCAGCGAGCCCTAAGCATGTGCTGAAGCACTTTGACAAAGATGAACAAACTTAAGCATATGCCTAACCAATTATTCAAGTTTGGATATACTCAAATGTAATCTGCTATAGCTCCCTGAAGGCTAATTTGTACTAAATTGGAGAGAGAACATTCATATTATAAATAGAAAACAGACCTCACTCAAAAATTCAGTGACAGTTTAGCCTTTGGGGTGCTTTGTCAAAATAGGGTAATTATAATAGGCAAAACTGGAGAACTGCTGATGAAACTAATTTCTATTTGTTGTTTGACTTCCGTCTCAGAATATGATACCCTAGTTCTTGCTAGAATATATGCCTGTGGTAAGAAAATTATCAGTGTTGGCACTGGAGTTTTCAATTGATGATCACATAAAGGATGGTAGTAATAACTCTGATTTCAAGCATCTTAATAACCAAATCTCATAGACGGTTATAATGATTCATTCTAGGATCTCAATAGGGAGGAAAAAAATTGAAGTAAAACACCTTAATCATAAGTCATTCAAATGACAAATGTGAAACAGATTCAAAACCTTATATCCATTATCCATTTTTTTTTTTTTTTTTGGTGTTGTGTGAACAATCCTCTAATCTGGAGAGGTTCCTGGTACAGTGGCTGTAACTGTGTAAACCATGGACATATTAATAACTATAACTGCATAGTCAGCCATTAAGAGCAGCTCATATTTTAAGAGGTGTCAAAATGAGTTTGAGTGCCTCAGTATTCACAAAGAGGATGTTTCTAAAACCATTGACTTTTTAAAATGCAGATGGATAATTATAACCTGTTTATAGCCAGTCATAGTAATACAGTTAAAATTTAGAATATATTTATGTACACAAGATTATCTGAGAAGGTGTGTGAACTGATTTTTAGTGAGAGATAAGAACTAGATATTTACATTTTGAAATTATTTCATTTTCACTCATATGTGTGTAAATTTAAGTGGCTATTTCAAGAAATCCTATCCATCATTTACGAAGCCCAGCACACTCTTTGATGACTCTTAAATCCCTGAGAGGAGCAAGGAGTAAAGCTTTTAACTACATAATACAATGAAAGGAAAATAAAGACTTTGTAAAATTCTACCACATTCTAAAGACATGGGAGAAACAATCCTGCTGAGCTGGTGGCTGTCAATTCACTCTGGTTTCAATGTTATTCCCCTCTATCCTCTTGCAACTGCTTTTCTGACTTCCCTGCTGCTAATTTTGGTCTCACTGCTGTCAGTGATTTTTACCTTGCTGCTACATTGGTAATGAAAACAATGGCAAAATCCGACTTTAGGGAAGATCTTCATGTGGTATTAATGTCTATCACCTTTACCAGCCAGTACTTCTCACCATGCAAGTGCTAACTATGTATATCCCCACAGCTAATCTTTAGGATCTGAAAGGATAAAAGCAAAAAGGGCTAAGAACCAACCTATCTGTTATAACTTTCACTGACCAAATCCCATGTTTTTGTTAATTCTAAAGAAAAAATATTAATAAAATGCAATGTGCCAGAAGAGCATTAGAGAAAAGTGCAGTGGCATTAGTACTTTTGGTTTTCATTAAAATGAGTAGAATGAAGAAACTGAAACTTATTCTTCAATATAATCCCTTGTTTAAGACAAAATTCATTGAGAGGCAAAGAATTTAAATAATGTACTTTTGTAGCAGAAAAAACATATATTAATGATTTAAACCAACCCCTTGTTAACTGTGATATTTATTTACATACTTGATGAACATAAAAGCATCATTTGTAACTTGTATGAACATGTACTCTGTATCATTAGGTTTCAGAGACAGTTTACAACATAACAGAACGAGTGAAACTTTAATCACAGTCAGCTGAGTTCAGCCCAATGCAGGAGGAACATTTCACAATTAATTCTCCTGGCCCAGACATAGATGCCCGGGAAATAGATTAAATAGGTCTGCTAAACCATTATTTGCCCTTGTTAATGCTGAAGTCCCATATTTCATATTCTCTAATCACCAATATTTCCCACAGACTAAATTAGATTATTAAAGTTCTTATATACCTTTAAATATCTCATCTTCTTAGTTCTTTATCCTAATTTTACTTCCTTAGGCCAAACCTCTCCCTCTCATTGCTGAGAAATTCACCATGCTCAAAATTTCTCCTACTGTAAAAACTTCGCTTACTTAATCAGTTTCCAGGTATATATTTTATTACTTCCTGATTTCCTTCAAATAACAATAAATAGTGAATGGCCATATTCCCTTTTGAAATATCATTATTGTTTACATAAAGTTGTTAAAAGTCTAATTTTTGAGGACTATTGGTTTCTTTCAGTCAATTTTTACTGTCTTATTTTCCATCATTTGTCCCCAGCAATCACATTGCTTAGCCCTGATTCACTTGATTCATAGCTTTTAACATATTTTAATTGTTTATAATTGATTTTCATGTTTTACTTATCATGAATGTTTTCTTCTATATATTGATCTCAAACCTCTGTTCTTCACTAGTTTTCTGCCTTAGTTCAAGGATTTGAGTGCTTTACAAAAGGTCTTTTCTGGAGCTGATGGCCCAGTTATTTCAAAAAGCTTTAGCTATTTTTTTTTTGTTTCCTTTGGAATGCAAATTCCTTGATCATTTTCAAGTAACTTAGTGTTTTATTGAAGAGTGGATTTGGTCTTTGGGACATTCTTCCAGAACGTGGGAAGTCTGTGGTTTGCATAAATGTCTTGGAAAAAGTAGTGCATCAGAAAAGAGTCAAAGACACCTGGGGGATTGGAAAAAGTCTAACGGCAAGACATGAGCTAGAGCAGTTCTGATGCTCATTTAAAGAACTTTGGGCTGCCAAGTGGCCCTGGTACAGCTTGGATATCAGAAATTACATGTATGATTGACAGGTATAGTTTCTACCATCTCCCCAGCTATGCCAAGTGCAGCTGATGCCCTTTTTCCAAGGAATGTGAAGAACAGATTTTTCTAAATTGAAGATGATATCGCACTTTTATCTATTGTCTCTGAGTGAAGCATAATTTTCAGGTATCATTATTTAAGATCATTCAGTGAATACTTAATCTAAGTATTGTTTTCAAAATCATCACAGATTCTGTATGAGATTCGTAACTGGGACATAGTCTCTGTTTCTTAACAGAAAGGTCCCCACTGTCTGCTTTGACTCAGAACGTGTTCTACTTGTCATAAATAAAATTTATTGCTTTGCTAAAGGTGATTTTGGGTGCTGGCCCGATACAGCTGTTTGTGAGATCTGTCTTTTAGAAAGTCCATGGAGGACACAGGCTCAAAGGATTCCACAGCTGAATTCATGAAACCAAATATACAAATCTAAGACCTCTTCCTGAATAATAACAAGGAGAAGTTAATACAGAACACCTTTTACCCTCTAACTACCTCACTCTAATGCCTCTTATTCCCAGGTTTCTTTTTTTAAAGCTTTTATTTAAAAGGAAATCTGTGACAAGTAGTATTTTCCAAAAAGAGTAGTTGTTGCATACCCAAAGCAGTTTCAGGCAGCAACATTCAAAGACATTGTGGCTGTAATGTCCACTTGATTTCTACACCTTTCCTGAAGGACTCACTGTCTGCATGGCAAATAAGTATGGGTTCTTGTGTTTTCATTTCACTTATAATGATAATCAAGAGGCAAAGAGCAAGCACTAACCTATCACAAGTGATATGATTACTGTGTAATTACTGAGTTTCTAATAAACAGACTTCAGGTTTACTCTACTGAAATAAAAAAGAATGATCTCAATAAACAAACATAAAAAAATGCTATTAATGGACATAAAAGGAGCATATTCTCTCAGCCTCATACTTGACTGATGCATTCCACAGTGAAATCAACATAACAAGTCTTTTGTTTTCTTTGTGTCTGTCATTTTACAGCTTTGACAAGTAAACATTGTTTAAGGAAAGAAATGTAAATATGAAGAGGTCTGGTTTAGCTATCAGGGCTGGAAAATCAGATTGACTAAAACAGGATGCAATCACAGACACTACCTTGCATGCTGGCTGCACTCTAGGCCTTGGAAATGGCAATGGCTGTTGTGATAAAGGTGTCACTTGTTCACTGAGAAAAATCATGCCTATGACACAAGGGCTACCCAGAGAGAGGCATAAGAATGTGGCAGTGCAGCAGAGACAGCAAACTGAAAGCCAGCAGGGCCCACACAAAGGGAGATTTTATAAGTGGGAGAATGAGTGAGAGAGCAGTTACACAACCTGGATTTGTGTACTGGCCCCAAAAGAAGTGAGAGACTGGAAAATAGTTCTCACACAGAAGGAAACACAGTGTAGCCAGAAACTAAAAGAAAGCTTTTATTGCACAGTGCTGGAATGGAAAGACAATGCAAAATCTCGAAGTTGCATGGGGACAACCTTATGGAGATTTAATAACACTAAAGAGGAAAAGGAGGGGGTAACAAACCAGTAGGATAGCCCAGTGGTAGCCACGTGGGCTCCAGGAAAACACTTCTGGACTACTGGAACAGCCTGTTCAGCAACAGCTCGTTACAGCCCTGGGGGATATGCTTGTAATGTGTCACTGCTTGACACTGCAGCCTGTCAGACACAAGGACACGTGTGCCTCCCCCTCTCTCCAGGCTTTTCTGGGACTCTAACATGGCTGTTCTCTCCAGCCTGGATGTTAACTCTGACTGGGGCATGCCTACAAGGGGGTTCAGGCCTGCATCTCACTATCCTCTGCACATACCTGTGTAAAAGTTGTACATATGTCAGGCTCAAGTGGATGAAATAAACACTTTCTTATACAGCTATTTTATTTTGTGTTGAAATGC
Source organism: Onychostruthus taczanowskii (assembly GCF_017590055.1). Taxonomy (NCBI): domain Eukaryota; kingdom Metazoa; phylum Chordata; class Aves; order Passeriformes; family Passeridae; genus Onychostruthus; species Onychostruthus taczanowskii. Next base: position 9,471,795 of record NW_024499462.1, read on the forward strand.
CCCCTGCACTATCACAAGCTGGTCAGATGCACTGACACCAAAGAGACCCTGGGAAGACACCAAATTATTCAGTGACATCAGCACTGTAGCCATTAACCATTCTCAGCTGCCCCTCACTTCAACACTGAGAACTTTTTTGAACCCTACTTTCATAAAAATATGATGAGATGATGTTCATTTTTAATTCCTGTGGACAAAGAAAATAGGTCACACATTTTTATCTTTTGTATATTTTGTTACTGTTTTAATGTCATTCCACAATGTAGTAATGTCATAAAATGCTTTATTACTGCTGCTATAATGAAGGAAGATTTGGAAAATTGGTATTTCATACTGAAACAGATATACTTTTCCGGACTCAAGGGATTTGTTGTTTTGTTTTAATTAGTTCAGCATTTCCTTAATAATAAGTTTAACTTGTATTATAAAGTAAAAATTAACATTAAAATATTTAGTGTTAAATTACATTTTTCTGATAATTTATATTTTCCTGAAAATTTTTATTTCTTTATCCAAATTGAAACTTTAAAATGGTGCTGTTTCTTGTAGAATTAAACTCTGATTAGCTTTACACTTCCACTTATTGAAGAATGTCACAGTAACTCAACAGTAGAGCCACTGACATACAGGAGTGACATCCGCTCAAATGTGAGTTTTGTGGCACTCCCTGCAAAGCGTGCTGGCTGTTTCAGCTCATGCATATATCCGTAATTTTAACTTTGCAGGTCCCTGGTCTGAATTCATGTCCAATGCCAGGGGTTAGATCTGCACTTGTAGCAAGGGAAGAGGAAAGTGACACCTGGTTCATGCCTCTAACTTGGATTTTGGAATGAGAGTGAACAGCTGGTAAATCTACTGGCTTTTCTTAATATGGCACCATCAAGGCTTTCTAAAAATGTGATATGATGTGTGGGTCAGGCTTTTTTCTTTGCTATTTCTATCACCAAATTGCTTTTGTACAGATTTCCATATTCTAGACTGTGTTAATTGTGCATTATGTAGTTTCTGTGAACAATTCCTGGTAGCTCAGCCACTGTTCATTTTGACTTGACATATGGGTCACAAGCATCCTTGATTAAGTAACCATGTCAGTAAGCATCAGCTACTCAGAATAAATATGATTCTGAATTAGGAATTCACCTCCATCTTCTGTGATACCTCTTAAAACTACAGAAACAATAAAGGCACTTGTTCCAGAAAGTGAATACTGGGAAATCCTTGTAAGCTGAAGTTTCTAATACCGAAACAAACAAGCAGCCAAGAAAAACAATGAAGTATTCCTACCACACAGTGTTCATACCACTCCCGTGCTTATAAGCGTTTGTCTAGAGTTCAGAATTCTAATTTTTGTTGCATACAAATAATGTCAGATTCTGAGTGGATTTTCCTATATGAAAAAAGATTTAGAAACAAAAATGTTGGAATAATGAAATATCTGATATGTGACAGACATTAAATAGTGTGTCACAAATTTTTATATGACATGCTGAATGTTGAAAAATTTGGGATGATTACTGATAGCTTTTAGATTTTTGACCTTCTTTTTACTTGTAAAGAGTTTCTAATTGCTTATTCTCTTTGCCTATCTTATCACAGCCTTTATTTGATTTTTACTACAAATAAAAAGGTCACAGAGCTACATGATAAAATAATGATATAAATAAGTATGTATGTCATGCAAGACAAAAAAAAAAGAGAGCTATTACAGAGCAGTATTCAGAAAGAGAATGGTGGTGCTGCATACATGAATGATACTGGGCTTGGTGAGGCACAAAGGTAACAGCAGCGCTCCCCTTGCTGCATGGAACGATGACTGGAATTGACCCTGATCCAAGATTAGCAGTCAGGCGTGTCATTGGAAACTTTTACATAACCATATGACAGATGTCACAGAGCATACATGGGATGAATGCATCCTAAGAGTCAGGATAATCTGCACTTAAAACTGATGTGCAGTCCTTATGCTTCCTGGGATTAAATGAGATGAGTTGCAGGGTGTGCTCAGTCATTGCAGCACACATTTGAACAGATTCTCTCATCTTCTCCTTTCAAGCAATTTAGCATTGGTCCTCTTACTGTACATACTTTAAAGTAGGGGAAAACCAGTTGAAAGGTTTCCCAGATTATAACTTTTTTTTTGATTGATTTACTTTGATTGTTTTTGCCACAGAACACCGATGTACCAGGGAATCAGTCACCTGCAATAAAATATTGCCATCTCCAGGAAGCAGTTATTCTGCACCTGCAAGACACCTTACATTCTAAAAAAACCCCAAAAAAGCCGATAAATTTGGCACCATAAGAAGTAATTACATAGATAAGGTCCCAGAATTATGTTCTATGTAATGAGAAATGTTTGAAAATATTTTACCAATTAGGACTGTTTTATAACCTATGCAAAATTACAGTATTTTCTAAACACACTCCAAATGTAAAATTTGTGGATGAGATTAGGATTAATGTAGACTCAATTTCAAGGTAGAATTTGAAGGTCTCTCTTGCTTTTGCCCCTGTAAATATCAAGCTGATCAAGAACTTAAAAATTAAATGGCCAGTTGTTTGATTGGCCAGTGATTAACTTGCATTACCACTTAGACATCCTGTTGGAGAAAATTTTACTCATTCACAATAGGAACAAATAAGAACACAGTGACAATACAGCAGCAGAGAACTGGCTGCTTGTAGAAGTAGTGCTTGAAAAACCACAGAAGGTGTGCATATGAAGCTTATGACTTGTTTTAGTCTAGTACTTCTACTATTTCATGTCATATCAGTCAGAGTTTTTAAATTTAATGTTGCGTTTCACAAGGGAATTGTGAACTTTTTAACTTCGCAAGAAAGTGAGACTTGATTTACTTATGCCATTTGAGTAGCTCACAATATAAAGTGTCAACTAAAATTTCCATATTTGTATTCCATGAAGACTCTTTCCTACATCTAGTAATAGACATATAATAGTAAGAACAAATGGAGAACTGTAAGGAGACCAATTCTTGTACAAAACAGGAATTTGCTATTTTAAATACATGGATTTATGCCAGTGCAAAACTAATTTTTCAAGGACTGCATCAACTCAACCACCTACTTGGCAAATGTAATTGTAATCATATAATAAGACCATAAACAAAGTTTTGTGATACACCTTAGCATAAAAATTATTTCTTCACAGGAAACAAAATATTGAAATTGCTTTTGCTATTTCTTTTGGTAAAGGAGATGTGACATGTGATACGCAGTACAAAAAAGAGCTAAGCATCTCTGAATCATCTGAGTCAGCCATGCTGACCAAATCAGGGAACAGAAAACAGAAAAAGTGCTGATAACAACTGCAACTTTAATGGCCTAGGAAGGAAGGAGAGGGAATTCCTTATGAAGTCTCTCAGGAATGGTTTGTGTGAATGAAAAGAAAGCACTTCAGAAGCAGCATCTTTCCATCCAGACAACTTCATCATAAGTTGGGAAGCAGATGTCTCTGCAGGAGCCTCCACTGAATGAACAAGCGAACATCCACAGTCTGTTTTATATTTCTAAATCACTTGTTTGTTTGGTAGTACTGATTGATCCCTTAGACTAATTTAAAGTTCTTGGATGAGAACTTGAATTACAAGGAGAACAAAATGTAAACAGAATTTGAGATACCTATTAAACTATTTAAGTATAATGTAACATTACAGAGCATAAAAGCATCAACAATCTTTCACTGATAAATCAATTTTCAACTAAGAAAAAAAAATTCCTTTAAAGCTGTCAACAATGTCTTTGATTTGAGATGATAGAAAGCCCCTATTTCCAAGTCTTGGAAAGAAGGAGTAAATGATAGAAGTTGTCCCACTGATAGTTGGTTTTTAAGACTTCCAAAGATTCAGACCCATGCAAACCCTTGGAAAACAATAAGTAATATTTCTGAAACCTTCATGCAGGGGGCACACGGATTTCACTGTGTGAAAATCTAAATTTTACAGTAAGAAAGATACAGAGTTAGGCTAAGTAAACGCTCCCATTTGTGCTATATTATACTGAGATCTCAGTGGTTACAATGAGTCATACAACACACAGACAGGTAGGATTATAGGAAACAAACATGTCTTTCTCAGGCTAAAAGTTACACGTTTAACATGGACTGAAATACCAGAGGTTTTCAAATTCTGGCCAGGCCTTGTGCTTTCAGTTCTCTGGGTTACTGCAGACAGAATGTATTTCTCCACTTACACTCCTGTTACAGCCAGTGGTTATGGTTCATAAGTAGCAACACCTACTGCACATAACAGGTCTAAAATAATCAGCAACAACACCTATATTTTCATCACTCTTCCAACAATTATAACTATAAACAGAGTTGGTCCTAAGTTTGTTCAGAGGTGAAACTAAACTTATAGTAATTGCTCCTTTTCCAACCCCACCTGCTACATCAGGAAACTTCAAATTAGGCTTTTATCCCTTCTATCCCATTCATAGAGTTGCTGAGCAGCCTGCAGCTCTCTCATTACCACTACCCCATGCTTACATGTTCTTTGTCACACAGCAGGAGTCAGACTGAACTGTTGCATAGGTCCCTAACAGCAGCCTAATTTCAGGCAATCCTGTATTTGGCAGATGATGTTTATTAGGCTTGTATTGTAGGCGGTAACAATGTCTAAAGCTTTAAATCCCCTTGAGAAACATGGAAGAGAGACTATCTTCTCGTGAAACTGATAGTACATGAAAAGTATGAGTGAGCAATTTGAAATCCAAAGGAGTTCTGCTCTCTGCTTCAGTGGAACTGAATTTCAGCAAGAGCCTATGAACAAAAATTGTAATATTCCCAGGCCATATGCTCTCCCTCTGTGCAGACACTCATGGTGGAGGCAAAACAACACTGATTCACTCAGGGCTCTTCCTTCTTTACCAAACACAGGCACATCCCTGCCTGTGAGTCTTCCCCAACAAGGGAGGGAAGAAATCAGTGTTGTGGATGTGGCCTTATAGATATAATCCCTCAGTGCTTTGGTGATCAAAGATACATCAAACTCTGATACTCCTGGGCCGTGGTACTCCCTCAACTTGTCATTACTGTCACAGGACCTGCCTGGCATTCTTTGTGCCTTCACAGATATTTGTCTTGTACTGCACAGAACCGTGCAAGGCCATGCAAACAGCTGAAAGAAGCTTCTTTTGGACTTTGCCTTAGAAAACCTGTTATTCAGTGAGAATGTGAGGCTATCAAGTTCTCCTCATTTCACTATAACTTTGCCTCCCAAAGGAGACAAGGGACTCATAAGGAAGGTCTCTATGATCTTGAGGGAGAAAGGATAATTGTAATGTACTGATTTAAATGCCAAAAACCACAGGGGTAGGTTTCCTTCCTTATCTGTGAAGATGAAGATTAGATGAGATGAACTTGCCTTTGCATCTCTTACATATTTTAAGGCACTTACCCCTCAGCCTTCATCTGGATTACTATTCCCAACAGAATGTTATGAAACTACTCAGATGAAATACTTTAAAGTGCAGAATTGGTAATTTTTTATAGTCAGGTATGAAACCTTTATTTAGGTTCTACCTTTTATTAAACTCCAGGGTTCTCCTATTGTCCCTAATGACATTATACTGCATCAAAATTAAGCCAAAGCTTTTTACTGGGAGCTGTGCTATTTCCCATTACTTGGTAGTGCTAACGTTTAAATTCTACATCCTCTTATTGCTGATTAAACCTCCAAAGACTACAGGAAAATTTCTGCTTCACTGCTAGAAAAGAAGAAATCCAGCACAGTTTGTACCAAAGAGATCACTTGAAGAATGCACGTAAGGTTACTGCATTAATGAATAAAGCAAAGCATTATCATTTTTAATAGGAATTAAACAGCTAGAGGGAGAAGTAGGGCAAAGCTGTGATCAGTGCAAAGAAAAACAATCTAACCATTTTAATTAACTGTATTTTAATAGCTTTAGTTATAATTGAATAATTTAAATACCAAGGGAAATAGTTAAATCTCCTAAAAGCCTTCTTTTTATTTACATTTTAAATACAGTTCATGGAGAAGGGGTGGCACTGTGAAAGCTTAAAATAAATGGGTGGGGAAAACCTTACTAATTTCTGCAGCTGCTGGACCAACAGGAAATATTTATGGGATCTTAGTCATTGCTCTCTGCAGGAGTTCCAGTCCAAACCCTACTATATTTTCTGCTTTTCTCTCCACTTCCTCAAAATATTACACAGTCCCTGGTGCTTCTACCCTTGACTGTTATAACCATAAAATGCACAGAAAGATAAATGTGAAGAAAGGATGGTCTAATCCAATTTTTTAAGTAGGCATCGGTGAAGAGGATCACTGCAGAAAATAAAACTGTTGGTCAATGAGGAGTTTCACTTAGATTTAGACAGAATAAAGACATTTAGACAGAAAAAACTGACACACGCATTTGTCTTATATAAAAAGCCCAATACCAGTCATAAACAGAGCCCTTCCCTATGATACTTTTTGTGTTGCTTGTAAGGATGATCACCAACTTCTATGCTGGCTTTCAGAGTCAATCTCTTATGAGGCTCATGCTTCCTCTCACACAGACTTTACCTTTTCATGGCTGCACTAACTCTGCTCCATTACAGCAGTTCAAGTGAGAGGGGCAGGATTCCAGCCCTGTCTGTCACTCCATCAAGTCTCTGAGATGTACCCTGCCATGCACTGAGCCTGCTGTCCTGCCTGCCACAGCACCCAGAATGCCAAACTTGCCTTTGTAGGCTAGACACACAGTCTATCTGTGATACAATCTTTGGGCACTCAGCAATTTTTGCAGTTTAGACTTTCTCAGCTAGAGGAAATATTTCTGTGCTTGAATAAGACACAACAGAGTTTCCTTCCAGTAGTATCTCTACACCACTTTTTTAAATGGTGTAAACTTTTCATGTCCAAAGTATCCTGTGGTGAAGCCTCTCTGCCACACATTGCCTTCTGCTGTTTAGACCCTCCATCACTCGAGGCCATTTAGTTCTTCTCTTAGAATTTACACTAAAGGATAATTTTCCAATCACTTCTGCTTGTTGGTTGGGATTTAATAGACTTCTGTCATATTCCCCCTCACTGGTTTATTTTCCAAACTGAAGAACCCTAGTCTATTTAATCTTTTTTTGCAAAGTTCTTCCAAACCTTTCACGTGCCCTTTCACACACTTCCACCTCTCTAAATCTCCTAAAACCTTTCCAAAACCAAGAAATTGTAAATGAAGACATCATTCTGTTCACACATTTTTACCTTCAGCAAAAGAATATTTCTGGTTTTCTTCCTCGGTTTCTCTTTTTTAAGATTTTAAGTAAAATGTGGAATGTATTATGGATGTACAGCATTTCACAAAGGATAAAGGCAAAAGTGTCAGTAACTCTGATACCTCGAAATAATGAATATAAATGCATAAATTAAAATATCTGTATACACTTCATGAAAATATGTAAACCCAAACACAACTAAGGAACAGCTCTTACTATATTTTTTTAACCAGGTGTTAACAATGACAATATTAACTGAATAAAATTTTGTCAGAATAATGTGGTTTTTAATGGCGTTATTTGTAAAGTGTTCAAAAATCCTGATCCAAAAGCCAGCCTATAAATTTTTATAGGCTCAGATTTCTAATTCTGGCTCAACTTTTTCTGAAAATATAAAGACAATGCTTTTGAATCTCATTTTTATTGTTTTTTCTGGGACTCTGAAGTGCGTTAGGTGCCTCATAGGCTAGGAAAGAGACTGGAGACAGTCCCAAAATGCTTCCAACCTAAACACACAAATTTGATTAAGAGTTTGGAGGGTGGACCCAATGTGAAAACAAGATGATCAGTCTGGTGTGGCTGACATTTTTCATTAGGGGATATTTGGCAATACTATAATTTCTAAAATTCAGTTCTTCTAGACATTCTCACATGTTTGATTCCTAAAGACCTGAGCCCATCACAATCAAGGTTAACATTCCACTCAGTTTTAGCTTTTGTTTTCTCATTACTGGAAAGCCATGACACACCTGCTTGCTGCAGCATGCTGTACATTTCAGTAAAACCAGGGATAAGGAGTCTTCAGTTGTCATGAATGGCGAGCTGAAGAATGCCACAACTAGGAATTGTGGCAGGATTCCAGAGGATGTTTGACTGTCCCAGTGTACAGAGTGATGGAAATATCTAATTTAATTTTCATCTTATGCCTTTCTCTTATGGAAATACAAAAGAAGAAAAATGGCATCAGGTGTCCAAAGTTTCAGTCCTGGCTTGAATTTCTCACTGATTTCACTAGAAAATTTACTGGTTTTTTATGAAATACATAAAAGTTTAAAAACACAACTGAGCTTTTGGACAACAGGTTGCAAGACTGTCTATTGACTCAAAATCATATAGAATTAAGTTTCTATATTGTTCAACAGAGGATATAATGAAAATTCTGAGTTCCTTATCATTGGTTTCCTGAAATTCTCAATTCACAGTAAAAAAACAGAATAAAAAAAAAAAGAGCTAAAACAAACTTTCATCAAGCCATAAATAATTGTAATTTCTACATTTTTATTATAGTCTAAGAGAAGCTCTGTTGCTACTTCTGATTCATGTTTACATGAAATATTTTATGCAATTATTCTGGATTCTGCTTGACAACAATACACTCACACTGTTTATTTTTGAATCCTGAATTCACTCAGAATATATTTTTCTTGGTATTTTACTTCCAAGTCAGGTTTTGTTTCTGAGAGTTAGATGACTAAGAGTAGAGAATTATGATAGTACCATATATGACAGAGAAAACCCTATCCATCTAAGATCAAGTCTTTTCCATAGCCGGGAAGCACTAGGAAGAAAATAGTGTTCAGCTGATCTCTGGACGGGGAATATTCACAGCTGTAAAAGATGTTGTTGTTATTGCAGAAAGGAGAAGAAAATATGAAAAATGGCAGCAGGAAGAAATTCCAAGTTCTGGAAGTGAGAAAGTAGAGAGGAGGAAGTCTTGAATTCCCAAATATTGTCTAACATTTGTAGTAATAATAATAATAGTAATAATAGATAGTGAGTAAATTGAGGCAAGACAAAGCATAACACCACTTTATTTCATAGTGTCTGCCTATGTATATTAACATTATTTGGACAGAAAACCTGTGCAAATCCCAGGCACACATACAGACTGAAGACAAGGCTATCTCCACATTTGGAGCCTTAGGAAAACACATGTTTATGCTACTGAGGAATATGGAAAAGAAAAGTCAGCAGGAATCCTGGAGGTCAAGGTTTTTTTAAAAATATAACCCATATATCTCAATCAGATCATGACATTCTACCAATTACATTCTGCATATAAAGACACAGTCAGAAGTTTTAATATGGATACCATAGATCCCTGACCCACTATCTTCTAGATCAAAATTGTTCAATCTCCTTTCCTTCCCTCAAGTTTCATTGGATGTCTATCAACATACTTATTAGGGATATGATCTAATCCCCAATGACACATCTGGTGTGGGTGGCACTCATTAGAATGTGCTCTCCAATAAATGATCTGCTGAGGTTATGACAAAATAAATGCTTATTTTCATTATCAGTCACTTACTCTCTGCCACTTCAAATGCACATCCTCCCAGGTATGGCTTCAACCCAAACTGACATCTGAATCACAGTCAAGCATGATGCCAGATTTGAGTTGATAACATGGAAGTGCATGTGTACAAGTGGAAGACAGACACAGCTATTTACAATATAGGATCAACCTCAGAGGTGAGGACAACCAAGAGAGAATAGTGCAATTAATTACTTAACTGGAGAGTTTGCAAGAAAAAGAGAAGAAAAGAAAAATAATAAAGAATAAATAGCAGCAGTTTGAAAAGCCTAGCTATGAACATTTTAAGAGTCCCTCCTACCAGCGGGAACAAAGAACAGAAACAGAGTGGAAAGAGCTAACTGGCTTCATTATTGGATTGTCCAGCAATCTGTTAGCAAAACGTACACCTGATTTCACGCAAAGCCTACATCTGTTTTTCTGAAGTTTGTCAGAAACCAGAAAAGTGATGCAAAGAAAGGATTATCAGGGTGTGTGTTTGTAGATCTGTGGTTACCATTAGTAGGGAAAGCTGGACATGCTGAAAATAACTATATGATTCTTTTTGACATGAAACTAAAAGTAATGAAAGATTGTTTACAGTATGTCTGTTTCTCATAAGCCAGAAAAATGATGATATAAGCTGTATGACAGATGTCAGGAAAACTGATGTATGGTTTAGGTAGATGCTTTTAATGACATGCTTGCAGCAGCTGGAAACAAACTGTCAGACAAGTATCATTTCTTTTTACTGCAGACCAGCCCAAGGAAATGGAAGTTCTGCCTTGGAAAATACTGAGGGGAGAAAGATTTTCCTTACCCCAAGCAAACAACTTTCCTAACATGAGAGAAAAATTTTCAGAGTTAAAGTTTTCATCTTTATCATTTTCAGAGTGCAGTGGTACGTGTTAAACTATCAGTCAAATGCTTTGGACCATGGTATTTTACTCTTCAGTGATAGCCATACCCTGCCACTATGCTTCAATTCCACAGTGAGTGGATAGGTAATACTAGAGCTTACAGTTTAGAAACCAAGGCATAGAGAGACTAAAGGACTTGCCAAGGTCATACACCAATTGAGCCCACTCTCCTGAGTCTCCCTCAATGCCCTAATTACAAGATCATTGTTTCCCTTTGTAGCGAAACAGATTTACCTGGTGTGCTGTTATATTTGAGGTAAGAAGCCCCACAGGGCTTCTTACAAAGTAGGGTGAAAACACGACAGGGAAGAAAGCAGAGGAAAAGAGGGTTTGTACTCAGTTCTGTCACGACCCAAGGTGTTGTCCTAAGAAGAGCTACTAAGGCGCTTAAAGGAGTAAAATTAAGTAGAACTGTGTGAATCTCTAGAGAGTATTCACAACAGGGCAGTAGTTAGACTGTCGCTATAGGACACAAGACAACACGACGCAGACACACTGCTGTTCTCAGGCCAGGAAGAGAGAGATTTATTTTCTGACTCCTACTTTTATAGATTTCCAAAGGTATCATAGGATTGGAGGGTGAAAGTGCCACCTCTCCAGGGACACTGGACAATCGAGCAGTCCATCAAGTTTCTCCTCCTCCATAGAGGAATGCAAAACAATAAGTTGTTTATAGAAAGTGTGTGAGAAAATTTTAGACAAGAATGCAAACATCAGAAGGCTTAGAAAAATCTTAAGAAAGCAGGGCGACATCAGACCATGTGACTCTCTGATGTAGCTGAGATCTGAGATCTTTCTTCAGATTTTAGCTTCTCTATTTTAATAAGTTAAACTCTATTCCATGGTAAACAGACCAGAATTCCCAATCCTTAGTTTATTCTGCAAATTCATAGTTTTCTCCCAGTTCCAGATTTGTTGGTGTTTTACTTGATTTCCTTTCCTACTTGATGACTTAATGCTGCAGCACAATCTTAAACAGATGGCCGCACTTCAGAGAGAGGTGACTTCCCCAGAAAGGTCAGCAGTAACACACGATCCTTGGAGATGGAAACAATTATTTAAATGTATTGTTATCTTTCAAAGAAAACCACTGCATGATTTCTGTAGACCCTTTTGCATCAGGTTTATTCTCAAGTCTCTTCTCACCTAATGTTTCAGGATCTTTACTTTCCTTCAGAAGGCAAAGTTTCCCTTCCTTTCTCACAAAGTATTTTTTATTTCTTAGCAGATGCTGGACCATCCAGTACAGATCAACTCCCTCTTATGATGTTCTCTGCACAGGCTCTCCCATAAAGACAATTAAACAGATCTTGAGAGTTAAAAGTTGTTCAAGGCAAGCAACCAAGGAAAATCAGCAGTGAAAGAAATAGGGCTTGAAGTATTTCAATTTAACAAGAAGTTACAAATACAGATGCTAGAAATAGGTAGTCAGTAGGTCTGTATTGTAGACCCCAGATCAAATCTGGAATGCAGTTTTCTATTCATATCTTCTTTTTTTCTCTCTTTTATTTATTTATTTATTTATTTAACAGAACACATAATAGCAATGCATTTTTTAAAAAAGAGTATCTTTTCTTTGCTGTATTTTTTTTCTTTTTTTAAAGGACTGCTTTAGCTTGGAGGAAGTAAATAAATGCTCTGCGCTTAAATCTGCATTTTAATGGCAGTCTCTGTACCACAAATGAGTCCCTGATCATAGCTATGATCTATTATTATGTATCACTGAAATTTCATTACTTCAATGTGTAAAACATGGATTAAAATGTGACAGAAAGTAACTACAAAGTAACAAATCAAGTCAAACTGGACTAAATGTTAGTGTAAACAGCATAAAAATAAATCCTTTGAAAATTAAAACATACTTTCTTAGCTTTGGGTTTTATTTTAGCTCATTGTAATTTTTGTGCAGTGAACATTTCTTTTGGGGAAAATCCATTTCCTAATAAGTTTACATAATGTATATTTGCTGTCAGAAAATAATAATACAGAATGACTTTTACTCTTTAAGAAACGCAGTACTTCTAGCCAGCTATCATTTCAGATATAAAATCGTTTTGACCACAGGCAAAATATCTCATTTATAGATTGCTGTAAGTGGAGGGTGAGTCCTGTGGTCATAGTACAAGATGCAAGTTATAGAGTTCAAGGTCATATTCCAAGCTGTGCCATACCATTCACAAGTGGAAATAAACAAGTCACAAGCTCACGTATTTAAGGATTAGTATTGATTACCATTATAATGATTACCATTAAGGAATTTTCTGGACCAGAACATGAAAAGTAGATATTGCATATTTTAAATAGGTCTTACAGTACCTGGGAATTACTTGATGCTACACTTTTATGAAAAAAGTAAATATGTCTGGGATACGTCAGTTTTAGTCTTTCCAGAAGAATTGGGGAAGTACAAATTGCATTGTGTGAAGTATAAAGCATAGGGAGAAATTACTCTGCTTTGCTGCATCATTCATGTTCAAGAAAGTATGCAGAAAGGTTTTAGCATGACTGGGAAGTGACATGAAAATAGCCTTCCCAGGAAGTTGAAGAGAGCTGAGATTGTTTCTTTATTTGAAAATTAACATACTTGTGATTATGGTCCATCAAAGACAGCAACTTGATCATGAGCTGAACTTTCAATGTTTTGGCTCACAGCTGGTATAAGAACAAAGACGAGCAAACTAGAGAGAAAAGTTTGGACAGAAAGATGTTTCAGCCACTAGAGGAATGAAGAACTCTAATGCAGCAAAAAAGCGGGTTTGAAGATGGAGTTCGATGGGGGGGTATGCTGCTGCTGTTTTAGTGGCAGAGTGGATTTGATGACCCAGAAGTTCTGTTCCTGCCAATGATGCTATTTCTCTGTAAAATCACCTCAAGTCCTGAAATCAGGCTAATGTTGTGCTCTTTCCTCCAACTAAAACAGTCACCAACATTTGAGAAGTGTTCAAATCCTGCACTGTTGACTACTATAATCATATCCTACCTCATTAAATCAAAACCCAGGTTTGCAATAACTCAGCAATACAGAAAACTGGTTATACTTTTTATTAGGCACTTTATTTAATTCAGACATATTTCCTAACTCTGAATGATCTACCAATATGCAGATATTCACTAAACTCATTATGGCACTATAAGTATTTTCCTAAATTGCTATTTAATAAGGTTAAGGAAAATTTGTAATGTAATATGGAGTTTGCTTTGTCAGAATTTCATCGCCTTGGGCAGATATACATGAGATATAATTTCTAGAATACTCATTATTTCACAAAACCCCCAACATCACTACTAATAGTCAAAATTTTACTCTCAAATAGGTTTGTAAGGATTTTGTCTAATATAAAAATGACTGAAGTCAATAGGAAGGCTCCAAACTCCATAAGATACAGAATAATACAAGGAAGAGCTTTTATTAATGCTGATTTTCCTTTTTTTGGTTTTTTTAACCACTAGTAGAGAGCTATTAACATACGTTTCATTATGCTAGCTGATATACTGAGGCAAGAAACAGTGATATGTGTTTTTGAGAGTGATTATTATTTGATGGAATTGTTCTATATTGTTTATGTTAAGCTTTCAGTTGAAGCTTGCAGATTTAATTTATGGAAAATGCCTAGAGTGTTTGACAGATGCTGTAAAATCAAAATGAAATAATTAACTTGTAATGAGAATAATAGGTCTAAGGACAAAGACATGAAAAGAACAATAAAGTGATTCAAGGTGGGGGAGCAGGGAAAGCATGAGGCTCCATATAATTAGAGTTTTCAAAAGGAGAGTGGACTCATTGCAAAGGCTTTCTAGAAGCAAAGAAAAGGCATTACAGAATGAAGTAGAATATGGAGGTTCAAGTATTTAGTTGGTTAAATGTCAAAAAACCTGACCATGGGTGAAGATTTACCTCTGGAACAAACTCTTACAGCCAAAAAAGACTCATTTGATAGGTTCAAATGAAGACAGGAAGTCTTTCTTGAACAAGTACAGGTTAAAATAAATTAATTACTTAACTGACTATGCTGAAACATGCAAAGCACAATGGTCTGTGAAATACAAAAGGTGAAATTCTAAAGTAATATTAGAAGGGAGCACTGTAATCACTTCTTGTGTAAAACAGGTATTGTGGCAATCAGATAACTGGCAGGTAAGGGTACTAATAATTCAGTCTATGACCTGCCCAATTTATGTGCCTCTTTATGTGTAGGACTGCCCTTACAAGAGGATCTGGGCATTAAGTTGCATAACGCTGTGATGTCTCTCCCCCATCCCGCATCACAAACAGACCCATGCCTGTTTGATAGCCGCAGTGAACTCAAACAGGAGGTGAACTGCTGATGCAGTCAGCATGGCAGATATTTTAGTTTCTTCACAATAACCTCAAGGCAGAGCTTGAAGACAATGTAGTGGAATTTGTTAAATAATACAAAATGACAGGGAGGCTACCATCACACAGCAATTGTCCCCTACGGTTCTTAAGAGGCACGAGGCAGAACCAAATGCCTCCCTGACCCCTGCGGGCACGATTATTTTGTAATAACCATGCCCACACCCTGCAGCTGCTGTTTGCCTTATAAAATATATATCACTGTCCTATGGTGAAGAAACAAATTGTCATTCTTTACTAATTAAAAACACAAATGGTGGCAGTTAAGCTCATAATTAACAGCTCTAGTAGACCTTACATTTAAAAAGACCAGTCCAGTAAAGTCTACTGGCCCTTCTACCTACCAGAGGCATCAGTGTCTGTTATGTCCTAGTTACACATGATATTAATCTTAGTCTGGCTTTCTAAAGCTAGGCCCTGTGGCTTTCTGGGGTGCTCTATGGTTCTTTTCAATAAAAGGCCCCTTTACACTTAGAAAGAAATGAAAGGAAAAAAAATAAAAAACAAAAACAAAAAACCAAACCTGTTTTATTGTATCCTTAGAGCATGGAAGGATAAATCTCTATAGTACAAGAATAAAAAATAGAGTCATCACAAGCAAGAGAGACAAAATGCTCCCAAGTGCTTCCTGGCTTTCATAAGTAGATTCTGTCTCCTGGAAACATTGCCATTCCTGTACTGTTTTACAAAGTTCAGTAAGGGCCTGCTGATATGAACAAGGATCAGCTAGCAAGTTGCAGGCAACTGCAAGCGTTCTTAGGCAGCCAATAGCTTGCACCTGAGCTGTGCAAGGAGGAGTCACCTCCTGTACATCAGTGGCTTAGTAACTTTTGTTGTTTGTATGGCTCCCCTTGACCCTTTTGTCTGCTTATTCAATTTGTTTGTAAAAAGTATTCCGTTAGATGCTGTTTTCCTCCTGAGCCTGCTGCACAGTCAAAGTAGGCTTCTTTTACCCAGTAAAAGGAAGTGAGGTTATAGCTCTGGGATCATGATGTCTGTGCAGGATACACAGGATAAAGTAGAAAACAGACTGAATCGAAGAAACCTTTCCATAATCATCTAGAAACACATAATAGCAACATGAATATATACTTTAAGCAGTAAGAAGGGGAGCAGGAGAGATTTTTTTTTTTGCCACAAAGTAGAAATCTTGTCTCAAAACAAGCATTTGAAATGCAATTCTTACTGTGGTGAAAAAAGACCTGACACAGAATTGTGTAAACAGAGTTGCTTGAGGGTGTCCTTGCTATTGCTAGCATATGGCAGCCCCCTATTTCATATAAAATAATTAGGCTCACAGAGTTTATACAAATGTGTTGCCCTCAATAAATTCTTACTTTTGTTAAGACTGATTTAAAAATGTTAAGAATGATTGCCCATTTGGGAAGATCCAGACTAAGCCAGCTGAAGCTATTTATTCAGGTAACATGTACAAACACCACAGCCAAACAATGCCAGAACACAATAGGAGCTAACAGGGCAACTTTCTAATGCTGTTCTTCAAAATACCCTTAATCAAATCATAATAAAGCTTCTCTGCTACTACAGTTCATTACAAATTATACAACCTCTCTTTGTAGTCTGAGAGCTGCTTTTAATTCATCAGATTTAATCTTTCAAATGAATACCAAATTTTCTCCTCCTCAGCCTTTCTTGTAGTTTCTTAGATAACTTACAGTCTCTAATGGAGCATTGCATACAGAGCAGCTTTCTCCCTAATCAAGGTTTTGAAAATTGCACCAGATACCTTTTAGATCTAAAGAAAAAGAACAACAACAACTTTTCTTGATGGAAAGAGCACTCAATCTTATATAACAACCTAGCTCAATGATTCATGACAAATCATGGTCACCAAAGGGTAACTTGTGACTAACTTCCCCAGCTTTTAAGACGATAATTGCCTGGGAACCCTTTACTCCCTAACAGAAGCAAGACTTGAGAAAGAGGCTCTGCTTAATAGTACTAACAGGCTAACTCAAACATACACCCTATCTGCCCACGTATAGCAGCTCAGAAGGAAAATATGAACCCACTTTCTGCAAAGTTTGAAGCTAATAAATAGAGAAAAAAAAGCAAGAAAAGGAATGTATTTTTCTTTTTAACTCTTGTTTTCCCCTGCTGTCCCTCACAAAACATCTAACCCCTAATAGGAGCCAAATTGACCCCTGTGAGCACCTCCCTTTTACAAAATGCCGAGGAACTACTTAATTCTTGACAGCTGGGTCAGCCCAGAGACTGGAAATCCCTGTGCTTAGGGGATGCAGCTGTGGACTTCCCCCCAGTCAGGGGGAGTGTTAACTCTTTCCACAACCTGCTCCAGCAAAATCCATGCACAGTATCTGCTTGTAAAGCAAGACTGAGCTGTGCACATGATGAAATGCTGAAGTATTTTGTAAATACCCTGTTAGGGAAGTATTTCTTTAATCTATGTCACTGGAAATCTTCCTCAAAGAAAGTGTCTCAAAATTTTTCTCCCCCAAAAGTTAACATTTTCTGAAAGACTGGTTTATGCTATTTTCTACTCAGATGGTATTTAGCTGAAATCCAACCATGCTGATTAATAAATTAGTCAAATATGTAATTCTAAAGTCTCTGTACTACTCACATTTGGAGAAGATACTATTTAAATCCATAAAACTCAGAGGAGTTAATGACAAAATGATATTGAATCAAATTAGCAACCTAGGGGCTAAATTTGCCTAGATCCATTGCTCCATTAAACTCTCTAACTGTGTGGGGTTACATGTCAATTAAGCAGTCTAGCCTATTTAACGTTATGAAAAACAAAATCGGATTGCAAAGGCAGCAGCTGAGCTGAGGTGTTTGAAGGAGACCTGTCTCATTTCCTCATTTGGTCATGGCACAAGTGCAATAGGAGGAATGCTTCTCCCTCTTCAGACCTTGCTGTGTGCCCAGGCTGGCTGCAAACACCCCAAGAGTATTTTTCCTCCATGCACTGCATACTGTATATACTTCCCTCCATGCTGGTCCAGAGCAATCTCTGTCTGTGTTCATTCCCATGGGCTCTCTGGGCCATTCAGAGGCTGGATAACAAGCCAGAGCACACAGATATGGTGGCCACAATCCACTACATTCATTAGCCACGCTGCAGGAACCATACTGGGCTACTGGGCCCACTTCTCCCACTGGCACAGTTACAGAACCTACTCTCAGTTATGAGCAAGAAACTGTAGACTGAGATGTTGCCATTTATTGCATCCAGACAATGGAGTCGTGTTCGAGACTGGGAGATGAAGGTATAGGTATGCAATGGCTATTTTGTAGATACACTTGTTTCATGTACCATTAAAACAGAGCATGTATCAAATCAGCACCTATCAATCAAATTATTGGTATTTTAATTGTCTCTATAGCCAACAACAACTGCAAGCTGCTCTGCCTGAGTATCAGTTCAATGCCATGTATGCTGTGCATGGAGTATATGAAAAAGGCTTAACAAAAGGCCATCAAATGCTGTTTCTCTGGAGAACTAGCACCCATTTATATGGCCTTTTCATAAAAGTATCGACTTCTGATAAGGTTTATTAGACATCTAATCAGTTTAATTCCTTCTACACAGCTATTCCAAGACCTCACCCTTACGTAGTAAAAGACTTAGGAATTTACCAACCTATTTTAATTCACAGCAAGCTTAATTTAGCTCTTTTGCCTCCATGAAGTTTATTCCTGTGGATTAATTACACAATGTAATCTTGTTACCCCCAATGGGAAAGAATAGACCCCCAATGAGAAAGAATACTTTTTTAGATAAACCCAACTCTTTCTAAAAAAGTATTCAAATCTATATTTTTATTCATTCTGTTGACCCTTGGCTTTGAATAAAATACACACATGAGAAGAGTTCTCACAGTTTTTAAGGTTAACACAACCCAGCCTCATGGGCTGCCAACTGTAGCTACTTGTCTGTGTCAAACACATGTGAAATTTGAAGTTAGCAAGACATTCTTGCTAAAAATAATCACACGTATGTAGACCTTTTCTGGAAAACTTCATCTTTCTCTGGTAAAGGCAGCAGTGAGACATTGTTCAGGAAATGGCCAATTAATCAAATATCTGAGAAAGAAAAAAAAGTAAATCAGCTCTCAGCCACAATGAAAATTTGTGTTATTTAGAAGCATGCAGGGGCATTTCACTAACAGGCAGCAGAAACCCGGCTGTGCAATACCTGCTTTAGAGCTAGTGAATCTGCCACTAGTTCATTAGTAGCTCTTTCTCTTTATTAATACTGGTAAAACAGAGCAGATCACAACAGCCAAACTGTCTTTCACTGTTTTAAAAAATATCAGAGGTTAGCCCTTTCCTAAAGGCTCTCCAGTTAGGCTGGTGGTAGGCTCATGAGAAGAAATGCTCTTGTGATTGTGGTACTCACCATGAGACAAAGCAGAGTATATCAAGCTTTTATTCACATGTATATGAACAAATAGTCATCCATTTGCATGATGATGGGAGAAATGAGAGATCTGTAGAAAGAAATTTGACAGCATACACTGGAAAATTGTTGTCTGATACTGTGCACCTAACACTATGTTACAGATTTATGCTTCAGGTGGACTGTGTTTTACCTCTGAATTTCCTTCTCTTGGGAGGGGGTAAAAATGGAATTGGATTTATATCTCTGTGTTTTCTGAACCAGGCGCTGCCTAATAATATAGGAGTCTAGGTACAGAATGACATTAAAGGCTGTAAGTATTTGATGTTAATCAATGGATGGCTGTCTCAGTGGGAGTTTGCTCATTTCTGCCTTAAGAGAGCTAAATTGCTACGTCTAGCTATGTTGGGCAGTACTGAAACAAACACTCAATACTTTTTTCCCCAGAATCAATATATAAAAAAGTAACTCAATGGAAGTGGCCTGAGAAATGTTCTAGAAGGAAGAAAACAGGAAGCAGTCCATCTTGTGCACTATACCCCACACTGGTTAAGCAGACAAAAACATACACACACCTGTAAGAGGATATAGAATCTCACAGAGATGCTGCCTGGCCCAGAACTGGCTATGTAAACTCCACAACAGTAAGACTGAAGATTAAAAGCAGAGAAGACAAATATTTCCCCTTCCATTGACACCTGATACAGAAAAACACTTAATCATTTGCTTAAGTCTACCCCAATTCAGCCCAGCTGTTAAATTGAAGTGCTAGAAAGTCGATAGGATTTAAGCACGTGTTTAACTGCTTTGCTGAAAGGGGCAGTTTGCAGCTCAGGATGTGGAAGATGAGACATGAAAACACTATTTTCTGCACTGGCCTTTGCCCAATGCCAGTTCCAGCTTTCATGGGTGGCAGCTGAATCCCTTTCCATCCTTAAACTGAGACAATGGTAAAGATGTTACAAGTTACACCCCCTGAGAAGTGCTGAGCCCTGGAAACCTTCTTGATGTCTCTAAAGGACTACAATCTCTCCAGTGGAAATTGAGGGAACAGGTGAAAGTCCCTAAGAGAGATCAATGAGTACATTTCCAACCACCCAAGGTGGAAGAGCGCTTTGCTGAATCTTCTTACTGCTGCTGATCCTCACCATTAATCCAATATTTGGGGGGCACTGGAAGGAGCTCCACACTGTTTTGATGGGAGAATAAATGACAGCCTTCCTTACATAGTCTGGTGCATTCCTTAAAGCAGCTGAAGCACAAATGAATTCAACGGACTGAATAACCAAAGACAGGGATAATGTGCAGTGACATGGTAATTCCGAAAGCGTGCAGTAAGGATGTGTGTCTGTGTGTTTATGTATAGGAGGAGAGCTGCACCTGTGCCTCAGTCCCAACATCTGCTTTATTAATGGGTAATATGTGCTCTTTGCAAAACCAATTTTGTTACATGATTTGCAAAACATGAGTCCCAGGAGTGTTTTAGTGGAGGAGTAGAGATACTCTGATCTGATTTCCCAATCAAAAAGTAAACATGAGATACAAAAAAAGGAAGTATATTTTAGAAGTAAAATTTTCTTCTCATATAAGCTTAACAATAATTCCATTCATTTTTTATGGTCTCAAAAGAGGCAATTAAATTTGCTGTATCACAGGACCCTAAAAATTAGGAAGAAAATGTAGGTTTGCCATGATGTGCTTTTAAAATCACATCCACTATCTGCTGGTAAAAACCCTCTTCAAATAAATGGAGAGGTAAGACCAAAGTGTACTGTGAGAGGCAGCACCCTGGAAATGAAGAGCACCTCAGTCTTTCTGTCAACCTGGATTGTTGTGATATGTGTCAGAGATCTTTACTGACAGCTAGAATTTGGGGTCAGATTTGCACCTAAACTGTTTCTGCCTTTTTTTGTTTTCTGTATTTTTTTTTCTAATATAATAGACAAAATAATAGCTTCCTGGAATATTTTTCTCCCTTTACGCTTATCAATTATGAAAAGTGTGGGTGCACGGAGCAAATGCATTTGAGTTGTTGCTGTTTCTCTGAAAGTGGTGAATCTCTACTGAGCAGTATATGCAAGCAACCCTTCACCTGAACCAACAATTCAAAAATAAGCTCAGGACTCCCAGGAGCAGAAATACGTCTCCTCAAAACCTTCAAGGACTATTTTGGGTGCTAATATTTTCAGGCATTATGTCCTGGGAGAAAAGCAGTCTCTGGGCATAAACCATTACACTACTGACAAGAAGCAGCAACAAAAAGAGCCTCAAAAGTTGCCTGTGGCAGCTGAAAAGAGATGAGTGTTATTGGATATGACAAAAAGTGATGGGGAGCTGGTTGCTAACCAGGTGTACATAGGCTGGAAATAGATTATTTAAAAACACTGTTAGCCTGAAGTGGTGGATCAAAGGAACGGCTAATTTTTTTCAACATTTTCTTGAATAGAGGGGACACAGTTTTTCCACTGTGACAAAAGCAAATCCAAAATTATTTTTATCTCTGACTCCAGATCATTAATTGTATTGACAGTTCAGTTTGATGGTACTGCTATAAAAAATCTAGCTTAGCTTCTGTTCTTTACGGTCTTTCTTATGCTGCATGTCAGTCATCCGAGATATAGGTTCAAAGTAACCAGAGTAAATCATGCTTTGGTTGAAATGAGGAACTTACAGTTTAAGAGATTTTTTTTTTTTAAGTTCATCTGTATGTGTATTGTTTTTCCCCTGGTCTTTGTTACATGAGTCTTATGCAGCTTTTTTAATTCAGCATTAGCTCAGGTTTAGAATCATGCTTGGATAATTTGAAAAGTGACATTTTCTCTTCTTTTCATATCCAAGCTTGCATATGACTACTTTATTCAGAGAAAAAGTTTTAATACCTTTTAATTAATAAAGTATGGTTTTCTTTAGCTCAGGGAGAAACTCTAAGTAACAAATAAATTTAAAAAGCTGCATCAATGAATCCTGACAATACTCAAAAGCTGTGGTGGCATCAGTTTTATAATGATTAGTGAAGATTTTGGGGAAAATTATGGAAAATGGGTGTGTAAGAGGACATACAGCTCAGCTTTGCACCAATTTGTCACATAGCTCTCCCCAAGTGAGAGCTGAAAAACAAGGCTACTTTGGTTCCTTTTCACTCCCACAGTAGGAAAATGAGAACCCAGTATTTAACACAAACTGACATTTCCACTGCTGATGTCTTGTAATGTATTAACTAGATCACATTTGATCGTTATTCCAGTGTGTAGAAATGTGGTCAGTAATACTTCTTTCATACTTCTAGAAATCTCTACAATAATCAATTTTTTTAAGAAATACACAGCTAACTGAGAAATAAGTCTTTTTCATATGCCTCAGGGCATATAATTGATAATACTTACCCCAAATGGCACTTATTGCAGAAAAATGTAACCAGCTGCACAGCAATGAAAAATCATGATAAGACTTTCTTTTACATACCAGTGCAGCCAGAAACATAACCTGGAAGGTCCCATTGGCCATTAAAAACTGTTCTGACTGTAGTGAGGTCATGTTAGGTCAGCACAGATGCATATATTACTGACATTTGTATTATAAGTAGACATTAACTTGAAATCAGATGGCTATAACCCACTGGAGATTAAAAATGAGTCTGTGCTCTGTACAGCTGGAAAGGAGAACACAGGGAACCTGTACACAGAGCTGCAGCTCCCATCCAAGAGGTATTGATAGCAAAAATCAGAAACCAAAGAACAATAAAAGCAACACCAACCTGTAGACACAAAAAGTCTAGCATCCTGCTTCTAGAAATGCATTGGAAAGACAAGTAAAACAACCCACTAAACTTAATGGCATTTTCCTTCTTTGACTATCTCACAATCACTATCAGTAATTTCCTCAGTTTCAAAAAGATGTCCTGGCACCACTGGGAAGGCTTCAACTAATTTGAGTCCAAATATACTCAGCTGAGAAAATTTTCACACAAAATGATTATATAGTCATAATATCATTAAAGGAGATTAAGTAATGTTTAATAGAGTTAAATTAATCATAGTTAATTGATTAAAGCATATGAACAATTTTTTTCAGCATGGCACCTTCATTTGAAAAGCAACTTGGCCTATGTATGTAGGAGAAGGGAATGCGGAAAATTAAAGCAGAGAAGTGTATTGAAGGAAGATGGCAAAGCCTGAGAAGTAAATGCCACTAAAATTTGTGGGATTTAACGTCTCAAAAACAAAGTACCGTGTAAATCCAAGAGGATGTTCCCAGACTACAGGTGAGAATGATATAATTTTTGGAGCAGCAAGGATAAACACAGAAAATTCCTCAAGCTATGTCTCACATAATGTAGTGCACCTGTTATCAGACTGAATCTATTTACTCCTTGAGCATTTAATAATAACTGGAATCTTTCCAAAAACCAAAAGCAATGTGAGTATAATAATATATTGATTTTAGTGTTTTATAGTGCCCCAATTGGTTTCATTTTCTTGAAAAAGGAAACACAGATTTAATATCCTAATTCAGCCAAAAATAGAAGCAACCATTTAATTAATTAAAGTTCATGTCACTCAATTAAATTATGAGTTTAGAAACCAGCAGACCATTTTTATAATTTTACAAAGCTATCAGAAATACTTGCTGTAGGCTGAAATTTTTGTAATTTTTAGGTTAGGTTGGTTTGTTGATTTTTTTTTTTTTAAGCTAAGAAATCAATTTTGGTGTTGAATAAAACAGGTAAAAACACCAGACTTTGAAAAGGACAGCTTCTGAAAATAAAAAGTCATGAAACTGTCTTAGAAATATTAACAGTTCACCAATTCTGTAAAATCCACAGAAGGTTTAATTTATTAATATCTCCAAGAGATATATCTCATTTTTCACTCAGGCCACATTTCAGTTATAGTGTTTATCCACTCCAGTTTGCCCTTTTTGGGTAGAAAACATGTCTATAGAAGAGTGGTGGAAAAGGAGCTATATTTATGTCATACCTGGCAATTACATCTAAATTACAAGGCATCAATGTCTTTCATTGATTCAAGCCCTCAGCACGAGCAGGAAGTTTGTGTTGTGTGTACAGCATAGTGTGAGCTGTGTACATCAGTGGTTTGGTCCAGAGCAGCAGAACAGTTTTCAAGTCAATATCATGTTATTTCTGCTCTCGGAGTGTTTTTGTGTTCATAAATTATAATCCAGTTGGAGAAAGCTAATCTGAAAGATCTGTCACAGGTTCACATCAAATGTGCACCAACACCTTTGGGAATGTAAAGGTTTGAATCATTTCATCCTTCCTACAGTTTCAGACTTCATGGATAGCTGGGTGCCCACTCCAGGAGACCAGACTAAATTTAGTTTAGAGGAAAACACCACAGTGAGTTAGGGGAGACATAAAGGCTTTAGTACCAACTGTTTAGATCTGCTGCCAAGCTCCTATTGTGCCTAATTACCTGCTAACATAGTTACAGCCTAAAACTCTGATGCTTTAATTTAGGGTCATTACTTCTCATTCTAGATAGTAAAACAAATTACTCTCTGAGTAAAAAATTCTCTTTCTCTTTTAAAATAACATTTACATACCAGAACACTGTCTTCACTCAACAGACATCACAGCCTAATCCTTTACTCTTTCAAGACTTTTCTCCTGGTTTTCATCTGGAGCTGCTCTAAGTACTCCACCCATTCCCAAAGTTGTGGTGCCAGCCTTTACTGTCACAGTGTGAAAGGCAAGGCTTATTTAATGTATTTTACAAGATGCTTCTCTATTACTTTCCAATACAGGATCTGCATTTTTTCAGTAAAGGAAATGGACACAATGCTGATTCTTACTCACTTAAGCTCTGTTAGAAGGCATCCTTCTGTACAAAATTGCCCCACAAGAAGCTGTTCCCTGGCGCGTGTCTGTGAAGCTGATTATTGCTGTCTAAGCACACAGCCTCACACAGCGTGGCCTAAATAATTCGCCAGCAGAACTCCGTGAAATCTTCATTTTCTATTTTATAAGAAATTTTGCTTAGAGTCCCTACAGTAATTTATTAGTACTTCATTTCATAGGAAATGTCATATGTAGACTTTAGAGACAGAAGACAAGTACTTGTGTTGAAAAACTTGATAAATTTTGTTCTTGTTTTTACTTGATAAAATTATGTGTCTTAGTCTAAACATAAATGATTGAAACACTAATTTCAAAGTGAAATGTGCTTTTTGAAGAGCCTAAATGAAATACTTTTAGTAGAATGTTTTCCAGCTTTTAAAGAAATAGCATCACAATTGGTGTGCTTCAGCAAAATGTTTAAATGAATTGACATTTTTGTATAAAATTGTATAAAAATGTACTACATCAGAAAATTTTTGACCAGCTACTCTCTGTGTGATGTCATGGATAATTTCATTCTGGATATTGATTTGAGAAAACATTATGCATTAAGAAATACCTCAAAGGTTGGTAATCAAGAGGGACCGGCTCTGTAAAATGTGGACAATAGTATTTCCAACTGAGATAGGTCTGCATTTCACATAAACAGATTAGAGAGGTTAGAGACAGTACAAGCTGGCCTGTTGTTAAATAATGTGACAATAAGCTACAAATTCTCAGTGTCCAAAAATGGAAAAATGTCACTGAAACGGTTCTTCACTGCAGACTGTACTGAATAAACTTTTTTTGGACAAAGTTAAAAAAATCTCAGAACACAAATATCTCAAGGTGTTATTAAATAATGTGAATAAAATTATATAAAAATGCATGGAATTGATGAAAAATTCAACTTTTCTTTCCCTCTAAAGCCTTTGCTTTGCATTTATTTTTCTTAAAACTTGTTGAAGATAGATAAATTCATCCTGAATACTTGTAGTTTAAAAATCTCAATAAACACCATAACAGGGCCTGGATATTACTCCAAGACCTGCAAGTGCTCTCCATATGAAGCAGAAAGGTGGCAGCAACTAAATGATCTCTGGATGCTATTCTACTCCAACAGCAGCAGATTCCAAGGTAATAATTTCTGTCTTGGTGTTAAAATAATTCTGATCTGGGGTTTTAAGATGAACTTCTGTTAATCATTCTTTAGGGTTCTGTGTAGTAATAGAGTATCCAAAAAATTGTAAGCAGAATTCATTCATCCCATCCTCAAAGTAATACAAACATCACTGATTGTGAAACTTTTAACAACTACATAAGCAACCTTCTGTTTTACATACACACATGAATAAAAATAAAACAGAATGACTTCCTTTTTTTTTTGGTGATAACTACTCTGATAATTTAAGCTACTCCTTTTGAAAACAATGATTAAAATGATACATGTTAATTAGTGCGTATATACGATTGGCAGAGTGAGTTAGCATCATCCATAGTTGCTGGGCATTGCACTTGAGCAGATGGTAATTGTGCACATGATCTGAAGCTGAAGCAGTAACCCAGAACACACAGCATAGAATGAAACATAACTAAATTACTTTCCATGTATTTCTCTTTCCACTCTCAGTGACTGAAAACATAGAATCACCTTCTCCCCTTTTACACTCTCTATGCACTTTCCATTTGTCTTACACTATCTCAAACACCAAACTGAGCCCTAGATCACGGATTTGACCTGAGATTTGCCTGCCTTAACCTGTGCACTGCTTGCTGGCTATGTATCTTCTTCTGAATATTGTCATCAACTTATTTTACAACTGAGAGCTGTGTCCCTCTGCTTCTCTCAATGCAGTGCCTACCACCATCAGGTCCCTGTCTCTACCAGCAACTGTGAAAATCTTTAAATCAAGCTGTAGCTCCAGTACAGGAGGCAAAGCTACTGCTGTGTGTTAAGTGATGAAACACAGCAAAGTTCTACTCCTTTGGTATTATCTTTTTTCTGTTCTTTAGCTAGCTTACTATGCATGCACTATGGGTCTGTTTCTTAGTTATGATAATATTGCTTTGAGAGAATTAAGGCTTTAAAATAGATGTCGAAAATTCCCTCAAAATCCACCTTCTACAGTGAGCCTTATCCTGCAGCCGCTGCATAGCATCAAAAAGGCTAAGGGGTTTTACAGAAGCCCTGCTTCCAGAGCCCAAATATGGGCAAAACTGGGGACTCAAGAAGATTCAACCTGTGTACTCTACATCATTTCAGGTAATCTGATGAAGGTATACAAAAAAAATATGCATTTCATCAAGCTTCTATTGTCAGCACAAAGGTCATCCCTCCATTGGGAAATTCCTGCAAACTGGAAGTTAGCAGAAAACTTTGAAATATTGGTGTTTGTTTCCATATTTGTTCAGGGATAACAGAAAATAAATTCACATACAGAAATCACAAGACCCCACCTATGCCAAGGTACAGGTGTTTTAAAGTCCTGTTTATTCTCCTCCCACTCTGTTAGCTGTATTAATTGAGATTCCAGTAACACAGTACAAATAAAAAATCTGGATTGTGCTAGTGTGTTCTAGTGGATGAAAAAAGCCATCTGCAAAAATAGGTGATTAAAAATATCTGCTTAGAAATATCAATTTGAAATGGGATTACATATTTCTATTTTTTCAGTGACAGTTGAATGTGGCAGTTTGTGGAATATATATGATTTTCCTCTTCCAGATTCCTCCCACTAAGTAGAGGAGGTCGTCCACCTTTATTGGTAGCATTTGATCTACAGCAATTCACTGTCCTTCAGCAGCATGAAAAGCCTCTAATCAGCTGGTAGTGTGAACCCCAGCTGGAGAATGCTGTACACAGTAGTGAACATGGTACCTGTTCAGAATGAAAATGTACTGCTCTATTTGCTTAAAGCTGTAGGCAGCAAAGCACCATTCCTTATATGTTAGTCAGTTTGGATTTGATATTTGGAAAACCAGGGTTCTGAGAATTTGCAGCTCTTGGAAGGTGGCAGTGTTTACAAGAAGATGATTAAAATGACCAAAGATTTGCATGCAAAGGTGCTGTCCCCCCACCCCCATACTATTCTTTTGAATAATTCATGAAAATAAGAAAGAAACACCTCTGTATAACACCTTGTCTGACAAAGAAAAGAGCAGGAGATGTAAAGCATGCAAACATTTTTTGGTGTATCATTTTAGCACCACAGTTGTTGGCAGTCTCCCACAAACATCTCTTCCCAGGCAGAAATTAGTCACCAGAAAATACACAGACATGACTCTTTACCAGTAAGGACAGGGCCCAGGACTTCCCCTCTATAAATGTAGTGTATGACAATACTGTTGCCTGAAGATGTCTTCATAAATGCATTTAGCAGATCTATCAGATGTGATACTTGACACAGTAATTCCTCAAGGCATTGTACAGAAGAATTAATCAACTGTATGCAGAAAGAAAGATACAGACAGTAACTACAAAAAGAAGGCACACACATGCACTTACATTTTGAGGCTTTCAGCAACTCCAGTGAGCAGCAAGATAACAAAAGTTTCCTTAATAAATGCACCCAGGAAACCAGGAAGGTAAGTGAAGCTGTGCAGGAGACACTGTGGCAGCCAGCAGAGAATAGCCAGCCCATGGTCAGAAGTGAAGATTTGCATTTATATAGCTGATAAAGAGAAAAAAAAGCTAAAACCAAGACAGTCCCAAACCCACCAGCTGTGATCAGACTGCAGCCATGCAGGTGAGGAAGCAAGGAAGAAAGGGCAAAGACCCAGTCAATAATTTTCATTCAGACATGAAGTGGTGCTGTGGGGGGCTGGCCACAGCCCTGTGGCCCCAGTCCTGTCAAAGCTGGGGAGGATGTGATGAAACCCAAAGGAGAAAACCAGCCATCCATACTATGTACTAGGCCTAGCCCATATAAATACTGATATCTGCTTGTGAAAGTAGAGTGCAAATTCTGCTAACTTCTACTAAGACATCTTGGCCAAGAATAAACCAGAGTAATTTTCCATATGGAGAGCAAATATCTATACAAAATGTTTCCTTTTCTGCAAAGAAGAGAAAGAAACAGATGCGTCAGTGCAACCTGTGCTTTCAACACCTTCCTTATCCAATTCAGCTCTACCTTGACCTCTTTCCTGAATAGTGATCCAGAATCTCTGAGAACAGATCTTTGGGCTGCATCTCTGGCTCGTAAGCTCATCTGTGTTCCTAAGTGTAAAGGTTTTTTCCTCGGGAAACTTTCAATACATCAGTATTTTATTTTTTTTAAAGCTGCCTTCTAAAGCATTATTTATTGATTCATTCAAAGTATGTACAGCAAATAATGAAACAACATGCAGGACTATAAATATTTTTCTTTTACCAAATGCTTGATCTTTCAAGCATTATTGACCTCCTTTCATAACAGCTACTCTCACCTTTGGCCGGAAGAAACATCTGTATATGGTGAGAGACCACAAAGCCCTCTTAGCATTCACAGATATTTCCAGTGCAGTGCTGGGAAAATACTCAGCCTTCTTTCTACCTTTTCATCACCAGGGCAGGGCTGGGAACTTTAAATTTTTCTAGAACGTTGGAACCAGGCTAGCAGTACTCCACCCAAATAATAGCTTTTCCATAATTTCTCTAGAAAGTTCAGGTATTTCCTAGATTATCCTTGCTATTACTGTGAGAGAGATTTTCCCAACAGTCTGTTGCTTTTGACTCTCTACATGGAGAAAAGGTTAGAAAGGTAAAGTGAGGCACATGAGATAGAGAGAATACTTTATTTGTTCTTTAGTCTCTTGATGCTCACATTTTCCATGATATCCCTGAATCAGTAAGAAGAACCTAGCATGAAGTGTACAAGTAAGGATATTAATGAAAATATCTTTGACTTAAAAGCAACATAGACAAATGCCTAACAGGGAAGTTCTTGCTCTCTTTTTATTTTCTTTATTCTTCTTTTTTAATAATGCTACATAAATTCATGTTTGTCTTTAGCATATGGCTAAACCCTATGAAAGAATGACACACCACATATTTTAAATAACTACTGTAATAATCAATGTCATGGGTTCTCCAAGGTTGAGAGCAAATTAACCAATCAACCTCCACTTTAATCAACTCTTAGGTGATTAGGGCAAGTGATTTGCAAGGCAGTATGAACAACACATATCAGCTTGCTGAGTTTTTGCTGACTCAAGAAGCCTTCTGTGTTTGCATAATAGATCTAATAACGATTGAGAACTACAGCTGTGGAAGGCTGCCTGAATATGAAATATTCTATGAAGGATGTTATGATGATAATCTTTCTACTGCTGCCATACAAATAAGTCAAGTTGTATATATGTTTTGTTTGCACATATGCCCAATTACTGGCTTCTACTCACAGTGCAGCTTTTCAAAACAGTAATAAAAACACAGGCTGCCTCTATTTAAATACCTAATATGACTAATCAAGAAATTCTGTTCAATGTCATTTGCTTCTTCCTCAGATAAAGCTCTCCTGACCATCTTAAATGTCCTCCTGAGGAAAAAAACCCCACTCCTGGATATAAAGCATCAGGATTCAGCCCTTACCTGGTGACACAGAGAGACAAGAGATGAAAGACACCTGATGATTATGTAACCAGGAAGTGGTTTTACTGGTTGTAAACTGGTATGTGCAGCATAGTTATTATTTATTTACTGCTATGTGCAGCATATTTTCCTGAGAACTTTAGTGTCTGTGTATGCCATATTGTCTCCACATGCAAGATGGGATGTGGGGGAGAACTGTGTCTTTGAATTCTGACAATATAAAAGCATGAAGTGTAGGATGCAGTCTAAGTTATCCAGAAGCCTACTATGCTGAACACCTGCAGACTCAGGTGCTTCCCCAAGAAACATGCAGTTGTTCAGGATTCCTGAGGATTTATACAGATAACATTAATATTACTAAGAACAGCAATTTCCTGGGCACTTTCTCTGGTGAGAACAGATAAATCAAATAATTATACAACTGAATCTAGATATTTAAAATACCTGAAACTACTTGTATCAATGCAGTGCCTCAGGTACATATACTCAGCTCCTCCTGCCTGCAGGGACAGTTACATGCTGCAATGTAAGAAACACAACTCGCCCTTCTGCTAAAGCCATCTTTTCTCTCCTGGCTTCTTACACCTCCTGCTCCACTGAATCTCAGCAGGATTTTCTGGTCTTTTCTTGCCTTAGATATATTCTCACAGTCATAATCTTGTATAAATCAACAACTAAGTGCTGGACAGCCCCATCTCTGCTCCCAGGATATGGGAATCAACGACTTTCATAGGCTGCTGTCATTCTGGGACTCAGTGAGAAATACAGCCTGACAATGTGAGATCATCATGGGGCAGTATTTGTCTGAATTTTCAGACAGTCTCAGGAGAGCCAATCGCTGTAGCTTCTGAAGCTAGACAAGAAACTTTCAGGCCCTGAAGCTGACTAAATCCTTAAGAAGAAGAAATTGCACTGGGCACTCTGAGGCAGATTTAATAGACACTCCTTCCCACAGCTGACCAGGAGACCTTCCAGAAATTCCTACTGCTTAATGTCCAGCCAAACTTTGCATGTCTTGTGGCAGTTAATGGGTTTTTTTGACAAAACTGACTTTAGTACCTTGTCAGTAGCTTGCAGCCTCGATGGCAGATATAATATACAGCCCAGATCAGGACTCACAGAAATCAATGAAGGCTCCAAAGAGTAGAAAATTAACGAAGGGCTGATATACAATTTTTTCAGTCAAGAAATCATTTTTACTTTGTATCCAAGTACCCAAAACATGTTTGAAAAAGTAAATTGAGGTATAATACTTTAAGAATCAAAACTGAAGATATGCTGTGCAATGTTACAAGGACAGTAATACTTTTTCATCACGAACTAAAAATCTAAATAAAAAAATTAAAATGCAAGCAACTCTATAGAACTATCAACTGAAAAATATCTGCCTTTTCACACAATAAAACAAAAAAAGACATTCCTTAAAAAGCCACTTCTTTTTTTTTTTTAATGTGTATTTATTTGCAGATTTAAATGTATTTATGTTCAGAAGGACTTGTTCTCAGCCTTAATCAGATCAACATGCTTGTAAATGTGTATATTTTTCATAAACTTGGGTGGGCTACTAATCTGTGTAGCCCTAATAAAAAGGGCTGTGTGGCAATTAGCTCTAACCCACCCCTATATGTAAGCACTATTACACACTGGCAGCAAATTATTGGGACAAGTC
Organism: Onychostruthus taczanowskii; assembly: GCF_017590055.1. Classification (NCBI taxonomy): domain Eukaryota; kingdom Metazoa; phylum Chordata; class Aves; order Passeriformes; family Passeridae; genus Onychostruthus; species Onychostruthus taczanowskii. The sequence continues at coordinate 9,504,093 of NW_024499462.1, forward strand.
ATTAGAGTTATAATAACAAGATCTGGAATATATTGAATGTCTGGTTACATAAACACAATCCAGCATACCCTAGGAAATTAAAGGAAATATTATCCAAAGAAAAATAATCAGTCTTTATTTCTATTATAATACCTTCATTTTTTTCAAATGTTTTCTCATTTTGTCATATAAGACATTTTAAATCAAGCTGTGAAATGAGAAATACGAAGTGGCAAAATGTGGCATCAGCTCTCTGGCCACAGAGAGTAACACATAACTTTCCCAGGCCTTTCTGGGGAAGGCTGTGAGAAGATCAGAGAAAAGAATGAGAAACAATTCTTATCTTAACTTGCTGCCCCTCGTATTGCGAACATGCAGAATGTGTTTTGGACATTTGGCTACCAAAGGGTGGTTTCTTAGTTAGCCAATGATGATGGTGTTTTAATTAAAGGACCAATTAGGACAACTTGTATCATATCTGTCTATAAAAGCAATGGATTTCTTAATAATTATAATAATATAATAAAGAGATTGATCAGCCTTCGGTGAATCATGGAGTCAGTTCTAATCATTAGCAGTTCAGGGATGCCTTGCAATGACAGCAAATCTTTCAGTAAACTTTATTCTGAGTAACTTGAAAAACAATCCACTTGCAATGGATTTTTCGAATTTTGTGGGCAAGACCTAAATTGCAACTCGTGTTTTGAAAGAGAGAAAAGAGGTACCAGAACAAGCCTGAAAGCAGCTGGTGCAATGAAATAGCATCAATTCATAGAAATCTTCAGCCTTGTCATGTGAACAGGCTGCTGTCTTCAGAGTGGTCTACTGCTTGTCATGAGAACCCAACCAGACCCACTTCCCATCTCTTCTGCAAATCCTTGCACACAGAGGTAGAAGAGCCCATGGTGGGAGGATTTGTGGCCAGGCCACTGCTTTGCCTCTTGGCAACAGCACCACTGGCTTCCATCCCCAATTAGCCTCTCAAGGAGCAAGCCCACAGTGAGCCTGGACTGTGGGGGTCACCAGCACTTCAAAATCAAGAGTGTACTGAGATGTCTTTAGGCTGTAGGAAGAACATGAAAGGAATAACGCACAAGGCACTTGGGAGTGACCCAGAGGAAAAGAAGAGCCTACATATCAGCATGAGAAATTACTCATCAGCAGAGTAATCCCCCACAGGGCTCTCAGGGTTAATCAATTTATACTTTATGTAAATCACAGATGAACCTGTCGCCTGTTTGCTGGCACTGTGGTCTTTAGCAGTCTGTCTGCTACTGGATTATTTTAACATTCTAGTGAGTCTTGTGACCCCATGAAGTCACGGCAGTGTTCTCAGTTTCAAACCACACCTGAGCTCAGGAGCACTGCAGAAGCTTGAAGGAATGTACGTTTCAGCATCCATGTACCACTAATGTTCCAGCCTGCAGTTGTCTTATATACACAGAACTGCCCATTTTTTATAGCTCTAGTAACAGTGACTTATATGAAAGTACCAGATTTCATACGACCAGCCTCTGCAGGTACAGAGAAGCCAGAATGTTTTAAAATATATCTCTAAACAAAAAAAAATTATCACCATAGTTTTGGTATTTATTTACCGTATTTTGAATTAAATCAATGTATCAACTTGTATCAAGCCATTTGCTTTATTCCTACTTGTAAGCTATATTTCCTAGTTATTTGAATCTCTCATTATTTGAACTATCCGGAAAATAGGAAATACTGATCTCAGTGAATAGTCTTGATAACAGAGTTCAACTCTGTAGCTAGACAGAGAAAGCATAACTTGCTCTGCAAACAAACTTGCCACTGACTCCCAGTTATCTTCAGAAGCTCCATTAATAAAGCAAGGCCAAAAGCCATGGCTCAACACCTAATAGAAAGTTTGGCCTTTGATCCAGTAGAGGAACTTTATTCTTTCATTGAGGATTGCCAGGTCTTGGCTTCTGTCCTGAAGACGTGTAATTCACCAGAGAAGTTTGCTGTTTCTGTTTGTTCTCGGTGCCTGCCCACATATGTAAAGGTAAGCATATGCCTAGGCTCTGCAGACCTTGAAACCTATTTTATCTGCCACAAGAGAGCAACATTCAGTCCTTATAAAGTAATTGTATTTTTTTCATGTAAAATGCTTTGAATTGCATAAGACTTTTTTTAACATTACCATACATAAAGGAAACTAGCCAGAAGTCCTTTTTCTGGGACTTAAGAAATAAAGGTCAAACATTTCCTTTATTTCTGGTCTTTGACACACAGACTTTAAAAAACAGCCAGGAAACTACACATCTGGCACCTTTGTTCTTACTGTATTAATCTGTTCCCATCCAGTATAAGGCCTGAGTTAATGAACCACTGGTGCTGGATATGATCCTCAGGGAAGTTTTGAATTTACTGTGCTGTTTTATATTGATGGCATGGTGCTGCAGAACTAAAACAGACACCTGCCCTGGCTCAAAGGCATGTCTTTCACATGATACAACCAATAAATTTATATGAATAGGAATTTATTACTGAATTTTAGGAACACTAAAGTCACTGTTTATATAGTCCAAGACTGGTCTGATCCTTAAGACGCTACAGTAAATTATGTTGCAGTGTTTTCCCAGATAAACTGAGCTGGCTGTGAATTAGCCTGGGTACCAGAAAGAATATGACCATATTAGCATACTGGTTCAGTAATGCATAACACACTGATCTACCTTTTTCTAAGCTAATACAGCAGCTAAAATTATTTAATGGAAAGTTACTCTTAGCAAATTACTGCTGTTTTTATTTGCTCAGTTGCACTCAGCATTCAGTGATTGGTCTGATCAGGCACCACGACTAGAGACATGCTTCCAAAAGTCTGTTATTTCTCACCTAGACTAGGCAGTTTTCTCTGAACTACCCAGAAGAAGGGATTCAATGGGTCAGTTGATCCACTTCCTCTCTTGCGAGCAGCCTCGCGTAGGCCTGAGGGAGAGCCACGAGCTCAGAATGCTGATGAGATTCTACATTTATCTCCCTGATGAAGAGCTTGTTTCTCTAGTCTCCTCCTTTCACACAGTTCTGCCTTTTCAGTCCTCTTGCAGTGCTTGTGCTCAGCCAAGGTACTGGTGAAGGTGATCTCATTTCTGTCCTCCTCCTGAGGTCTGGGCCCCAGGGTGTTCTGTGCTTTGCCAGGTGCAGCACGGCTGCTCGGGGCTCTGCCCTGGCTGAGCAGCACGGCTGGCTGTGTGAGGTAAGGCTGTGCCCTCCTCCCCCCTTCATAGCTGACCTGTTGCTGCTAGCTGGACAGAGGGATAACCCTGCTGCATGGATTCAAACAGCAAGTCCAAAGGAAACAGTCTATCTCTTATCCACATGGGGAGCAGGAAGGGTTTAATCATGGAACTCAGCCTTTACTCCCTAGTCTCATGAATAATCCCTTTTTTGTCCAACAGAATACAGAGAAGTACTCAATGCAAGCAGATTTCTAGGTAATGATACCAATTTATATACATTTTATTAGCATTCCCCCACATATTCAGTCAATGGCATTGTGACACCAAAGTTGAAAGATGAAATATAAAAGAAATTTTAAAGGGAAAGCAAAAATTGGCTTAGTTTAAGCAAAAACAAAACTCCTTAAAAACTGCTGCTTTTACAGCTCCAAATCAGTGTCCACTGAAATTGTTGCCTCCTGTGCCAGTTCTTCCTTGCTGAAGACTTTCAAGGCACTTACCCATTCTTGCCACTTTCAAGATCTCCCAAATCATTATTGTAGTTACTAACTTAGGAGAGATGATTAGTGACCTCTTGTCACTAATCTATGTTTGTCTTAACAGCTCAACACCATCTCAAGTCTTTATTACAGCCTATAAATGGAAAATTAATGAGAACAATTCAAATTGTCTCAGTGAAATTAACTAAAAAATGAAAATATCTACAATGCAAGAACCATAGACTGGTGCTGTACGAATATGGTTATGAAACAAGTCAGGCTATTCAGGCTCACCCAGCCTCTACTGATAGACAAGACTGAAAGCATCAACACATCAGCTCCAGAGAAAAAGGGCCCAGAGAGGATCTGACAAGGGCTGGAAGCTGAAGTTTAAGAAATAAACCTCCATTTATAAAAAAACAGATACAATTTTAAAATCTTGATTGCTTCTCTATTATATTTATTATAAGAAAACCATTCACACTTTCTCATATTTATTCGTATTTTCCCAGGAGTTTTGGTGGAGGTTTTTTTGGTTTTTTTTTTGTTTGTTTGTTTGTTTCTTTGTTTCTTTGCTTTTTGGGGTTTTTTTGGGTTTTGTTTCTTTGTTTGTTTTTTGGTTTTGTTGGTTTTTTTTTTGGTTGGTTGGTTTTTTGTGTTGTTTTTGTTTTTTGGGGTTTTTTGTTCTCTTTTGGGTTTTTTTTTTTTTTGTTCTGTACACAGACATGATGCATGACTGTCATGATGCATGATGTCATGATGTCACACAATAACAACAACACTAATGAAAATGCCCCAATAAGCAATATAAATTCATCACACTAATTAAAATATTTATTCTAAATTATTTTTTCAAAGTCTAACTTTCCTTTCTTCTCTAATTCTCTTTTGTTTGTTTATCAAGATAACAGGGTATGCAAGTCGGAATACTGACGCGAGCCATGCCTTCACTATAGATATAAATGGTTCTTACTCCCTTCGAACTCGTGTCCTATCTAGTAAAGGAAACTATAGCTATATACAGAAACTCCAAGTTTCAGTTTGCTAATGCCCCTGAAAACTTCATCAATTAGTCTTCATGTTAGTAGGATGATCTTATGTTACTAAACTTGAGCAGGAAGGGATTTTTCTTCAGAGGCAACCAACCATAAAGCAATCAAGGCATCCAGTCCCAGTTAAAAGCCACCAAATTTTCCCAACTCCTTTACAATGCTAGGACAACTGCTTCAGAAGAGACCTTTTAACTTCTAAAATATAAGATGCTCAGCTCTATTTGTATCAGTATTCTCTTTAAAGGCAAATAGTCCTTTTTCTTTTCCAGTCTTTCCTTCTAGCAGAAAGAAGGAATTATATTTGGCTGAATAAATCAAGGTGTTTTTTCCTTCTCTTGTGGAACAGTATATGTTTCCCTGTTCATTCCAGTCAACATTTTCCCTGTTCATTCCAGTCAACATTTTCTGTTACACCTTGGAATCATCTTTCTCTCCTAAGAGAACAATGTGATCATCATTCCAAAAGAAATCTTCAACACTATCAGTGTTGCCTGTATGAATAGTTTTTTAGACACATCCTCAGACCACTCCTTTTCTACAGCTGTGTTCACTGGTGATTCCTAACTGTACTGTGATCAGCTAAGAGGCCCAGAATTTTTCCTTCCCATTGTTTCCATTTGTATTCCTTCTAGTTTATAATATGAACTGCTGCTTCACAATTTGAACAATTAATCCCACCTGTACAGACCATAATCTAGTTCTCTTGTGACATTCATAACCTCCTGCTTCCAGGAATCCCTTATCCATTTCTCATCAAGTGTCATTAGCTTGTGTTCATTTTCTGTGTCTGCGTCATTTAAAAAAAATTAATATTAGTCCTAAGAGTGGACTCAAGAGTCCTTGAAGGATTAACTGACTGTAGCTTTCCTTCCCCTTTCAGCACAACTCTCTGTCTCTACTTTTCAGCCAGTGCCTTATCCACTTCGCAGTCCTTGCTCTAATCCCCATCTCACCTGCCTTCACCAATAATTTCCGAGGTGGCACCAAATGCTGTACTGAAGGCCAGAGGGATTAGAACATTTCCCTTGTCTTCAAACAAGCTATTAGACAAATCTGGGAAACAAGGGTTGAATTTAGATAAATTCCCAGTTAGAAATAGGTCCTGCACCAAAGGGAATGTCAGGAAAGGAAACACTAATGTCAGGGAGAAAAGATGTAGACATCAGGATGCTTTTGACCTTTGGACAAAATAGGTGCCATTTAGAATTCTTGGAATGACTTTGAAACGAAAGATTACAGTAAGAATGTTGGCTCCTGAATGATTTTTTTTTTTTTCCAGGATGAGTGAAGAGGATTTTGAGGTGTAGAGAAATAAGCTGAGAGAGAAACTCCCCATGAACAGTCTCCTGGGTAATTGTGCTGCAGAATCTGATGACAAGTGAGAGCTGAGTCACTTGAGTTTCAGGCAGCAGCACTGGCCTTTTTTTGATGCATGGATCACTAATAGTGATGAAGTAATTATCCATGTGTGTGACATGGTTATACTACTAAATCAAGCTAATTGAGGTGCCTCTTCTCTCCTTTGCTCCTCAGCTCCTGAGTCTTCCAAGTGTATCCAACAAATCTTCTGACAGAAGCACAGCCCCACAGACTGTGACATGGACACATACAGTGTCAGCATGGTTTGCATCCCAGATAATTCATACATGAAACTTAGCCACAGTTTTTTCCTTGCCACTGATTTATTCACACAAGTATTGGAGAAATTACCCTTGGTTTTCAGTGTGGACTTCTTGATCTCATATGTTTTATATGAAAAGTCATTTAAATTATCAGAGCAAATTCTTACACTTGTATATGCCATTGCTGAATGGATAAGTTGTCAAGTATGACATCAATTACTACATCACAGGTTTTAAAATTGACTTTTGAAAAAAAAACCAAAAACCAAAAGCAACCAAAAAATGTTTGAATTGACACTTTTGTTGCTTTACATTTCAGTCAGCATTTTAAATGCAAAATAAAATTTAAATTTAAAATCTAAATTCTCTTTGAAAAGTAATGGTTTATTTTTAAACTGGACTCAGTCCACTTCAAATCCACACAAAAACTGACTCAAACACATACTCAAGTTTAAAAAGAAATGTGGCTTGTTTTTAGCCACTAAGAGTGTTTTTTTTCTTTTCAAATAGCATGTTCAGAGGACTAATATGAAAATAAAGCCTTTCCTATCAGCTTGTGCAGAAAATAGAGCAGCGTAGGATATTATGATCTGCAAATAATGTGAATTCATGTATCCTGTATGCTACAAGTGGGAACTTCATTTAAGACCTGAGTAAATTGGCATGGCAGGGGCAGCAGGAAGGCTGCCCCTGCCATGCCAATTCCTTCCTCAAGGAAGGAATCCTAGGGACCAGCCCAGTAACACAGAGTGGCCCCAATCTTTTTTTCTAGCCTCAAGAATGAAATAACAGATGTCAAGATCCTTTGTTGTAGTCTTGTTGTGGCCTGCCTATAGACTGGGATATTTGAATTTCACTTCCCTGCCTCCACTAAGAGTGTCTTTGAAAGCCTGATGACATTGGCTTTGTGTAGGTGAGGTGGGTTTCCTCCATAGTTCATGTTGGCACAGTAGCACTTGAAATGCAAAACACAAACATTTTCTTAACAGTGCTAAATGTCCTCATTATTCAAAGGCATGGAAATAGGCCAGAAACTGTTCAGATTACCAGTAAACCATTCAAGCTAGCTGTACAAAAGTAGGTATTATAACATGTGAGAAGCTACATAGAAAAGTGATGACTCTGTTGACTGTAGGAACAAAGGCAGCGACAGTATAGATTGTTTATAGTGCTTAATCCCTATAATCTGAAAGGTGAGAAAGGATCAAGAGGACTGTATTAACCAAACTATATCTGATTTTAAGGTTATGGTTGCTGCTGAGAAATAATCAAGCACATTTTAGAACAGTGTGATTTAGAACAGGAGTAATTTCATACCTGGCATTGGAATTACTTATTCCAGAAAAAAAATAACGTATCAGATACTGCCTAAACAAAAAATAGTGCAGAGGCAGGGAACAGAGGGTTCTCCTGCATCATTCAAAAGACAACCACTATCATGTTAAATAAAATAACACTTTAAAAAAATGAGCCTCAATGGGCTGAAGAGCCTTTCTTCATTCCAACATTCCTGATGTTCTTCATAATGTGCTTCTTTTAAACATTACCCCCTCAATTAACTCATAATTGCTGTCCGTGCCATATGAATTATGCAGCATTTGATGTAAATTCAGATTCCCTGGCACTGAACAAATCTAAGGGCATTTCAGAACTTGGTGTAATTACAAAAGTAATCCCTTTAGACCGAGAAAGAAAATGAATATCATCTTTTTTCATCCTGGTTGGTTTGTATGGTACTCCTGTGCTAAGTTCCCCTTGGGCTGCCGTCAAAGTGCATGGGTTGGGTCTGGCTGAGGTGGAATTCATTTTCTCCATTGCAGCACTTGCAGAGCTGTACTCCACTGGTGGCTAGAAAGGGGTTTCTAACACACAGTGTTTTGGCCCCTGCCGAGCAGGGCTGGCACAGCGTCAGGACTGTCTCTCCAAGAGCTACCCCTTATCAACAGGCTGAGGTTGGGCAGGATCTGGGGAGGAGACAAAGCCAGGAGAGCTGACCCAACATGACAAAATGCAATAAAAGCTAGGAGGAAGAAGGAGGTGAGGAGCATTTGTTTTTACATTTAATTTCCAGAGCAACCACTATGCGTACTGAAACTCTGCTTCCTGGAAAGGGGTTGTACATTGTCTGCTGATGGGAAATGGAGAATAAATCTTTTGTTTTCCTTTGTTTGTGCTGAGGAGGGGTGATAGAGAGGCTTGGTATATGCCTGGCATCCAGCCAAGGTCAGCCCACCACAGTGCAATAGCAAGGAAGATCCCAAACTGGGGTAAATGAGCACAGGTCAGGAGAAATTAAGGCATCTAGCCCAGCTGACACCAGTAATACCTGTGGCTGCAATTTCTCCTCAAATTTATCCTTGGTGAATTCTTCACTGAAACTCTAACTGAACTAGAGTCTGAGTGGAATGTATTACTGAAAAAAAACCCACACAAAACAAGTCTTGCAATGTACTATGGTCTGAATTATTCAGCTGTTGAAAGATTCAACATTTATCCAAAATAAGAGGAACAGGGGCAATAAATTGGAGCATTTAAATATATAGCAATTTGTATAACTGTGGACAAAGGAGTAAGACAGGAGGCAGTGGGGAAAAACTGATGCATAGGAAGTTCCACCAGAATATGAGAAAAAATTTCACTGTGGTAGTGACTGTGCACTGGAACTGATTGTACAGAGAGGGTGTGAAGTCAAAGTGTCTGGGTGAAATCCTGTACAATCTTCCAGGATGACCCTGTCTGAGCAAAGAGGTTGGGCCAAATGACCCATGGTACTCCTGATTTTCTCCTTCAATCTCTGTAATTCTATGAATATTTCTCTAACTTGCTATGTTTGTTTCTGGCATCAGGAATATAAGAGAATAAATAAAATATTCTACGAGGGAGTCTGGATTCTAAGTGATTTCTAGTGTTCTTGGAAACTAACAGACTCTGAACCTCTGAACAAATATAAAAAATAAAATAAGACTTATGTGCATCAAAATTTTTCAGTGTACCTTGCAGAGAAAAAATTACTTCTGAAACTTCTGTCTCTCTACATCTGCAGATAGGGGTGGGTTGTGTTTCCAGGGTTGAGGAGATCTTAGTGAAGCAGTGACAAGAAATGCTTGGAGGAGCTGAAAAAGCAGGAATAGAGAGAGAAGACAAAAAGCAAGGCTGGGAGACAAGCTATCAAGAAAATACTGTGACTGGTAGCATAGGTCAATTGCACACCAAATCAACAGTTCTTAAAGCCTACAGATCTTGTCTGAATTTTTGCCAGAATTTGGGCTAATGCAAAACTTTGCATTTAAACAAATTTGACACTGAGCTTGACTAAACTCAACCTTGAGCTTTTGTGATTAATTTTGCTTCAATACCAGAAGATATAAAATTGCAAGACAACACTGAAAAAAGTTTTGGACAGAAAGCCTCAAATACAGAGATGCCTAAAAAGTTAGGTGAATGAAAGCCTATTAAGAATCTCTCCAAATATATTTTTCTCTTAGATTAATTAAATAACACTACCAATAAGATACATAAGTACAATTCCTATTTTAACTCCTCCAACCTGATCGTAGCTCAGATTTAGTGATACAATGACATGTTCATCTTCTTAATCTATTTAACAAAGATGTGCTGTAACCAGTACAATTATAAGATGGAATTTTTTAAATACATCAAGCACACCAATACAACTGATACAACTGTGATTTTCAGCAATTTTTTAATTGAGTTTGCTGCCCCTGATCCCTCTAAGAAACTTCTGAAGCTGCATAAGTAGGAGTGAAGATGGGCTATAAGTCATGAAGTCACATCCTGCAATTGACCCTGCTGTCAGGGATGTTTATGCAGCCCTTCTGATGGATTACCTGAGTTTATTATGATCTTTATTGCAAGGAATGTATGAAATAAAAAAGTGTGACTATTCCTCCTTTACAGAAGAAAGGTGAGAGTCAAGAAAGATGATGTGATTTTCCTGAGACAACTTAAAAAAAAAAAAAAAGTATGCAAAATCATGGATACTTAATTCAGCATGGCCAAACTTAGCCTTCCTTCTCCACAACAGGAGATGAGTAAAATTCTGCCTCCAATTTTTAACTTGGCAATCACATTTATTTATCTTAGTGTGTGTGTGTGTGGGGAAACAATCCAGCTCCTTTCTCAATATACTGTAAACACAGAACTTTTTGCTGAAATAAAGAGCTGAAGTATCAAAGTGAATAGATATAAGTCCAATACAACATTGAAATAATTGCTACCACTATTCCTCACCTTCAGTATTTTTGGCTTCTGGTGGTATTTGCTGACTGTCATAAAGGGAATCATTAATATTATCCCTCCTTTGCTGCCTCTTTGTCTCCCCCTCCCCCTCCTTTTCTCTATACGGAGACAAGCACCGTAGTCTCTACTGAAAACTGAAGTACAACCATCTAATTCTTAATCAGCCAGTAGAGAGTGGCTGATAAAGCAAAATGCCATGATGACTTACACTTGAGAGTGTAAAAAATTAGGTAAACTTGATCTTTGATGTACTCTTACCATTACTTTTCTTTCTGGATACTCAGAGTCCTACACCCACATTCTTAAAATCAAATGTCCTTCCTTTTTAACAAGCATTATTACAAATCTGAAGTCAATTGATGGTTTGCATTGACTTGAACAGGACAATAGTTAAATGATGTGCCCAAGGTCATACAGAAAGTCTGTATGAGGATGAGGAAGATTTTATTAGCTGTATACATTAACATTTTTTCTCTCTGGGTATGACAGCTCTAAAATTTATTGTCATTTCCCTAGGTAGTGCCCTGTATTGCTAGCCTGAAATCATCTGAAGCGAAATTATTTTCTTTCAGAGTTTTTTTAAAGCATCCTAAAAAGATTACAGAGTCTGACTTTATTTTCTGACACTTGGAAATAAAGTTGCATTTCTACTGAAACAAAATTCAAGAGTAATTATGTTTCTGTCTAAATATTTGTCAGTAAAGCTTTTTATTGCACCTCCCTTCAAAGTCTGCTACATTCAAAATAGTTAGTCACACCACAGAGCACAGAAATTCCTTTCTGAGCATTAGCCATCCAATCCAGCTTTTTTTAGAAGCCACCAAGAAAACGGTGACCCCTTCCACACACATATAATACAGACAGTCACTCATGCATTAACAGCCATAAACCCCCAAAGGTCGTTTCCATGACAACCCCAGGGTCCTTAATGACCCTGACAGTTCAATGATTTTGTTTTGTTTGAGAGTGAAGGAATAATAAGTCTTCTCCCATCACCCCCTACCCCCTCCGCTGCACTGATATGCTGTTCATTATCTGATCCCAGGCTCAGCCCTGGAGACAGAGCGGCAGCCAGCTCTGAAAGACAAGAGCCTCGCTGCAGACAAAGAGCATCGAAGGAGCTGAGCGTGCTCAGCATACTGCAGCAGCACCAGCCTCATTAATTCCATCACTAGCCCAATGAGTTTAAGCAAGTGCCAGGGGTATTACAATAGTTTGTAGCAATATGTTGCATAAGTGAGCCCCAAATCACTGTACAGTTATTTAGAAAGTACATTTTGCATACCACTAGCAGGACTGTTTCTGTTAATGATGTGTGCCAGAAACACAATAAGACATTGCAGCTAGTCTGCAGCAAGACCTATAATTTTAATGACATGATGAATAAGGCAATTAATGTACTTCAATCTATTTCCCATATGTATCATATTTAACTTCAGAGAACTAAAGAGATATCCAAGAGAAAGAAGCGTAATAATGCATCACTAAATAGGTAGGCTACTCCTAATTCTTTGAATGCACGTTTCTTAGTACTGCTCTGCAGCTGAACCTTCTATTCTTTAATTAGAAATCAGCTATAGGCATATGCAGACTTCCATTCCCAATATTATACAGAGTCTTCATTAAATGCTATAGAAACTGGATCATTGATCCAATGTTGTTCTTTATGAAATTCCACTAAAAGCTGCTTCCATTGTTTACGTGAAACTATATCCATTCATTTGATCCCAGCCCAGCATTACCTCGTCATGACTATGGCCTTACTAATGCCATATTAAACCAGCTCTTTGGTGACCTATTTTATGCATGGATGAATCTAAATTGCCTTCGTTTTCCTTCACTTCATAGATTAACTGTGCATTGAACATAAATGGTATAAATTACAGCTTCCAAAAGGTTTCTCTAAGAATCAATGGCCATTGGCCTTACAGCTTTCAGAGTCACTGCAAGTTGCAAATGTGTGGGGAGACGACAGTTGTGTCTTCCTCTTCCTACTCACACAGAGACCTCGAGGCAGTATCCTGGGACTAAAACCCTCAGTTACAGCTGAAAGGTCCCTGTCTTTGCAGGTAGATCTGCTACTGTTAGAGTAGTTTTGTACCTGTAACATAAGAGGTGGCACAACCTTTCTAATGAGAGTGAGAAGCCTTTAGATCAAATTATAACAATTTTGCTGTATTCAACTTTACTGTATAACATTCAATCCTTTGATCTAGAGAAGTGCTTAACTTCAGATGGCTTTAGGAGAAACATGCTATGGCACAATCCCCTTAGGGTATAAGCATCCTTAGAACACAGGCCCTATAATGCAGCCATCCAGAACTGTCCCTAACTCTTTAGTCCAATTCCCTGGAATTTATTAAAAATATATATATTTTAGACGAATTAATATTCCCAGAGAAATTGTCTCCCTCAGTACTTGAACTCAATTACCAGCTTGAATTTTTGTTGTTATTTGTATGTTACATTCAGTCATTATTTGGAGAAAGTGAATCAGTATTCTCTGGGATAAAAAAAAAAATCTAAATTTTTGCTTTGTTCTGAACAGTAGAATCTCATATGAATCAAACTACTTACAGAGGAAGTCAGAGATAGGACTGGAGCACAGGCGCTAGACCCTTCTGCTCTTTCCTAGCATTCAATTTCTACTCCCTCAAATATAATGACACGCCTTTTAATCTTGCCTACACTAGGTTTATTCCTCTTCACTGCAACATAAAGCAAGGTCACTGGAAAGTCAGAGACAACACAGCAAGTCCAAGTTTCATGCAGGAAAGAAGAGAGATTTAAAGAAAAAGTTTAGCATCTTGCTTCTACAGTTAATCATTCTCAGCAGCATGTCTTGATTGTACACTACAAAGATAATCCAAACTATCAGTTACAGCCACACTACAGGCAAATGTGACATTTCCTCCTGCATGCCATCCCTGTTTCTCTCCATGATGGCAGAGTTTCCCAAGTTCTGCAGAGCTTCCCCACATGGTGCTGTACACACCTTCCTAAGCAAGCCCTTTGCTCTCATTTTCATTACCATGTTCTATGCATACCTCATGTTATGCAGAAGTAGTCTTGGTCTGATAGCAATTAAATATGCCCAGAGGCCTGGATTCTCTCTTCGACTGCACATGCAGCTCTCATTAATGTTAATGTTGGCTATGCACCTTATCACAAGGAGAAGCAGGGAGATCCATAAAAGTACCTAACCTGGGGAAAATCTGGCTGGGAAGCAAAATGATGTTGTGTGCATGCACATAGGATGTAGTTCTCCATTTCAATGTAGTTTTCATAAACAGTGGAAAGTCTTCAATCCCACAAGGCAAAGAATTTAAGCACCTAATGTGTCAGGATTCTTATGCAGCCTCCAAATATAATCACACTATGTTTCTGCCCTCCTAACAGTACAACACAGTCAGCTATGAAACACAGTGTGTAGTTCTGCAGAAATTTTGAGGGTTTTGTTTTTATTATTTTTGTGACAACCAGAGACACTTAGCCCAAATGGGATTAGGATCCTACTGAAGTCTCTTCTCAGAAAATGTCTAATCTAAGTGTCTCTTCCCTAGTAAGTTTAGACATAAAACAGGTAAGACAGACAAAAGAAGTGGTTATCTCCATTTCCCATGCTAGCAGAAGAGGCATAAAGATGAAGTTACTTTCCCAAGTTTACAGCAACAGGAAGCAGAAAGAGACAGCAAATTTCCTGAAATCTATCCCTGCTCTTTCACTACATCAACGTTTTTCCCCAAATCTGAAAGCTTTCTCTCCCATCTCATTCACTTGAACACTTCATGAAACAAAAATGCATCCCACAGAATTTTTTGTGGGATTCCTTTTTTCTTACATTTCATCTTGTTAAAGGCACATAGCGCATAGTGAAAGACAACACTTCAAATTCCTTTTCCAGCAGGGAACAAAAGACTCTCAGAGGACCAGGTTCTACTACCTTTAGAAGAGATGCTCCACCTAGAAGTGAAAGATTGACGCAATATACAGAGTGTCCCCCCAGCTTCTACTTGTTTATAACCCCAATTTGCCAGAGACAATTTTAAAAGTTGTTATTCTACACAGTTATGTACTAAACTAGCATGGTAGAGAAAGAAAAGAAGAAAAAATATAGTTTAAATTGAAAGAAGATATAGGATTTGAGAGCAAATCATCCTGATTCCCATCACATGGCATATATACAACAACCAGGGGATCAGGTCCAGCCAGCAAGAGCTCATAAAAGACAGGTCCCTCTTGATCAACCCGATCTTCTGTGACAAAATAACTCACTTTGTGGACAAGGGAAAAGCTGTGAATGTTTTCTATCTGAACATAAGGAGGGTTTTTTATACCTTCTCCCACAGCTTTTTCCTGGAAAAACTGGCTTGTACAGGTGCTCTGTTCTGTGGATAAAAAAACTGCCTATGTGGCAGGGCCAAGAAAGTGGGGGGAATAGAGTTACATCCAGCTCATGGCTGGTCACCACTCTTGTTCCCCAAGGCTCAGTTCCAGTGCCAGTCCTGTTTAATATCTCTATCTATGATCTGGATGAGGGGATTGAGTTTGCAGACAACAGTGAGCTAGGTGGGAATATTGATCTGACCCTAAATTAACTAGAAAGGAGATTCTACCAAGGTGGGTATTGGTGTCTTCTTCCATGTAAAAGTGACAGAGAGAAACCCGCCTCACATTGTGCTGGGGTGGCTTAGATTGGGTACTCTGAAAAGATTGCCAAGAACTGGAAGAGGCTGCCCAGGGAAATGGTGGTGTCACCCTCCCCTGAGCTATTTAAAAGATGTGTAGATGCGTCACTTAGAGGCATGGTTTAGTGTGAACTTAGAAGGTTAGGTTTATAGTTGGACTTGAGGATCTGAAAGGTATTTCCCAGCTCTAATGATTCTATGATTCTCTGAGGCATATCTGAATATTCATGAGGCAAGCCTTTCCCATGAGGACATTAGTAATGAGGGGAAAAACTTCAGCAATTCAGTGTCTGCACACCATGAGTTATCCCTTCCAACACTACAGCTGTTAAGTATAATTTTGTTAATTTATTTGGAAAACTTAGAATTTCAAGTTTTCACATATATACTGACTTGTGAAATAAAATTGTCATGAAGTAAAGATTTTAATGACTAGAATAAGTCACTTCAACTGAGCTTCTAAAAAGTGTGTCCTAAATTTCTGAGGTGATATGAAATGTACTTAGGATTGCAAAACATTTTAAGACAGCCATAAGGACAATGAGTCAATGTAAGGATAAGTATAAGGGAGTGTTAACTGAGTATAGGTAATTATTTACATGAATGCAGTAGCTCTCTTAGCATATATAAAATAAATGTGTGTTGAAAGAGAAATTCCTTGAATTAGGATAATTTAAGAGCCATTTGAAACTCAGAAATATGCATTACCTTTTTTTTCCCAATGGCATGCTCATAGCTATAATTTCCATGGCAATGAAAAGAAAGGCATCTGAAATGAAAGTGTTAAGAATAACAAGCTTTTTCCATTTCACTGTTAAGAGCAGGACAGTAACTGCTAAAGTTCAGAAACAGCAGACCTGAAAAAACATTATTTTTATCACCTGCATTGCTAAAATGTAATCTGTGGCAATTTGCCCAGGCCTCCTAAGGTTGAATCAGAAGATACTACTGTTATTCTTCCCAGTACTTGTTGTTTGTGCTAGTCTGGGCACAGTTTGATGTCAAAAAACAGGTTTCTACTGCCAAGAGGACAGGTATTTAATGCTGGAATAAAATACACTGAACCACAGTAACCTCTAGCTTTGATGCTCTACTCCCTTATGTTGGAATTATCATGAAACTTGGACCTACATTGTACTTTTTCTTTATCAGTTAAAGTTGTTTTACATTATTTGTAGAATCATTAAGATATAGATGATTTTTTTCAGGTTCTGCAACTAATAACAAGCAAGTATTTTCCCATACAATGAAATTATTCACAAACAAATCCTAGTGCTTGTGCACAGTACAAAAAGAAAATATCAATGGAGGAATAATGTGCTGAGCAAAGGTAAAGCAGAAGGCGTTATGTGTTGTAAATACCAGGAATCTGCTTTACCAATGCCATCTTGGCATTTTGTAGGACAGGTTTTTAGAGGTTCTAGGTGTTGTTTTCAAAGTAAGCATATACATATCTTCTTTCTACAAAGATCAATAGCTGAATTGCATAAAAACCCCAGCTGAAGGCAAGGCATTCCCAAGGTGATATAGATAATTCAATAACACGTTAGAATTTCCAATTCTCATCTGTATAAAACAAATTGTTTTCAGACCTTTACTTTCTTCTGAGTCTGACACAAGAAGATGTTGACCTGCTCTCTTAAACCAATTTATGGAAAGCATAAGACCCCACCTAAGAAGCATGGAAGTTTCTCAGATGTAAGGGATCATGCTTGGTACAGACATCTCGCCCTAAGCAACCCTTCCTAAGCATCGCCAGCCTTGAGCGTACACTGCACCAGCTATGAGGAGTAACACTTTCCAGACACAGCTGCACTGACACCCACAGACCAACCAGAACACAGGGACCCAGCTCTGCTTTTGCTCTGTCAAACCAGAGCCAGGATCACTAATAAGGATTTTGCGACTGGTTTCAGCAAGAACAGTTTCTCACTGTGTGAACACTTGTAAGTATTTCTGATCCAGCTATCTGTGGCTACCTTACTGACTCACCTCCAGAGAAGTAATTTAGATTTTCATCTTTCTACATCAGGCAAGTAAAACTGTATATTTTATGCATTTATTTTATTTACATTTTCTAGCTGATATCTTATTTGGGCTGCTTCTTTTGAGAGCAATAATGGTAAACCTACATGTCAATAAATATTAGTTAAGTAACAAAATACCAAGAGGTGAGTTCTAAAAAAGAAAAAGTTTTAAAAAGTAATTGCTTTCAATTTTTGAGCTTTATGTGACAGAAAATTTTGAGAATTTGCAGCACAGAATTAATTTGAACACAACAAACCTTTCCTTCATTTTGCAAGCAGTTGTAAGACAGCACTCATGGCAGCACAACACTGGAAATTAAGAGGCAGATAGCAAGCTGAAAGAGCACTAACAAATCCGACTTAGATGCAGAATTTTC
Source organism: Onychostruthus taczanowskii (assembly GCF_017590055.1). Classification (NCBI taxonomy): domain Eukaryota; kingdom Metazoa; phylum Chordata; class Aves; order Passeriformes; family Passeridae; genus Onychostruthus; species Onychostruthus taczanowskii. The sequence goes on from NW_024499462.1 coordinate 9,521,777, forward strand.
TACACTGAATTTTTTTTTTTTAAATTTTTTCTCACCCTGGTGCTCCACAGCACAACTGACTATTTCGTCTCTGATTGTGGTTCTTGAACAGGTGTACTAAATATCTCATCTTTTAAAATAGTGCATTCAGGTTTTCAGATAATATGATCTACATTTTTAGATTTTTTTAAATAAAATGCATAAAAACATACTTTCTAGTGCAGAAGAGTCTGTGCCAGTATTTATTTCCATATCTATTCATCTATATGTTCCCATAGGAACATTAATTTCAGTAGAAAACATTTTGGTTAAAAGAGTCTCAGATTAGTCACCTATTCTGGCATACCAGGACTAAATTTACTGTTTCCATTAGCTGTGAACGCTGCAGAGTCCTGTTACCAATTGCCATCCTGAGCGTGTTTTGTAAGCAAGGCCACGCTACACTTGTGGACCAAATGGTGTATGCCAAATGATTATGCAGGCCTTGAGGCACTCTGAGTGTATAAACATTTACACTACAACAGATCTTTGGCCAAGTGGTCAAGTAATTGATTACAAGGCTATGAATGTCACTGGATTTTATTTATAAAAATCCCACGACATTAGCTCTACTTCATGCAGAATTAGTACTGGCAGTTTTTAAAAGCAGGATACTCTTAGGTGAATTCAGAACAAAGTAACCCTTGTAGAAAATCGTGGAGAACAAATAGGAGCAGGTCTCACCCTGGCTACGACTTCTTCTGAGTTCAGAATATCTGACAATGAGGCAAATGCATTATGAAGATTCCCTTTTTGTTGTTGTTTTGCTACAACAGAAGTGAACATGAACAGGTCTCATCAACACTGACCTATGTTAGAAAAAACAACAACCAACCCAAAAGAGAAAATAATAAAATGCATCAGAAATATTTTAAAATAAAATCAGTAGAATTCTAGCTTTAAATACAGACATTGAATAGAAAATGTCAAATGCTGGACAAGAGACAAATTATGACAGGAAATATGTTTTCAGTTTTAATTACTCTTCCCAACAAATCTTAATTATTTTGAAAGGTAAGAAAAAATTCTGTGGGAAATCAGGATATATAGTGATAATCAGCTGCGTAACACTGAAAGACAGAGACACCGTTTTTATCTTTAGAGGTGGCATCCTTAGACACACATATGATAATGAGGAGCCATGCAGAAGCATATTGGCCTTTAGTTTTAACATCTGCAAAACACAAAGCCTCCAACCCATAAAATCATATGGACAGTTAACTTTGCACACTGTGTTAAGCTTCTTGACAGAGCATCTCATTCAAAAATGCACATAAGAGCACATTTAAGTGTGCTTCTCTGAAGCTGAATCTGCTGTCCTGATTTTTCTCAGTTTAAATTTTTTTTTTGGCTGCTTAACTGGAAGAAAAGAATGACTGAGTGCAGCCAAATTTTATTCCCTGCATCAGACACAAAGGATAAACTCACCTCAAGTGACTGATAGACAAAAGCAAGCTGTAGGTTAGAGACAATGATTTTAACCATTCCCCTTGTTTGTAAAATGACTAGCTGTCTAAAAGCTATGCCTTTGCGGGGCTGATGAAGAATGTACTGCATCCACAGCATTTGTCACAAATCTCCTCAGTATGTTGCTCTCAGAAGTACCAACACATGCACTCTAAATGTGGTTTACAGACACTGTTCCCCACATGCTAGGTGATTATAGGTCCTCCTTCTAATGTATTCAAATTTCTGTATTATTGGTGTAGTTTCCTTTCAAGCATCACCTCTGGCAGAGATAAACAATTCTGTGAGCAAGTGTAGGGAACTGAGCATCATGATGTGAGCATCACCACATCCACAATGACAGCAACGGGACAGGAAGCCCATTCCAGAGTTCTGAGTTCACCATGTGACACCATGACACTGGTGTCTCCAAGCCCAATACAGTCATATTAAAAAAATGATACATTGTTCAGATTAAGTAAACAGCATGCAAACCTGGACTTGTACAGCTCTTCCTGTGCTTGTAAATGGTTTCTAAATGGAGAGGGTAAAAACTGAAGAGGAACAATTCTGTCCCTCCCCTTTTGATTGTTCCTTCAAACTTCTGAGCAAAACCACCCAAGAAGTTCTGGCTCTAAGATCTAAAACTGTTTTCTAGAACACCAATACTAAATGTGCTACTGATACCAAAAGCTGCAATTCAAAATGCAACACATGAAGTTAACTTATCAGTGATATAATAGAAAATAGAAAAATATGTGGTATGTAATATTTACATTAGAATAGCACCCAGAATTAAACACTGTTCAAGTACTCTGTGAGTTGGGAACAATGCCAAGCTGCTTCCTGCCAAGTCAATAGACCCAAGGAATACAAAGGTGATTTGGGGTTGGGTTTGCTTTGCTTCCTTTGAAGTCCTGCCCTGCACAAAGGTTAGTCAGACTACACTGAAGGTCTCAGAACAGATAATATGTTTTTCTTGTGCAGGATCTGTAATTGGAAAGCATTTTGAGCAGCAGGAGGGTAACCGTGCAGTTCTGAGAGAAAAGTAGTGCATTTCCTCTGTCACAAACAAGAAACAAATCACTTTTAGTAGTAAGAAGCCAGCAGCAGCATCTCTAGAACACATGTGGAACAGAGCTGCCACTGTTAGAAATAAAAAAGACTTATTGATCTACTATCCAGCTACCTACAAATTTAAGACCATACTCTACAGGATGTCTGCTATTGTTTATTTTCTAGACTGGTTTCAGAAGACCACATATTGGTGATCCCACCACTTTGCTGTTAGGTTTTATTCCAATTTTCACATAACTCCCTGTCAAGATCAGCCAAAGAGGGTGAGATTGTTTGTTATCCAGACTTTTTTTGCGTTCCTTAGACTGTATCTGGATGTCTCTCTAATTTTTTTTTGTTTACCTACCTAGATAAAGTTTATTTTTCATCTTTCTTTACCCAGGTTTGATTTTGCATCAGGAACCAGCAGTCCTCTGAGTGCTCATTCTGGTCAAATGACCACAACTGGACATTTTTACTGATTGCCCTTTGCAGCTTGTTCATTTCTTTCTTTCCAAGCTCTGTGGGCAGCATAATTTTAGCAATGATCTGTCTAGGATGACATGCACAGCAAATAAGAATAAGCCAAGAGTTTAAGGACCTAATTAATAAACTAGTAGAAGCATGTAAATGCAGAGTGTCAGAGCTTAAAATGAAAACAGGGACAAACATGTTGGTTTCTTGGAACCTTTGTAATTGTTTCATGTCAAAAGTGCCCAAGGCTAACCAGCCTTTAGTGGATTGATAAAGGACCAATGTGTCGGGTCTTATTTAGTGGAAGAACCCAATTAATTATTACACAGAATTAGATGCCATTTAGCATTGCTTATATTACTGATGACTCGCTAATTTGGCTGGCTCTGATGTAATTACAATTAATTTACGTTCTTAATCCTAATGCTCTAACCTGGCTTTGATTTAATCAGGCAATGTGGAGGTATCACAATCAAAGCAGCATTGAGGAGCTCACTGCTAAAAAGAGATAATTACACCTTACAAAACATATCCTTCCTACCACTCACACGTCTTGAAATACTGAATCAGAACTGTGAAATTCTCAGTCAGAAAATCTCCAATGGCAAAGATCAGAGAAGATCTGAGACCATTACCCAAAATTCTTCTTTTCCTTCTCTCAGAACATGTAAGAACAGGTCTGGTTATTTAGCTGCAATCTACAGATCTTTGGATAAGCCCAAAGAAAAGTAAATCTTCATGCCATGCCATCAAGACACACGAGGTGACAGACAGTAAAGCTGAACTGCCTGCAACATCAGGAAGAACACATCAGTGCAAATGAACATAACAGTAACCCAGAGCTCAGCTTCAGCTTGCATGGATGAGAAGGCAAAGCAAGAGAAACTAACAATCCCTTTCTCCTGGGGATGCTGGTCTTCTGCACCCATTATGCATCCCTAAATGTCAGCTTTCCTTAACCCTTCCACACTGTCACTGCTTAGAGACAGCTGTGCCTTCTATCTTACCCCAGAAAGCATAGGATTTCTTTATAAGAAGTCTTAAAGGTGGGGAGAGACAAACGCGTCTCTCTGAGCCAATCCTGCAGATGTTAGAGGGCCCTTGCTATCAGTTTGTCCTCTGGTGCCAGGGAGAAAAGCAGTTTTGAGGAATCAGTCTTCAGATGCTTTCTAAGAAACTAGATGTAAGGCAAGCCTGGACCCACAGAATTTCCTGTGGATTTTCTTACTTTGCTTCCTGATTTCCCCTTGGGTAGTACATCTGTCCCCAGACCCTAACAATGCAATGTGGCCTCTGCCTTATTTTTTCCTTTTAAACTTCTGTTTTAGTGCATCTAAGTAATTTAATTTCCTGATTGTTATATGTCTACAAAGCTAAACTATTAATCCATAAGTCATTAAATTAACTTTATTAATTCTTAAAGAAATATTTTAGCTACTCATTCATTCTTTAGCATATAACTGAAATGTGCTCCACTATGAAAAGCTTCTTTGCTGATGCAGAATTGAAAGGCACAGAAACTCTCTCTGTTCCCTGTCTTGGAGGCCAGCCTGACAAAAAATACTTCAGCTGAAAAAAGACTGCCATAGTAGAATGCACACGGGGGCAATGCAAATCTGCTTATTCTTTTGCAAACAGCACATCTTCTTTCAGCCCAGAATAGTACACGTTAGTGAGGTTATCATAACACTGGAAGTTAAGACAGTTCACAGGCTGGAATGTAAGAAACTGTTCAGTGTGGGGAATTTCAGTTATCCTGGTTATGTTGCTTTGCAGCCATTAAAATGCTCTTTTTTCTTATAACCTTGCTGCTGTGCAGTACTTTAGTACAGTTCCAAAAAACACTGAGCTTACCATTACTGATGGCAGCCAAAGGAACTGCTGTACCTTACTGTCTTGTGTTTTGTTAACTAAAAGCAGGATATTTTTATGAGAAAGAACATTATCTTCCACTTTTGCTTGCTTGCTATTATACCTTCTAACTACCTGCAAGATGAAAGATTGGCTTTACAGGACCTGCAACTTCCCATCTCTCCTTTTAGCAGTTCATAGAAAACAACCTGTGCCCAGATGTAACGGGAAGAGCAGCACTCACCCCTCATTTCCTCTCCCCTTGTCTTGTTCATATCACTGCATTCAGGCTCCTGCACACTCAAGTCATCCCAGCTCAGTATAGCACTTAATCGTATCAAATATATGCTTAAGTGCCACTGAAGTCCCTGAGAGTTAAGCATACATTTGTACGCTTTGTTGCAAAGCAGACTGTCAGAGACCCGCCTGTGTGCTCTTCATGGACAGATTGGCTCCAAATTGTTGCAAGCACTTTCATTAGTCAGTCTCTAAGACAAGCCTGCTTTTATCAAGTTGTCAGATTTTACACAGAGGGGAAAGAAGAGAGGGTAGTTTTGAGAGGGAAGGAGAGCTGTTCCTTCCCTGTGCATGCAAACATCTCCCCAACAGCTGACAGAACTGCAGATGTGTTGTTTTGAGATGCCTGCTCTCTCTACAGCAGGCATGCTCCAGAGGAGATAATGGCTGCCATCCCACAGAGAGTGCTGTTATATGATCCTCTTTCAGTCATTTGAAATATGGACTTTACTCAGAGGATTCTAGGAATAGCTGCTCCAGCTGTTCTGGAGAGATAGAAAGCTGTCACAGGAGACATTGTTAGACTCTGCTAAACTCAGCGGCTGCACTAAAGATCTCACATAAACTCCTTAATGGTTTGTACCATTCAGTCAGGAGTCAAGGAGAAGTGAAATGTGGTCTGTGACTATAAGGCAGTTTGTATTCCATGCATCAAGGCTATGCTTGGATTTGGCAGACAGAAAAGGAAAGACGCTAAACGGATCCTTTTATCAAGTGTCTGAGCAGTTACTTGATCTAAGAGGTTTGTATACCTGCAACCAGCAATGTAAATGTCTGAGACAAATTACAAGGCAGCAGTAGTGTTACAGTGAAGGATGAAAGTGCACACAGAAAGGCAAACAAGCAAAGCATTACAACAGCCACTTAATGGCAAACACATTTATTAACATCAAGCACGATGTCTGTAGGTTTTCCCTGCCACAACCAGCTGCAGATGCCAGCTACTTAAAAAGATGAAACAGTGCAGTGAATAAAATTGAGGGATTTTTTTTTTTCCTCCAATGTAGCCTGCCTGCATTCTTGGCAGAGAAAGCAGGCTCCTAGCTCAGCCTTCGAATGAACAAAAGGCATGCTGGCACTCAGCGAGCAACTTGATTTCACAAGGCCTCCTGGGAAGGCTGTACGGGAGCATGGCTCTGTGTCTGGCAGCTGCATCCTTGAATAAAAAGAGGAGGAGGAAAAGGGCAGGAAGGAAAGAACACACAAGGTCTCCATACCACACATGAGAAGCTTTTATACACAATCAGACATCCTTGCCCCAAAGTATTCAATAAAATAAATGTTCAAGGTGAACCACTATACTTACTGCACACCACAGCAGCACATTTTACAGGCTACTGTTCTTTTATTAGAAACACTTCTCAAAGGTTTTATTGCTATTCACAGATTGTAAGGGTTTGGGTTTTTTAAGTATAGGAAATACAGTGAAGTAGACGAGCTAAAAGAAAATTTGAGATACTTTATAAAGCAAAAATAACATTCTTTCCTTTTACTTTTTGCTTTTACTCAAGAGAAATAAGTAGTCAAAATGCAAGTGGGAAACTGTCCTACTGCAGCAGAGTACATCAGCTACGAAAATTAATGCATGACTCAGTGGAAATTCAGACAGAGATAGAGATACTCATATTAGTACTGGATTATATCGGAAACATACGAGCGTGAGACAAACCTGCCATATCTATGCTATGATACTGATTCTCATCAAGACCTTAATCTGGGTAAGCAAGGTACAAGTAAAGGACTGCTCACTTCAGAAGCTTAAAAATATTATCAAGCTCAGTGTAGTTAGGACACTTTTCTTAAAAGGCAGAGTCGAGGTTCCTCTGTGTTACAAAGTCCTAGAAAACTTCTAGACAAACTAGAAAAAGAGGAGGGCAAAATTAGTATTACCACAATAATATTGGTGTCTCAGCACATTTCCAGGACTGGTCTTTTAATTTAACTCCCGTGTATTTAGACTCATGCAGAGAATTAAATTAATCATTATGCAATGGAAATCAGGACAAGTTTCCTTAAGGGCATATTGGCATTTTATCTCTCTTGTTCATTGACACAGATGTAAACAGGAGCTGCAAAAGAGTGAGAATCTCTTCTCTTGTCTATTTCACATTTGTAAATCAAAGTGAGGCTTAATCTAATACTCCTGTTCTTTCAGCTGGAAAGAATGAGGGAGGGCATGCACTCCCTGAAAGTAAACTTCTGGCAGTGAGGCCAAAGAAGAAGTAGTGTTCAGTTCTTTAAGCAAGATGGTTATTCTAATAAAAATAAACATCTGGTTATCTGAAACCACTGTCAGAGAAAGTGTTTATTTTAACTCAGTTTTACCTGGTGGATCAGATTAATTCTTCCTCCTACTCTGAATATATTTTTTTTAATCGTAAGTAATTCTACTGACTGCAGAAGTCACAAGCAAGATTGTTGTGGTTGTAAATTTTAGACAATAGAGCCTTTAAAGAAAAAACACTAAGCAAACAAACCAAAAACCACACAACCCAACCAACCTTCATCATGACCTGTTACTTGCATGCCAAATTCTTGCTAATTAGGAAGTGTTTTCTGTGTCAAATAAAAGTTGCTCCTATATTGCAAATGTTTCTGGAAGTTTGTGCAAAATTATGTACTTCAAACAAAACTGTGTTGGATAGCCCACAATGGTCACCTCATTTCTTTGTTGGCTCATCAGCTTGGGCTAGTAATTTAAGTTGCTTACTCTCAGCAGAATCAAGTAATCCTCTCTGATCATGCACTTTACATCTTAGCAGTGTTTCCTTATTCACCTTTAGCCCAGTTGATCTGAATTGTGGGGAACTTGATTCTCTTAACCTCTTCTAATGTTGTTTCTCTGAGTTTGCATACAGTATCTTACTGCAGCACCTTACTCCAGCTTGTGTGTCCCTAGTGGCCCACTGTTCCATCCCTCTTGGCAAGCCATGCACAGCACACTCTGCAGCTCTGGAGCCAAGCTCCTTTTCACAGACAAACTGAACAACCACCTTTTATAACAGACATAGGATCCACAGCAATTGGCGTATTTATATCTAATCAACTTTTAAAATGGCATCATTCAGCTGTTCTTAACCACATTACTTAATTTGCAGTCTGTTTTGCTATCGATTTCTTATATCCGCTACAGATATAGGACATCACTCAATACAGAATTTTCTTTACCTAACACATCTATCTGCCAGCCAAAAGCTGAGAAATTTTGTAAATGTGTTTGTAAATTTAGGATTACTGCTCTCTTACAAATTAGTTGATAAGGCTATTACTGAAAACAGGCATAATTATACACACAGTATTTTCCAAAATATCTTTGAAATAAAAATTAACATAAAGTACTAGAAAAATTAGCTTTTCTTTAAAAAAAAGAAAAATCCAAAACAAACCAACATCTTTTTCCTTAAAGAAGATCCTAGCTCTATGTCCCAATTCCTCTTATTTCCTATTCAGATCAGAGGATTTTTAGAGTTCATTGTTTTGTGTGAAGGATGGTAATTCTGGATGACTTATGAACAAAATAAAGGAAGATGCATCTGGAAAGCTGTGGAAGTGAGAAATACTATATTTCCTCTTAATTATTAGTTATAGGACAGAAACAATTATGGATTTTTCCAGTGAGGAAAGAAGAAACCAGAAAGAACATAGAATGCTTTGAGATATTTATCAGTTGAAACCCTGATAAAAGCATGAAAGATGTTGCTGTGAAACATTTCTACTCTTTTCAAAGTGTTTTTGAAGTGGACCTCACAAGTGGTACACAGGGTTTTCAGCTCCATCAATTCCCAACATCTGATATTAAGCAGTTACATGGGAACCTCATTTTACACTGAAATCTGAGCACATTTCTATCTCTCTTTGCAAGGAGGGACATCAAGAATGTGGCTTGACTATTCAAACTTGAGAGCTCAAATAGCAAAATCAAATTTAAAAAAAAAACCAAAAAAACACTTAATGGTAACAGTCTTGTAAAGCTGTTCCAAAAAGTTTGCACAAATTTTGGTACACAGATTTCTTCATATTTGAATGCCTGTTTTTCCTCAAAATTGAACTTTTCAAAGTAAATTCTAGAAGAATAATTCTTACTTATAGTGCAACAATAATGAGTGCTTCTTGCTTTAAAATAAAATTATTATGTTCCTAAAAGCAGCTTAGTTTAACGAATTTAAACTGTTTGTGAACTCATTACCCACAAGTCATTGAGAACTCAAGGACTGGTTAAAAAAAAGCCCCTATACATTTGGTAGAAAATAGACACATTCATACAGTAAGTATTTAAATAGTCATTTAGCATGTGCATTCTTCCCATTCTGACTACAGTGTATAGTGCATGTTTCCATATTCCCACTTTAGACAAGTAGAAAGTCTTAATCTGAACAAAAATAGAGACTCCAAATCAGAACAGGCCATTATCAAACTCTACATTTCATCAAAATTAATATAAACACCCTTTGGTTAAGAAAAAATGTGATATGACTTATTAACCTCTTCAAAGGAACACAACATAAATTTCATAGGAGCTGCTTGCTCAAATCACTGAAAAGAAGAGCTAAGCAAACAAAACCTTTGCCTATAGGGACTAAGCTGTAGTTAAATATGTTTGGTTTAGAATTCACTTCTGTGCGAACTTCAGCCAAGTTGTTCAGTTTAAAGGGAATGATGGCTGTGAATGAAGTTAATATTTTCATAAAAGATGAAATTTGAAAGAGCCAGTGTGGAAACCTGTTCTTATGAACAACTATATTCAATCAGGGGATTGTGTGTGCAGTCAATACAATTCAAATTGCAAATATAAACAATGAATAGCAAGCACTCAAAGGACCACTGACAGAAAACACTTTGTCAGCAGTTCACTGCCTGAAATATCTTAACAACCAACATTTGCTGAGGAATTGCAATCAACAAATTTGTTGAAACATCCAGTTGACAGACAATTTATCAACAGGAAAAAGAAAGATAAGCATCTGAAAAATCTTTGTAGGTCTTTCATTAATATTTGTGGTCCAACATCACAGATTTGAAATTTGGAAAATTACCACTAGCCCTCCTGCATCTACTGTGATAATGCTACTCCGAATGCTATATATAGCATAGTTACAAGTTACACCCATACAGGTAAATAGCCTGAGTCTTCAGATAAAACTTTGTACCATAAGATTATCACAGACAACACTTGCTTTATTTGCTTATTCTCAAACTGTGTATGTACTTTAAAAAGAGTAATAGGGTCAGGTGAAACACTGGAGAGGGGGACTGCTCTTTTCCTGGAAAAGAGCTGTGTGCTTGAAAAGCCAAAACAGCCTGTGGGAGGTGGCACAGAAAAAAACACAGGATCATTACAAAGCACAGGGATCCTGATGTTCACATGCAGAATCAGAGAGTTTGCTGCAAGTCCCAAGGAGCAGATAGTGATGCATCAGAGGACAGCAATTGCAGGGTAATTGTAATGTGTGTTGCCTTTCAGAAAGTCACCATGGTGTATCTACAGAAGCATTTTAATAGCTCAAAAGTGCACTTTTTAAAAGTGCACTTTCATACATTGCAAAACTCTTCTGGAACAAAAAATCTGGATTCCTTCTGAGTGAAATTACACTAAAAATAGTTTTACAGGAACAAACCTTGTGTGCTTTGGGCACATCTAATGGGCATTCAGTCTTGAAAGGTACGGGGGTGGATGTCACTGTCTCATCATCAATATTTCACTCTACAAAAACACCCCTGTTGCCCTACAGTACCTGTTAACATGGATGTATCTTGAGGTGATGGAAACCAAGCCAGGAAGTAAAGTCGCATATACACAATCTTGATGAGAGTATACAGCCTGTATTCTGTCTCACGTGCCCATTTCAATGTTTTCTTGGTGTTAAGTAGCCCCTTTTAAAGAACCCAAATTTATAAAATTTGGGCTTTTTCAAATTTACAAGACTTTTGTGTTCTGACAAAAGAAAAATGTATAGCCAGATTTCAAGGTTTACTTGACCACCATTTGGTCATCTGAACGTCATTCTTTGAATGCACTTACAACTTGGAAAGCAATTGCAACTGGAAATAATGTCCCACACAAACATTTGTAACAACAATATTAATATTTCCTATTGACTGGAAAATGAGAAACATAATTCCCCATATGTAAAAAGGCAAATAAGCAAGACCCAAGGAAGTACAGACCAGTCAGTCACACCTCAGCACCTGGAAAAATCATGGTGTGTGTCATAGTTTCCACCTGGAAACTGTGCTAAGGCATATGTAAAGTAAGGAGGTCATTGATGAAAGTCAGCATGGCTTCACTAAGAGCAAATTGCGCCTGACAAATTTGGCCTTTGGGTTACAGTCATGGTGGATGACAAAAAAGTGACTGATATGTACCTGGACTTGTGCAAGGTATTTGGCAGTACACTACATGACATCCTTATCTCTACATTGGAGAGACATGGATTTAATGGATGGACTACTCAAGAGATAAGGAATTGGCTAGATGGTCACACCCAGAGTGAGGAAGCTTGAGTACAACACCAGGCAGAGTGATGCAGCTGGCACACCTGCGGGATGGAATACCTTCCAGAGGGACCTGGCTGAAGAAATTGGCCCATGCAAACCTCATGAGTTCAATGAACCCAAGTGCAAGGTCCTGCACCTGAGCTGGAGTAATTCTGAGCACAGGCTTAATGGAAGAAGCCTGGCTGAGGAAGACTTGGAGTACTGGTGGATGAGAGGCTGGAGATGACCTGGCAGATTTCACTTGCAGCCCAGAAAGCCAATCATATCCTATATCAAAAGCTATATCAAAAGCTGTGTGGCCAGAATGGAAAAGGAAGGGTTCCCCTCCTCTACTCCACTCATGAGATCCTACCTGGAGCACTGCACCAGCTCTGGGGTTTCCAACATAAGAAGCACACAGACCTGTTGGAGTGACTCCAGAGGAGGTCACAAAGATGATCGGGGCTTGCAGCATCTCTCCTATGAAGATGGACTGAGAGGGTTTAGGCTACTCAGATCTGGAAAGAGAAGGCTCCAGGAAGATCTTATAGCAGCCTTCTACTACTAAAGAGGGCCTACAGGAAGATTGAAAAGGAACTTTTGAGAAGGCCATGTAGTGACAGGACAAGGAGGAACACCTTTAAACTGGCAGAAGACATGTTTAGATTAGATATTGTGAAGAAAATCTTCATCATGAGGGTGGTGAGGCATCGGAACAGGTTGCCCAGAAAAGTCACAGATGCCCCATCCACAGAAGTGTTCAAGGGCAGGTTGGAAGATGACCCTGGCCATAGAAGGAGAGTTGAAAATAGATGGCTGTGAAGGTTCCTTGTGACCCAGACCATTCCACAATAATTGCTATTGGAGCAGCATTCTAGCTATTTGGTCATGCTAAGGCTGGTGTTTGTGCTTGCACCTATCTATTTGCAGATGCAGTCCTGGTCATAAGCATACACTGCTGACAAGCAGGTGACATGCAGGTTTATTTGGTCCATCATTTCAAATTCCCAGCACTAAGCCATGCAGAATATGCTGCATACCAAAGGGAAATAATAAAAGGGGATTAAGATATTTTTTACATATTAATGTATAAACTAAATTCCCATAGACTTAATTCATTGCAGTACTCAGAAGTGGTATTTTTTTACTTCCAAAATAGAGAATATTTATGCAGAAGAGAGTAGGTATGCTTGGGAACAAGCAACGAGAATAAATAAAACTAAAGAAATCAGAGAAGACTTGGCATAAATAAGCCAATTACATAGACTCTTGAACTGAAATCTTTAATAATGCATAAAGTAAAACACAGACACGCAGCAGAGCTAATACTTGCAAATGAGCAGGTCTACGATGTGGAAACATTTTCCCAAAGTGAGGCTAACATAAAGAGTACAGTATCTAAAAAGATCTCTCCAAAACCCACCCCAAATCAAATAATGAACTGAAAAAAAAATAATTTAATAAGATAAAAATATATGAAGAAGAAAATCCATTCAAATTGCATTTAGAAAAATTTCAACTGAAAAGAAGTTGAAGCCTAGAGGAGACCAATATATCATGGTAAACCTTCTGTAAATAAATTATCATATTTCCTCACAAACTCCTTTGCCAATTTAAGCTCTTTGCAGCTCATTCTCTCTATTTTAATTCAGTTAATTTAATTTAGTCACTAGGTATGCACATGGTTCGTTCAGCTCACAAGTGTTCCTGGGGACAGCTCCACTGTTCCACATTTCCTCCTAAGTCTCAGTTGCCATAAAATGCTGGAATGAAAGCCCTGAGCACTAAAAATCACTCTACAATTGCAGGAAAGCTGAAATGGTGTAAGTTCCTTCACAGTAATACAGAAATGAAATTAAGTAGAAAACTGCAGTTAGATGGCAAAGAGCAGCTAGAACTCTCTCTCAGTTCCACCTGAGTGCTCCTCCTAAGGCTACAGAGAGGTGCAGAGAGGTACAGACATTCCATGTGGCTTGCATGTGGACAGGCACAGAGATGCTACAAGGACACATCAGTCCTTGGGAGCTGCTTTGCACAGCACAGTGCAAGGAGACCTCCTCACACACTGGTACCCTCCTAAATTCATTCACATGCTTGCTGACAACTGTGACTCACAGAATAAAATACAGAAACTGAATTATGCCAAGGTTTCTGGGGAGTCAGTAAATATGCTTTCCTCTTGTCTCATATTGCTTGGTTTCTACAGTGAAGTGAACACTGGAAGAAAGATGAAAAAGTGACCATCTTCCCTGGCCACTAGCAAATGGTTGAGCTTATTTGCAATATTTAAAATTTATTACATAGAATTTCTTGCCTCACAAAATGTTTTAAAATTAAACCTGTATTTATAATACATATCATAAAAGAGTATTTTTAAAATACTATTTAATATGTGTGGGCATAAAATTTAGTTCCATCAAGCCCAAATCCCACTCAAATACTTTGATTTTTTCCCATGTAATGATAAAAACACATCATTTGATAAAAATTAACTTTGGATCTGTTGAAATGAGTATTTCTTTATTTTGAAGATATTTAACCATGGTTTCAAGTATTCCAAAAATTTTAAACACTTCAGAAAATTCCTCAAACTTTTTAGAATGAAAATTTGAACTTGACTCACATTTTCTCCTTTTTTTTTTTTTCCACATGAAAGCATATTTGGTCAGAAAATGTGCCAAGCTTTAAGCAGAACATTATATATTCTATTACATCAAGGGGTAATTTTTTTGTGACTAGTTTAATATCTCACTTCAGGTCACACATGCAAAAGCTGTAGTCATTTTACATATTTTACCTTTTGCTTTATTCATGAATAAGGAAGTAGGATATTATAGGACCTGACCTGTTGGTCAAACTTCCAATAGCAATTGCAAGCAATTATGGCAAGGTGAAATGTCACTGTGCGCTGAACCCCTCCTTGCTACTCCATCTACAGATTGGGCAGAAACCATCTTTTTTTTATAATGTTTTATAGAATTCCCACCTTATTCCCACCTGAAAGAATTCCCACCTTAATCAAGAAAAAAAAGTTGTAAAAAAAATGGAATGTTCTCTAGATTTTCACTGTTTGAAGTAGCTTCAAAAAATTATGTTATGCTTCATAGACGTATTTGCATCCCATAATTTTTGTCATATGACTCATTTTAACCTGATGCTTGTATGCCAAAAATACAGGACAATTATTTTAAAATATGCACCATACTTCTTATTTAACAATATAAACACTGGTAAACTTTTGGCTAATCTGAAAAATATCACTGATATTGTCTGACATCACCAATTTCAAACTACAAGTTTTACAAAAATTCAGCTAAAAACTGAGCCACATAGGTTACACATTACCAGTCATGAAGTCATGCACAGATTTTTCAAATTTATTTTAATCTTTACACTATAAACAGGAATGTAAAAATTCACTATCTTTATTTTTTTATATTAATTATTATCTAATAATTATCAATTATTTGTTTCTATTTGTAATAAAATCAGTTTACTGATTTCCTTCCAAATAGAAATAACAAGAAATGTAAAATAATCTATTGTGATATAAAATAATAAATGTTTCTTCAGGGTTCCACGAACCCCTCCAGCAAAATTAATTATCCAATAACTGCAATTAAATTAAATCAAATACCAGCACCATAAAACTAATCAGCCCACAGAAAATAACTCAAACAGACATCTACCTGTAAGGTCCATCCTCTAGAATGCATCCTGCAGGCTTTTTCTACACACTGATGCATGACCAGATAGAACAAATTCAGGCCATTTGGTACCAATGGGATAGTCAGGTACAGAGAGTCAGATGTCTTCACAAAAAACATCCTTACAACTGCCACTAGTATTTCTTCATGGCAAAGATGATCCAAATTGGACATCTGTGGGGATTGAGGTTGTGACTACAAGGCTCTGGAAGGACAAAAATTCCTTCTGTAACAGGAATTTCAGTGTCTTAGAACTCCTAATATCATCAACAAATCTTCAGTCACATGTTTTACAATCATCAGTTTAAAAGTGATCTTCATGGTGATCTTGATACCTACTAGTACCTGAAGCAGATCCAAGATCAGAAAGGTCAACATGCTCTAATGTCCTCTGCTGGCTATTTTCTGGCAAAAAGAAGCACCACAAAAGTCTGGAGGTGAACAGCAGGAACCAAAGTGATGATGAGGCCAAAATCTATCACCATCTCTCACTATAATCTGGTAGATTAATACCTTAAAGTATGGGACAGGAATTCGAAAAGCTACTACAGAAAGAACTAATGAGGACCAAACAGTAATTCTAAACTATAAAATACAGAAAAGTTACAAAAGAGACATTTAGAAACAATGGAGGTTTTGAGGAGTAGGGTAAGGAAAAGAAAAAGATGTGGCAGGAAGGGAGAGAATATAAGACAGGAGACTAAGTAAAATGACATAGAGAATTTAAGAATTGTGCTGGGTGTGAAAAGCCAGGAAAAAAAATCCACTGTCAAGCCAAGACACGTAGCAGAGATGTAACCATTCTTATCTGTACTTGAGGGCATGAAATAATTCCTTTTTTAATTTTGCCTTTTTAATCCTGTCAATTGGAGCTGTCACTATGGATGTAATAGCAAGTATCCCAATCACAATATCAAAGACTCTTCACTGACACTCCTTGAAATAGCATTAATATCTGCTCACTGCAGGGACTACATTTAAATGTTCATGTGCAGTGCTGTAGTTCCCCCTTAGTCAGGTATCAAGCTAATATTTCACACTCTGCTTGTAAAATTATTAACAGCTGGCCTAACATTAGATCACTGGAGTGTGGTTTTCTAGAACAAGACACTGCTAATAAGACTATTTCCTACTCTATCAAGTTATTACTGACTCTGTATTTCCAAATATCAGAATTGGCCTTTAAGCCCAAAGCAGGATTTAACTTTCCAAGAGTGACGAGCCAGAACGAAGATGTCAGGCTTAAATTTTGGGGAAAGATGAATTTAAAATCCAAATTCATGAATTCCACAAATGTTCTCAAAAAAAGAATCCCCAGGCTCAGCAAAATCCAGATAGAAATGTCAGGTAAAAGAGAAATACTGAAATCCAGGTAGAAATAGAGTGGGTGAATTTGTAACAATCCCCACAAGATCCAATATTTCACCACCTTGGTTAATGCTGTTTCATCACCATCCTCAGACCCTTGCTCTCACTCACTTTGGCATATAAAAGAGACAGGGATAGAAAAATTTACACACTACAAAGTCTCATACAACAATACAGTAATTACTAAGTTCATGGACAGCTACATAAGAGAAAAAGAAATCACATGATATGCAGAGGTCAAGGAGGTATATAGAAAAGAGTAATTTTATACCTTAAAGCAGTGGACTGCTTTAAAATGTTACAAGTTGCCTCTAAATGCAGGTGATTAATACTGAATGATCTGTGGACTCCTATCTGCTTAAAGGATGTCATATCTAATTGGTTCACTGGATAGCAGGCAGTTCAGAGGGGATCCTTTATATTATCAGTATATATTAGAAATATAATAAAATAGATAAATTTATTGCTTACATGAAATATTTGTCTAGGTAAGTGATAAAGGGAAAGATAAAACATGTCACTCAGAAGCAAATTAAAGAAGTATATAGGAAGAGACAAAATAATATCTACTGAATTTATTTGGAAAAAAGTATTATACAGTCATATTTTTTGTGATTGTGGTATGACTAGAAATTTCATTAAACTTCTTTAAAATTTGGTGTGTGCTGATAGTTTTCTGTAGGAGCCTAAATGAAGTACTTGTGACCTTCAGTCTGAGTAAGGACTCTTGGGAAGTGTAAAGCTGAGTGTATGCTTACCTGTGTGGTGAGATTGAAGTGATCTTTTCTGTGGTCAAGTAATGTTCTTAAACAGGGAGAAGTCAGTATCATGCTTAAACCCTTATTTTATTGAAAATGCACTGAATTAAAAACTTCCTTCATTACTTACCAAGGAACAGGACTTAAGTATCAAGGGGCTGATATCTTACATCTTACAGAACCATAAGAAGCACTATCAACAAACCCGAGGAATAAAGCATAAGAGGTGCAACTCTCATGAACCACTGCAACTGGGGAGGTGCACAAGTTAATCTGACAAGAAACATCATCTGATGGTAAATGAATTTGCATTCATTCACTAATTTGTAATGCACATTTCAAGTTGATTAACATAACTCCTAGTCAGGAAACTCAGTCACTTGCTCAATGTAATAGTAAAATAGTATTTTTAAAAACTGCATTAACACCTTGGGAATGCATAGGTAAATCTAGAATTTCCTTAAAAGTAACAGAAACATCAGAAGAAACCCCAACCAAAGATAAAATTAAAAATCTAGGGATTTATCTATATGGAAGATTAAACACTTTCAGATTTTGAGAGCCTGCTCTGTTTGGAAAAAAAGCCTCTAGATGTTGTGAATCTTAAATTTGAGAGATAGCAAAATTTCTTATTTACACACAGACTATGAAACAGTCATGCTGAAAGTAGCATAGCTGCTTTTCTGATAACATTTTTTTTTTTCATTCATATTTAGTAAAGCTTTTCTACTTGGGGTAACATCCTTAATTTTGCAAAAACCACTGTGGAAACTTTATGGGGTCAGGATCTGTACTTCACCTCTTCTCCAAAGTACTTATTAATACTGAAATATTGTACAACAAATTAAGAACTGACTGAAAAAGGCATTAGCCATCTGCTCTGTTGCAAAAATTACTTCTGTTTTTCATACCCATCTACCACATACTTTGAGCTATTTCTAACAAGGCTGAGATCAAGATAGAAAAGTAGGGGTTTTGTGCTGGCTGAGTTCAGGGGGTGCTCAGGAGCTGCACCAAAATCTTTCATGTCTCTGCCACCTGCCTTCCCCATCACTGCCTCATGTTCTCCAGCCCCAGACTTTGGCAACTCACCCTGAGCTCATTTCTCAGTTTTCTATGGAGGATAGAAACCATTATCATATAAATATTTAAATTGCCTTAGAGCAATGGAAGTAGTGCCACTTGCAGGTGGGTATGATGCTGAAAGCTGCTAGTTGGGTGCTACTGACTACTTTTTATTTTCACCTAGGCCAGGAATGACCTAGGGTCTGTTGACCAGATAATAAGTTATCTGTCCCCCCACATTTCCAACACTTTCTTACATTTTCACCAATAAAAAAAGAAAAAAATTAGCAAAGCACTTAATAATAGTCTGAGTGCAACTTTCCAAGTTGAATTGATACCCAGTGCAGGCTTTTGCATTGTTCAGCCAATTGTAAAACATGCAAACCATGCATGTAAGAGGGGAATTGGTCTTTTAAAAGAGCCAATGACTGCATTGGCTCCTTTAAAAGACTAATTCCCCTCTTACATGGCAGATGATACTTGATCATTCTCTGGACATGGGAGAACAGAGCCTGCAGAGTTCTGATTTGGTGACATGTTACACTAAAATTTCTGCACTGGCAGCAGGTGCAGGACAGGTAAGTAGAGTAACTTTTGGGAGGAGATCTCCACAAACACCATCCCGCTAGTATTGCCACTGATTTCTGTGGAACAAAGTTACCTATTTTTTAAAAATTTCTGTTTAGAAATGTTGAAAATCAGTCCCATGTTTTCAGCTTTTGCTCTTCTACAAGTTAAAACGTTCACTCTGCTATGGATGTTTGGATCCATACAAACACAGTTTTATTATTGCATAAGGAGGCAGAGTTAACTGTAAGCATAGTGTGTGTATAACAGTGTCCAAAAGGCAAGATCTAGCAGCTGGGCCTAGATTCAAGATACAGACTGAAGCAAAGAGACTCCAGAAATTATGATTATGCATTAAAGAAATTTAACAATATGCTTCTGATATTTTGTATTTCAATGCTTTAAATGTGAGGTGATAACATTTTTCAAGACCAAAAATCAGAGGACTTTTTGTCTGCCGAATGAGTTAACCTTACTGTACATGTAAGGAAAGGTTTTGCAGCCCATGAATCCAAGTGCACAAAGTAGACTGAGAATACCACAACCAGCATAGATGCAAACATTATTAAAAGTAATTGCCTCAAAGGGATTTGATTGATGTTTAACTTCATAGCTTATTGTGAATCTATTGTGAAACAAAATACTTGAATGTGTGTTTATTACTTATAGAAAGAATTTAATTTGATTATACAGTCCAATATTGTCATTGTTCTCATCTCTAAGTGGATCACCTAAATTAATTTACTGAATTATCTGAATAATCTGAAATTATAAAGGCAGAGATCTCTCTTAGAGGGAGTAGGCAGAATTCTCTGTGAGGCAATGGATTTACCAAGAATCTGAAGAGAGAAAGTACACAAAACCAAAATATTATTTACTGTGTTTAAATGTTAATTATCCTCCCTGTAGCCTTGCTACAAAAAGTGCTTACTGAACATAATAATCAATGTATTCTCTGTAGAAAACCATTCATAATCATGGGTCAAGGTTTTATAGTGATATTTGCCCAATATAGTAATAGTGGCCAAGATTTTGAAAAAAAATGTATTATCTTACATATTTTTAACTGAATTTTGTTGCTGTTCTATTTCTGTGTCGTTCTCCCAAGCAGCTACCAGCAATATAATATTTGCTGTTATGGCAAACAGGCTTCACACTGACTAGAAAGATGTTTCATGATGTGATGGAAATATTTTCATACGTGTTCATCTCTAACAGCTTCAGAAACCATTAGCATACCAAAGATGACAGGATAAGAGTACTTGTACAGCAGAACCTGCACTATTCAAGGATGGAAAGAACAATTAAAAATTAGGATATTCAATAAAGGAACACATTTAAACTTTCTCAGTGATTTCTTTGCTATCTTTTCAATTTCCTAGTATAAAGGACATCCCAAATCCAAAATTTACCTGTATAAAATTAATGTTTTGGAAGTTCATTGCCTAGTTCTGATAAAGTCAATGATATTTACCCCATTTAATGACTTTTTTTCAAATGGAATTTTCTTCACTTTGAGGTTCCAGGTCATGTCACATTAAAGTGTTATGTTTTGGTTTTCCTGTTATTTTTTAGTTATAAATATGACAGAGCCAAAAAGATAAGTAGGCAATCTCTATCAGCAGAACTGTCCCAGTTTAATTTTTTTCTTAACTGTAAAAATCTCCTCCCATGCTAAACAGAACACCACAAGGAGCAGAACCCCTTTATTTTTTAGGACCAAATTAACAACACTACAATTCAGTGGCATTTCTTCTCCTTACATTGACTGCATCTACAGAATGTGGTTTCTACATGTTTCCATAAAGATCCCCAGAGGACTGGCACTTGAAGCTTATGGCTAAAGATTGAACAATGAAACAGGTCAGCTTGTCCTATGAAATCAGGTCATTCAGCTGCATTTCTTGTTATCATTTTGACAACAGGGGCGGGGGGAACAGACACAGTTGTAAGCCAGCTCTTTGGGAGAGCCACTTACGGAGCACAGGGAAATAGCAACACTTATACTGTGAAACCAAAGTTCATCTTTAATACATGGTCCAGTTACTATGGGTGCTGGTATCTCCTATTTTAAAATCTATGTATGAGGAGAGCAAAACCTAAAAGTAATTTCAGATTCATGATCCTCTATCTCGTTGCTTTTCTTTGGGGTTTTTTGTTGGTTTTTCTGGAGCCAATGCACCACTATTAAAATATTCACTATGGAGGACATTTTATTACTGTGGATGTTTGCCAGAGCAAACTGAACAATCACAAATTAAACACTGACATATTTCTTTAGATAATTTTAACTTGTGGTAAGATGTTCAAAGCTTGAAATGGAAATTTGTTCAGTATCTATATACGTTAAAAATATATACATACCCCTGTGGTTACAGAATTTATTTTTCTTAGTTATAAACCACAGGGGATATACAAGATTTTCTCTGTGTGCACCCACAAATAATTCTGACTTTGTCCATAAGGTCACAGAAGCTCTCCTGAGATGGGATAGTTCAAATATATTTTGTCAGTTTCCATTCACAGGTAGGCTAAAGTGAAGACAGTAGTTACACAGCCTCTAACTATAACCCTCCATCTAAGTAAGCAACCAGTGTAGAGTATGAATCAGAAAGATACTGAAGAGAATTACAGGGATGCCTGATGGCTGCAATGTCCTCTGCAGATGCCAAGAGAGCAGGCAGCTTGGAAGTGAACTTTTGATCTCCTAATAAGTAGAAATAGATGGAAATTGGAGAGCCTTTAGATTTGTTTGACTTTAATTCAACTGTACCTGGGTGCAGCTTGAAAAAGAAATTTGAATGAAGCATCACTACTTGTTAGAACCTCTAATTAAACTTCTGCGGACAAGGAGCTTATGTACATACACATAAAGGTATATACATCCATACACAGTAATTTTCCAATGCTTTTCTTATATCTTGCCATTCTCTTGAAATAGTTAAGCTCATTTTTTACTCAGAAAATGGGAAGACTAACAGTTCATGTAATTGCAAATAAGAGAGAAGGTAGGTCTGTTTGACATGCTTTTCACTGAAATGCAATCAATATCTGAAAGCATTTCCAAATCTCTAAACTAGCCAATGGAACAGAACATAATCATATGATACATCCACCACACCTACTGATTCCGATTCTTGACTTACACCTACTTGACCACAAACAAGTCTAAGTGAGAGCTGGGAAGTCATGAAAATGCCATCAGGACCCTGTATGGGCCTAGACACTGCAGATTTTGCCAAAGGAACAAAACCAAGAAACATAAGAGAGAAGGACAAACATGGTGTGAAGATCACCCAATACCTGGTACCCAGCTCAAAGCAAGAAAATTCTAGGAGGTGAAGATCAAAACATAGGTGATGTGAGCAGCAAGGACTGTACATTTGTATGTAGGTAGATGGGCTGGGGAGGTGGCCAGGAAGCTAAACACAACTGAAGAGAGTGCGTGCATGTTAATATTAAGAGAGGAGTAGCTGAGGCTGTTTGCTTCCTCCTCTCTGGACAGCCAGGCTGCACTGTACTGCTCTGTGACCAGCAATGTGCAGTACTTTACTGCCACTCCACTCACAAATCTTCCTGAATAAAGAAAACCAAATGAATGATTGGTGCATAAAGTCAGGTGTCTCCATTAAGGGTCACATACTTTTTGCCAGAAGACCTTGGAAGGAAAAACAATTTTATTTGCAGTTCTTCTTTGCTTTTGTTTTTGCTTTCATTTCTTTTTTTAAAGAATGGCCACATTTATCAAAAGAAATGTTTCACTGCAGTTTAAGTAAATTAATGTTAATATGAAAGAGCCTGTAGAATTTTCCACTGAGGTACTGACCTAAACTTTTACTAGAACAATATAGATGATTATCAGAATGTATACCTTGCTTTTTCTCTCTTTTAATTTTGCCAACCAATATTTTGTGCTGGTGTTTAAATAATAGGCTACATTAAAAAAAAATTATTCTTTGTTCCCAGATGAACTTAAAATTGGAAAAAACAAGCCAATTTCCAACTTGGAGAGAATCTAAAGTCTGCTTTAATAGTTAGCCTTTGTCTAGAGTGCCAGGCCCTGAGATGTTTCCAATCTTTAAGCTGCCACCTAAAAACCTATGAAATTATGCTTAGCTACATCTCCAGAAAATATTTTTTTTCTCTCTGCTTCCCAAAAATGCAGAATCTATTGAAAATCCACACTTAATCTACATCTGTACTACTTTGATACACCACTTCCTTTGATAGTAACTTGTTCTGTATTGCATCGACCATCAGGCATTCAACACATATGTTGTTCATGAGGCACCATATTCAAGAGAATAAGAAGCAGTTGTACCATTATAACTCAGTTGGCATTCAGCAGTAACAATTGCATTCAGTTCAACAAGCTTGTCTTTTAAAAATCTATTCTCCTCTATTCCCCTGGGGAATTCAATATAACCATAGCTAGGTGCATACAGTATACAAAACCCCCTTCAACTTACTGTGAAATTCTAAACCCTACTCATAACAAAAAAGGTGCAGAAAAACGTCTGTGGAGCTGCAGGACAAAGTCTTCTTAATATCAGAAACACTCTGGTCAGAACAT
This sequence comes from Onychostruthus taczanowskii, assembly GCF_017590055.1. Taxonomy (NCBI): domain Eukaryota; kingdom Metazoa; phylum Chordata; class Aves; order Passeriformes; family Passeridae; genus Onychostruthus; species Onychostruthus taczanowskii. The sequence goes on from NW_024499462.1 coordinate 9,545,431, forward strand.
TTGGAAGATGCATTATCTAGATAAGCATTAACAGAAAGGCCTATCAGGAAAATTTCACCCAAACTACCACATTTTATTAAACACAGGGGAAATTTTAAAATCACCCCATTATTCTGAGGGCTTTAGTGAGCCTGTTTTCTCTGGATTGAATGTAACATGAAAGAGATCTGGCTTAACCCTAGCACTAAATAATGTGGAGAACCACCTTAATGTCAGAGACAGATTGAAAGAAATATTTTCATCCTGGCAGACTTCACAGAGTCAGGAGTACTGCCTTTTGATCAATGTCAGCCTAAATGCCAGCTGGATGGCAAGCACTTGAGGACTGAGCTCCACATTAGACATATTTTAACCTCACCCACACTTGCCACTTATTTAAAAGCCATGGATCCCTCACAGAATTTTGGAATTGTGAAGTCTGTGACATCTGGACCACGGAATGTTAAAAAAGATTGTCCTAGGCATGCAGAACAGTTTGCAAGTGGAGAGAAAGAAAACAAAACTCTCCAGACAGATATGTTCACTCAGTATCTAACAGAGATAATGATCACTGTTTGAGTGCAAAACAATAATGAGAAAAATATAAACAGCAAAAGAATTTGAGATGACACTGATATTTTAAAATTAAGAAAATGTGATGTTCACAACCACAGTTTTAAATTATTGCACCCTAATTTTAAAGCATCCTTTCTATTGAAATATAAATGGGCACAAAAAACCAACACATAATTGGCATGTGGAGATTTCTTTAACTGACAAACAGGATAAACCCACCTTAATTAACACATTATACTCTCCTCTTATCCATGCTTATACTTGATCAACTAGGAAGACTGACAGACATCTTTCAATGGGTCAAGCTAATTTCTTTACTGAATTGATTATAAGCTAAGCTATACCTGTTCAAAAGACACTGTGCAATTTTCTTCTGCATCCCTCTGGAACAATAATTTTTAAACACAACTTCAGTTCACTCTTTCCATTGTATCCAAGTTGTAAATATTTTCTATTTCTATTCGTTTTTTTCATCTTCCTCCCTAACTCACTGCTCTTTCTTTGGAAACAGCAGTTGCATACTTTAGTACAGCATATAAAATGTATCAACCAAATGGTCCCAATTGCTCTTATGCTTCTTCAGCCATCAACGCCAGGAACTATTGAGACTATTTTGGATGCTCCATACATAATACAAGCCTATTGTTATGGACTTGTTTTTCTCAGTTCATCCTTTTTATGGATCACAGATTCCTCATATCTTGAGAAGGTTTAGAAAGGTTTCAGGTTGAAACATCTCTATAAATTGCTAAGGACAGCACACAACTCTATGGATCAATTGCTGCTGGACATAATTTTTAACTTTCAGAGCACTCATACATCATTGATAGCCATCTATGGTTTCAGTGACTATTAGAATATATTTCAAGGAAATTCATATTGTGGAGCTTAAAATTTGTTCCTGTCGGCTCAAGAGCTTTTCTGCATTGTTTCTTGCTTATTATTCATAAAGAATTTAAGATTATGAAAACGATGTTTTTGTCAATTGTAACTCAGCATTACTGTTTCATTCCCTCTCTGCCAATAAATCTCCTAGAAAACTTGTGCAGAGTCTCCATTGTTGAAGTCAAGTAATGGTTAGAAGGCAAAGAACTATAACTGCAGTAGGAGTAGAGATGCCTAATTCTGAGCAGTTTGGTCCTCAGGTATTTGATTAGAGCTTAGAGATGATGCAAAATTTCATTCTTAGTTTGTAATTATGCCAGGAATCAGGATAGGATATTATATAATTTGTTTTAAAGGAAAGAAATTTTAATTAACAAAAAACCCTTATGAACAGCTACACTATAGCAGAAGAAAGCATGATCTTATCACACAGTCTAAATTTTGGCCCTATCAAAAATCTCTCTTTTAAGTCATCCTAGATTATTTGGAATCACCTCTCATGGAGCCTCCTGATCAAATTTAATTAGATATACTAGATAGGAGTGAAACTGTAATAAGAAGAGTTTTGAAATAATGTTCCATGTGTTTAAAAAGTGTTAAGACATTGAGGGGCTTAAGTTTCCCTGTGGCCCACAGTGCCCTAACAGAAAGTCTGGATAAAGGCTGACAGCCAGGTCTCCCTCTGCTTAGGTAATTTTGACCACTGAATTAATTGAGACCAATGATGAAAAAAAGTGAAAATATCAAGAACTTGTTGGGTCATTTGCCTCACAGTTGCAGAGAGGAATTCCATACGCAGGAGGAATCATCCCTCAGCTGGCTAGAGACATACCATTTCCAAGAGTACCATCCCTAAAGGTGAGGCCAGGATATGCTGGGAAAGGCTCTGCAAGAGTCATCTACACTTTGGCAACACTTATCCTAAATATCATTCTCAAGGGAGACATTGATATGTTTTACTACAAAGCTGGCCTGGGATCCATCTATCATACACTGTGAAAAACAGAGAGGCAGGACCAAAATTTATAGCATACCACCCATGCAGACACACAATCCACCTTGGAAACACACTTCAGAAACAGAAAAGAATCCAAGCCCTTTGGTATTTTCACAAAGGTACTATGGTAACAGATTGGAGAGGAAAAGAGCTTTTTATGGTAGAGGTGAGCAAGGATGGTGCCTAAGGCAATAAGGGCAGGTGTACTTAACAGTCCATCACAATGCTTAAAATATGTCATCTCAATTACAACAATATTTGGACAAATCATTCTCAGTGAACACCTCTAGAGCTCTCCAACCTTAGCTCATTATTATAAGCATAAAATAAAAGTAAACTTACTTTTCAAGTGAAACAGATTCAGCATCACATTAAAGTGTACTCAATCAGTTTGAGACATAAACACATTTTTCCCTTAACATCATAGGTAGATTGCAGGTTCAAAGAGGGGGAAAAAACCAAGTTTTAAAAAAGGGAAATACATTAACAACCCATACTTCACCTTACTGATGAACATGATCTGGTCCATACCACGATGGCTATTATCAGAAACTTGAAATGCATCTTTGCTAAAATACAAATTCCCTTGGAATGTGAAATTATTTAAATCAGAAGAAAGTCAGTTTAATACAGATTGATTTTCTGATAGTGAACTTAGTAGCTGAGTATTTATTTATTCCTCCTTCATGACTATTTGCTAAAGAAAGAGAAAAACAAATACCTGGTCAAGTATAATATTTCATATATGTTTCAATAATTTTTTCCCCTAAAAATTCCACCCAGTACAGCTTGGGCTAGCTGCAGAACTATGCCAGAGAGAGAGGAGGACCATTCTCCCAAGCCCTGTTTCTTCTCCATCACCCACTTAGATCTTGGACCTGCAGGCCCAATTGGTAGGGGCAAGTCTACTTGGTTTCCTTCTCCATCAGGAGTGCTAAGCTTGCTGAAGGGTGGAAAGCAGGCTTGCAATGAGAACACACTTGTTCTAATTCCATTTTTACGGAAACAAGAAACTAGTTATGCTGAAATTGTAGAGATTATAAACATTGTGTTCTATATTGTGCCATCAGATTTCAAGCAGATGGCTTGGTTTATTCAGCAGATGTCTGGGTAGCATGCTCTATTCCAGTGTTTGGCTACAAATAAACTGACAAGGTTGACCAACCCTAAAGGAATTCAGGAAAACTTCGCATGTTCAGAGTAGTTCTCAACAGGAATATTTATATATTACTAGCTTTTCCAAGTAAAAAATAAATATATATTTTTATTACTGCCTCCATTCAAGAGCTCATAGCTTTTTAGACATATATTAGCTTTCCTCTTCCAGAACAAAGGGCCATCATCTTTGAAAGTCTCAGCTGCAAAATGTAGGAGTGAAAATTATGCTATGAATTTTTTATGATCATATCCTATTTGGTGTAAAGTTCAAAGGTCTATACATATTCAAAGATATATGGGATTCTGTGGAATGTATTTCTTGGTTATATTCAGATCTGACAAAAAACCATTTGTGACATGAACTAGAAACAATTCTCAAATTGTGTTGTATTAATTCCCTACTCATAATGGTAGATAAGAACATGGGATAAGAACTTTTTAAGTCTGTATACTTATAACTTTTACTTTTGAATAAAGTTCTCTGTAGGACTGCTGGCAGATGAATATCTTCTTTTCATGACTGAGCTGAGAGTTACAAAAGAATAAACACTGCCAGTAACCAGGAGCTAAGCATACAAACAGAATGGAAACAGAACTTCAAGTCAGCAGAGCTCTACTGACAGCAAATTTTCTACCACATAAAGATCTGGTCAGTCATCTAAAAACTTCTTCCAGTGGCAAAAGTAACATCTAAAGGAGGAACTATTTCTTTCAACAAGATTAGGATAAATGGTGGTTACATTGTTATCATAATAATAACAGCAATAATTAAAAAAACTTTCCTAGGTGTTTTAGAACTTCTTTTATTCCAAGAATTGAAGCTTGGGAATGTATTGTTACTTGACCTTTTTGTGCACACATTTGTTTTTGCCAACTTCCTTACATTGTTTATTTTAGAGTTTGACATAAATACAAAAAATTTAGTTCAGCCTCTGATGTAACATTTACAGTTTGTAAATGACTTCATTTTAGAGCATTTATAATTCATGGCATTGGATGCAGCTAGAATATAAATGCAGATTTTTAGAGAATCTGCATTTCAAAATGTTTAAAATTAAGCATGTTCTTAAGTTTATCAATGAACAGTTCCTTATAGCTGTCATGTATTTCACTTGCAGAGGAATCTGAGCTTGGAGCATAGGAAATGGGAATCCTTACAATATAAAAAACATTAATTGCAATGCAACTTTATATGTTAGTGCATTTGTGGATCACTCATCCCCAAAGAAACTTGAAAACAGAATTGAGCTAATAGATGTAATGGCCACACCTACAGATATGTTAGAGGTTTACAAGAATCTTACATAAAACCTTTTTACCCAAATTACCCTGCTGAAAACTAATACCAGTTATAATAAAATACATATGGGCTGAATAGCACCCAAAATTCCACTCTGATGAAACCTTACAAAAACCCTGTTTCAGGGCCCTGCTAATGCAGGCAGAATGCATCTGGGCTCATACTTGTATTTCTGCAAGATTTGTGCTGTGATTTCATACAGACCTCAGGTTCTGCATTGCATTGCACAATGAACACACATTAAAGCAATTTTTCAGGCAGGTCAACCAGGTACCTATGGATTAACAGGCACTTAAGCAATGAGCAACAATTTATATGCAAATTGGTTTTGATCTGAGAGTCTTAAACTGCAGCTCAGGTGAAACTGAAGTATATGAATACCTTTTTTGAATCCAGAACTCTATATCTTATGCTTTTCAGATCTACCTGCAGCGCACAGCAAAGCAACAACATAGTGCTGTAAAAAGACAAAACTATTTTGCAGTAGAGAAATACTGCAGTGAGCTTGAAAGTGAATCAAATTTAAAAAAAAGAAGAAGAAGAAGAAGAAAAAGAAGAAAAAACAAGTGAGAAGCATGAGAAGCATAAGTCTGGGAAAGTAATAACATTCTGCAAAAAGCTGCTGCAAAGAAAAACACAAGTGAATTACAGTTTGCCAAAGTAGCTTAAAGCAGCCTTAAAGAAGCAAAAGTCTGTCAGTGAGAGAGAATTTTCCTAGAACTCTGATCATCAAGTTTAAAGCTCTAGGGCTGTCCCCAAAAGGAACACAAGTTGTTACACCACAGAGACATTTTTAACTCGAGCTACATAACAGCCTTGCTTTTCAGTTACAAGGTGTTTCGTTCTGTTGCACAGAGGCTCACTTTTAACTATCAGAGGAGAACTTTTGTAGAGCTTGCTAGTTTGACTTCTGATCAGACTTCTAGCCATGAGCTACTGTCTCAGCTCTCATCCTTGCCTCCTTGCTTTAATTTAACTCCTTAATTGCCACTGTATTCAAATCAAAGCACCTTGGAGTGTACAAATGCTCTGAGAATGCCTCAACTCATCATTGCAAGATGAGAAAGATCTCAGATGTGCCTTAAGTAAGAGTCTTGTGCAGTTTTGAACTTTCAGCACAGAATTATGTAAGTCTCCCTGCCTGTCATGGCACAGATCATATCAGGACACAACATATTTCATCCCCTCTTGAGAAGTACTTGGACTATTAAGGCCTCAGCCTGAAGTGAGGCAGCCCCAGTAGGAAAATTAAAATAAAATAAATAAAATAAGAATAAACATAGCTAATGATTTTCACAGTCACGTTTTGAACACTTGCTATTTGAAGAATTCTGTTCCATCTGATCTTTCACTCAAGCTGTGAAGTCCAGCTTTGCAGCCATTCCCACTTAAGCAGTGTCAGACCACAGGCAGGGAGTTCTCCTTTCACCCTGTGGGAGTTCTCACTTTCACTGGGATAACATGAGGGCTTGTGCTGTCCTCAAGGTCACTGAGGTGTCTAAAAGGATAGACAGGAATCTAGAGGGATTTACCAGCAGCCTGACAATCAGTGATTTTCTTGCAGGTTAGACTACTAGATGCTTTTGAAAATCCAAGTTCAAGCCTGTTTCCAACTGTAGGCACCTAAATCTCTTTAAAAAAGGATCGCATGAGAGTCACAATAAGGTCATTTAAGGAGCTCAAGTAAGCTTTAAGAGGCATATGGCTACAAAAAACAACAAAAGCAGTTGTGAAATGATAACAGCTTTGGACATGAACTACAATAGTTAGGATGATTTTAAATTGCCCTTTTAGATAAGGTAGAGATTAATAAAACAACAGCAACAAAAACCACCAAAAAGTTCTCTTCTAAGTAGAAATCTGTGACCAAAATTTAAAATGTCACAATTAACTTTTTCTTCAAAAGAACTAATTGCACACGATTTTTGTTTAGATGTTACTAAAGAAATTGTTTGGACTGAAATTTAAAGTAAGCAAATAATGAGTTGGACAAAGAAACTGTGCTGATGGAGTTGTAATCTATGTTCAGGAAAATCAGCTCTGGTTATCCAATAGTTCTCAAAGTCAGTAAAGTCTTTGGGTTCCACAAATAACATACCGTGAAGTTTGGACAAAACCTGGGGCTCCAGTGTACTTCCCACCACCGGCCAGTCCTCAGTTTTTCCTCTTGGAATGTTGACTACTACTCCTGTTCAAGAATTCCCTTCCCTACCTCAGCAACTTTTTCTCTCCACATACTCTGAGCTCCTGAGCAAGCAGGGAGAAAGAATACCTAGAACAGAGCTGGCTCTCATGCAGAGAAGGAGTGGGCAGGACAAGCCTGAAGGTATAAGGGACAAGGGAGACACAAGTGATGGCACAGGGATCCTCCCCTGCCCAGCAACTACCACTTCCACACATCTTGGCCACCTAGGAGGAATGACGGCAGAGCAGCTGCCTGAGCTGCCTTGTACTTCAGGCTTATTTTCAAAGCAAAGACAAGGTTGCCAGTCTGATATTCTGGGCAAGGGACTAATTTTCCATTCTTAAAATATCACTGAGACAAGGAGGTTCTTGAGGAAAATGGTACAGGCAACAACACTTAAATAAATGAAAGTGAAATACAACATTTTAACAATTAATTACAGTATGGTCAGCATCAACAAATCACACTACTAAATTGTTACAAGGTATGTGGGCAATCATATTTTCATTGCCTGCTTATTTACTGGAATTTTTCCATGAGATAGGGAGAATTTTAACTGCTACTGAGACTCAGAGCAGGCAAGTGACTTACATCCAATGACAAAGGACTGGTGCAGCTAAGCCACAAGTGGAAACCATGGAATTCCATACCATCACAAAACAAGGTATCTGTTCTATGCTTGCCATCACAGTACCCTCACATTGGCCTCTGCTGACCCTGTATCAGGGCCTTAGCAAAACAAAGCAACTCACCAAGAAAAGTCATCTAGTCATTCTTTGCTTTCAAAGTTTATAAATAAATATCCTGTTTGCTAACATTCACTGAGCTGAGCTCTGCATTCTACCAAAGGTAGAAACTCAATCCAAGAAACCCTTCTGTGTCATCTGGCTTAATTTTAGTCAGAATTGCAATGACCATACAATGAAGAGTCACATAAAATTCGTGCATTTTAAATACCAGCAATGCTACAACAACAAATCTTTGCATTTCTGAAGAGTTTCTATTTCACCGACTATGACATGACTCTAGATTTTTGACATAACTATTTTAAAATGTTTTTTTTTTTTCCCCCAACACTGTAGTTTTGCAGATTTTTTAAAAGTCTAGGGTTTTTTCCTAACAATTCAGCAATTTTAAACTTCTCAGATTTGCCCTAACAAACATTTAGGAAAATGTATTTTCATGTCTGAAGGTTGCACAAGCAGCCTTTACAAGAGGTTTCACCTAATGTGGGAGTAAACAAATTCCATCCATTTCCTTCATTTATGTACCAGAAACTGCTTTCAGCTGCTTCCACTGTCCCTACTGCTACACTTATGTACATTTAGCTTTTCTTTGTGTTTACATGAAGTTCCTAATTATTTTGCCATGAAGTTTAAATTCCCTTCTTCATCAAGATGGAAGATCTTAGATTTTGATAATGCAACAAACTTGGAGGAGAAACCCCCAAAGTTCAAAAAAATGCCCGTTGTGGTCTTACCAGCTGCAACTAATGAACCCTTCCTCCACTGCTGATCACTGGTGCTCTGTTCTGCCCATACTGATGTTTGTACAGTCACATTGCAAAGTAGAAATGATTTATTTATTTAAGACCTTTATTTTTGTAGAGGTTTGAGGTTTTTGCTTAGTTGTTTTTCTAAAACCAGAAACCTTTTAGTTGACTGGTTTGCAGTTTAATCTCAAAAGCTGTTGTAGCAGTGCAATTGAAAAGGCAATGAACTCCTGCACTGAAATGAATGTCTGGGGGCAGAGAGAGGTGGGAATGTCTAATCTGGCTTCCTTCCCAGAACTGACATGACACAAATATGTTGTTTTCAGTGAAGCAAAATGCTGAGCCTCTAGGTAAATATTCGTATTTATTTTGGGTAGAAGGGTAATTTCTAGTCAGGCTAAGTGTCTACTGAAGTGTGTAATAAGTAACAGAAGACTTAAAAAAGATAGAAAAGTTAAACTTTTTTCCCCATAAAATACTGCTCTTACCAGTCATCAGCTTGATTTGAAACAAACTTCAAGGATCTCAGCAATAATAACTCAACTTTATCAGAGATGTTACAAATCTCAGGTCTTCATGGGACTTGGAAAACTGGAACATTTTTTCAGAAATCTGATCTATAGTAGTTTTAATTTTCAGATAAATATTTAAGACTGAATTTTTAAACATTTTGATAACTAAAAACTATGGGTTCAGAAGTTGTTTTGAAATGAGCCTCAATTTTGTTTTGAGATTTTTTCAGCTATCCCACACGCATGACCTACATAATTCAAAAATACAGCTAAATAGTAAGAGTTATTATTATTGTTAAAAAGTATACACAGTGTAGCCTCCAGATATGCAACCAGATTTGAATAATGTTATTGAGAGAAGTTACAACTTATTCTTCCTACTTACAAACCTGAAAACAATAACCAGGCAAACAAACACTCTAAGACTCATTAAGCACTTCTCATCAAACTACTCAAAACAATACACAAACAACTATAGAAATCTGAACAAAAATGCCATCATTTTTATCAGATAATATATAAATAATAATGATTTGTAATTTTGATTTTGTAAACATACACACAATTACATTTTCCCACTAAATACTTCTGGTACTATTGTAGAACAATCAAATACCACAAAGGCTACAGCTCCAAGTGGAGTCCTTAATGACTCGGTAACATCTTGACACAACCACCTGAAGTGCATATTCTCAAAATACATGAATTCAGGGGTTACCCTGCCTTCTCCATACAGTCTACAGGTATCTTGTAATCACTTGATGTGAATGAAGCCTCAGTCTGATGACACATACAACTCATTGAAGCTAAAGTGCTCCAATCCATTAAGCTTCTTCTAAAATGCAAGGCAATTATTAATAATTGTTGTTGTTTTTGTTGTACAAAAATTCCTTTCATTTGGCTGGTATGCAATGACAATGCACTATGCCACTTCCATTTATATTTCTTTTACTTCACTTGCTTGAATCTGTCAGGATCCATAGAATTCAAAACAGACTTTGTTTTTAAACAGGCCTGCTTCTCCCCCACTTGTGCCTGCAATCAATTTCTAACAAAAATAACACTTAAATGAAAAATTAGGAAATAAAATAATAATTTTAGCTTCCTTTAATGATGTTTTTCTACCTCTAATACCTAAACTACTGGAAAGTTTAAACATCAATTGCTTTTGTTAAAAAACTCCTCATGAAATTCATGTGAAACCCATCTCCATTGAAACAAAAAATAACAGGGCACCATTTACCTCTAATGACTATTTTCCACACAATCTAACACCCTTATTTTGTGTTTAGCCCACTTGTTTCTGTGCTCAAGTATTTAGATTGGACACATAAAATAAACTCTGTTCAATTTCATTATTTTCAAAACCTGTTTTATTATATTTTTACCTCTAGGGAAGTGCTCTTTTTTCATTATCTGGCTGGTAACAAGTCCAGCATTAGGCTGGAAATTTCCTCCCTTGGAACCTGATTGTATCATATTTGCTCTACATTTCTTGATTGTAATGGGAATCAGATCATCAGTAATTATATGATCAAATATATTAGCCAGAAACATGTCCTTTCATCCAACGTCACATCAAACATTAAAATTATAGTTTAAATTCCAGAAATTTGCAGCATTTCCCCCGAGTGTTTGTATTCTCCTGCTCACATTTTCTAACCAATTTTTGAGTCCTTTAATGGCAGATGCATACAGAAAAATAGTATCTTAGAAAGCTGATGCAAACATCCCCTCTGAACAGGAATTTCCAAACTGTACTCACGGAACCACATCAATCATAGAATCACTGGAAAATACCTCCAAGATCGAATGGAGCCTTTCTGAACATTTATTTTAATTGCTAGAGGAATGGCTGGTTGAGCATTTAAGCTCATGAAACCTTGCAGTTCAGAGAGACGTATGCTGGTGGGTGTGCACATTTGCAGGCGTATGAACTGGGGCATTTCCTGGGATCACCTGCCTCTCTAGGTTTCCTGAGCCCACCTGGAAGCCTTTCCCTCATTTGGAGAACTTTAAGAGTGTCAGCCTTTTCTGGTCCCCAGATTTCAGGACTTCTAGCAAATGCTTTATCTTAGAGATGCTTATTACTCCTTCAGATTAGATTTGAAAGCAGACAAAGGCATTAAAAATTAGCACTGGATCACTGGCAGACATGGGCAGTATGGATACATAAACATTCCCATAGAGAACAAAATTAAAATCTATATAATGTGGGCTTATTGATGGTTTCAGTCAGGATCTCTTATTACACATCTATTTGTGCATCTGATATTGCTCATGAAAACTCGGCATCAGTGTCATGCTGGTTTAGCTCCCATTACCTTCACTGAAAATAGCTGTGGACTATGCTGAAGGAAAAAGGTCTTAGTGTACCAAAAAGAACTGGTCTGGATCAGAAAAAAATAAAGATGTCATATTCTAATGTAGGCTTATTTTAATATATAGCTAAACAAGCAATTCTCTTTAAATGCATTTCATTCATTTTCTATTTCTGGCAAAATCATAAAACAGAAATAAAAAGGTGGAGATGCCATAACCAGGAGTGCTCGGGCTCTGTCATGAGTGAGGAAACACAGAAATCCTGAAAACCAGATAAAGGGAGTCAAGCCAACATGTTTTTATGCCTGTCAGCCAAGTATTTATGCATTTTCCACCTAAGGTGATGAATCTATAACCTCGAAGTGTAGCACAGTGTAACCATATTCTATTTCCATACAACACGATCTTTGAACTTCGGCTGAACTCTGTTCAGTTCTCTACTGAGAAAAGAAACTCCATTTGCATCGATCCTCCTAGCAGCTATTCTCTTCAGAGCAATGGGTTGTGCACTCTTGGTAGGCCTAGAGAGACAACTTTTTTCCTACATGGTGTTTACATAAGCAGAATGAGTTGTAAATTTCCAAAACCACAAATGATTTCTTAATGAACTTGCCTTTAAAACACAGTTTTTACAGGTAGCAATGTATCCAATAATTCCACATCAGCTGTTTATCAGAATATTTTATATTGAAATATGAAAATTTGAAGTGATTTCCCCTAGATGTTTACTCTAATATTAGACACAAAGTGCTGAAATTTTCTTATGTGAAACCAAACTGCCTCCTGACATCTACAGCAATGACAGAAATTGAAGCAACAAAAATCACTGGTTTTTATTGTAATTATATTAACAGCAAAACATTTAATTTATATAAATAATTTTAATTTGATTTTTATTTGTACATTTTAATAACTTTTCCAAAAGAAAAGCTGACTGATTTTGGGTATAAGTTGGTATTTTCTTCTGCTGCATTTATTTTATTTATTTCCTCTGCTGAATATATTCAATTCAGTGGTTTTACCTAATGACTTTATGTTTACTTTATTTCTAATGTTTAACTATATTAGAGAAATTAGCTTAGAAAGTACCTAAGACAATAACTTTTCAAGTTTGTATAAGGATGGAATTTTTAAACTTTATATGTATCAATACTGTTTGGATAGAAAGTGGAACCTGCTGAAGACAAACAAACAAGCAATTTAAAATTTTATTTTTTAAATAAATTTGTTTTAAATATATCTGGTTCCTTAGATATTTGAAGCATTAATAAACTAATTTTCAGTGTAAATTCCATTTAAGTAACATGAGTATTTTTCTCCGTGTAGTGATTTAAACATATTACTTCATTCTTCCAAGACTTCAGGACACAGATTGTAAGATGCAAGGGAATAGATGTTGCTTTTTCTATTCTCCCAACTGGATTTTAATTTTGCAATTAATAAATTATAAACTACCCAAAAAAACCCCCAGAACACTAAAATATTCACATGCATGGGGAAGGCAGTGTTTCTATCAACAGCTGGCTTAATATTTCAACAAACTAATTGCAGAAAATAACTTTGGCAGAATATCTAGGTTGCTCTTACTATTTTAAAAGGAAAATTGTTTTAATATTTTGTAGCAAATATATTCATTATATAGATTAATTCAAATTCTATGTGTATATAACACTTTTTTTTAAAACTACTAAATACATGTTTAGAAAGTCAATTAAAATGAAAACAGATGTCTTTTTTATCTACCCTCCAATGAAAAATATAACATCTGACTGCTGCACTCTTAAATCTTGGAGGGAAATCTAAAAGTGGTTACATTATGAACTGTGACAAACCCACTGGTCAAAAATCAAATCCATGAAGTGCAATAATTAATATCTTGTACGCATATAGGTAGTCTTTCATCTCAAATAATCCTGAAGCACTTTGCATGTACACCTGAAATATATATTCACAAACCTTGAGATTCATGCAAGACCTTAAAGAGATCCTGTAAAAATTAGCCACTTATCCAGCATCTCTTTTTCACCACATAACTATCAGCTACTTCCTCAACAATTCTGAAAAGCAAATTCAAAAACTCTCTTCCACTAGTAGCAGAGGAAATGAAAAGCATCTCACAAATTATTCCAGTCTCTGCTACAACTTAAAATTTCTCTGGGGCCACCTGACATACTCTTCTTTGATCTCCCGTTCCCCTGGTAAACCACATAAACCTGAGTCCTCAAATTAAAAACATACAGCCTTTTCATCTCCAGTCTCTGCAATGGTAGCTGATGCATTGATTCTGTGCCTTATGGCATTGTCAGCTTTATATTGCTCCTATTACACAACGATTTATAAAATTGTTCAGTGGAAAGACACTTCTCTGTGTTTGATGACTCCACTGTACATGTAGATTGAAAAGTTCTGACTGATTGGTGGGGATCCTTATCATTCATCTGCTTACCCTGGATCTGCTTCTTGAAGAAAGTCAAGTGAGTCAGAGATTCATGGATTTTGTAATTTACCAGAGGACAAATGGTTTATAATAATCGTTCTTGCACAGGACACTGTGCCCACACAGCAATTGTCACTCAGTCCTTTCCTCTGTCCATCAAGTCTAGAAGCTCATCTCCTGCAGTGGCCAAAGATCTCATCATACATCAAACACTTCAGATAATCACACAGTAAGCAAAATTGTCCTTCAGACCCCTGCAGCAGCTGAAATCTCCTTACACCTGTCTCACTAATTCTAATGACAGCAGAGATTTTGGTTAGGATGGTTTTCAACTTATTACCATCTGAATATAAAATTTTGGACAGTCATGGCTTCACACCCACCTGCAGCGCCACACACCACTCACTGACTCCTAACCAGCAGGACTGGGGACAGAATAGAAAGGGTAAAAGTTTGTGGGTAGAGATAAAGACAGTTTAATGGGGAAAGAAAAAGCTGCACACACAAGCAAAGCACAACAAGGAATTAATCCTGCTTCCCATGGGCAGCCATGTCCAGGAGGGTAGGGCCCCTGGGCCCCTTGGGAGAACAAACACTGCAACTCCCAATGTTCCCTCCTACCTCTATACACTTTATATGCACAGCATGATGTCACATGGTCTGGAATATCTCTTTGGTCTCTTTGGGTCACCTGTCCTGGCTGTGTCTCCTCCCAGCCTCCCATGTACTTGCAGTGTCATCACCAGCGTGGCAGTACAAAATGCAGAAAGGCCTTGGCTCTGTGCAAGCCCTGCTCAGCAACAACAAAAACATCTCTGTATATCAACTCTGTGTTCAGCACAAATTTAAAACACAGCCCCATACCAGCCACTGTGAAGAAAATTAACCCTATCCCAGCCAAAACTAGCCCAAGGCTCCAGTGCCTTTCTCTTCCCTCAGAAAGAAATGGGGGAAGAGACGCAAGGCACTGTTCTGGTATCACCTGCTAAGCAACATACACATTTGCAGTTCTCATGCACTTCTTAGTGCATGTGATGCTCTAGTTTGTCAGGTAATTCTTCCCTACAGTCTGCAAAAATATGCTTTTGGCACACAAAAAAAAAAAACAAAAAAGAAACCTAAATTACTAATATTTCTTATATTTCTTTTTAAAAATTCCACTGAGATACTTAGTAACATTAGGCCCTTACAAAGTAATGACTCAAGTTTTTTAAAGCATTTCATCAGAGTTGTGACAAAAACAGACCAAACACAACAACAAATTGTTAGACTTTCTGCAGTTCTGCCTAATATTTGGCATGATCCCACATTTCCACAAAACCCTCTGGGCTCTGGACTAATGGAACAGTTGCAGATATCTTTGAGTCTCACAGTGATGAACCAAATGTTATTTTGCTTTTTAGTATTTGACTTTCCATCTCAGGTCAGTGCTCTAACATCAATCAGACTCAAGACAATAACTGGAAGTGACATCATTTGCAAAATACTCCCTGCAGCACAATGAAAACGACGTAGTTAAATAAAAACAAACAGTCTGCTGGTTAATTGGGAGCTGAACTTATTTATTACACATTGAATGACTCCACAGATCTACAAATATGCAGCTTCTGAGCATAACTAGCAAATGCAAAGGCATCACTGCTATGTGCAATGTGCTATGCACTCACTTCTCAGGGTAAGGATATGCTGAGATCATCAAAAGACTCACAAAGGAGCTCCAAACTTTGTTTCTCATCTTGACCTACCCAGTTGCTAAGACCCCACCAAAAAGGCAGCAGCATCAGGGCTACATTTTTCCTGGCCTCAAAGGGCTGTTCCAGCAGCTGAAGCTTGCTCAATGGTCAGGAAAAATCTGGTCTGCCCCTGCTGTGGGCATGAGATGGTAGAGAAGTGATGCTGGGAGGGACTGCTCTGGCATTTAATAACTGGAATATGCTCTTATGCTCAGAACATCCTTTACTGGTCCATTAAACTGACCACAAGGAAATCACTCTATATGTACAGCTCTAGAAATCAGTTGCATATTCCAACTTGATTATAATTCAGACAGTTTTTATACAACAAACTGTTGACATTGCCATTCCCTTATTTTATTACCCTAGCAAAATGGTTTTCATTTACATCTGTTTAGAATGAATTTTGACTTTGAAAACTATAAGCAGTTTCAAACCAGAACAGGTAATTTACAAACACCTACAAAAACATTGAGAAAGCTGACAAAGTGTGCCCTGATTGATAGTAAAACAGAGTCAAGTCTTGATGGAATGAAAAGGTAACAGAAAACAAACCAAATTAACTCAAAAATTTGGTAACATTCTGTTTAATACCAGGGCAGGAGTTGTACTGCCAAAGAATTTTTTGTCAAATGATAATCATGGAACAAGAAAGAAGCTGCCAGTCAAATGAAACTACTGGAAAATTATGACAGTCTGTGCCGTAGAATATTTTAATATAAGCACCAAGCTATTTACCAAAAGGTAACAATGCACTAACGATACAGTGGAGAAGAAATGTAATGCTGAGATATCAAGCGACCATTCAAGAATAGGCTCCTGTATCATGCCAAAGTTTTCATTTACCAAGGTTATTTTTCCTCAGAGTATTTTGACCTGTCTCTCAACAATGTCTCTTTCTCCCCTTGCTATGCTGCTGCTTTCTAATGACTTCTGTTCTGACCACAGCATGTTTTTGCATACTTCTTAAATATTTTACCAGTAGTGCTGCCATCCTTACCACTTGTAACAAAGACATGCCAAAATATCTTATAGTGGATTTTTCTAGAAAATATTGCAATAGTTGGCTTTGGATAAGAAGATTTGTCCTGTCCATTAAGAGAAATTAGAGGGTTCTCCATGTGAGGCTGTATTTGTATTGGCTGTATTTAAATATAGGTCCTATTTATACCTCCTTATTTCAGCCAAGTAAATTTCATACAATTTTATGCAGGTGTTTAAGACACCTGCTATTTTTCACACAAATGATACAGAAGTAAAAACGTGGGTAGGCAGGCAGAATCTCTAACCAAAACGCAGATTTACTTTTTCTCAACACCAGTGCACATGCTAGCTCTGATATTTAAGCTCCCCTTTGAAGCTAGTATACTGATTTAGCAGTAGTTAGTAGTTCTGATTTAATATGCAAATAACATTGAGATCTGGCCTGAAAACCAGTAACATTCTAGTCCTGTTCATTGTTCATTCCCAGGGAAAAAGAATCTGTCATAAAGGAATGAGAAAGAGTTCTGGGTTAGGGTACAAAAAGAATGGTGTACTTGAGTTGTTAAATGGCTTCTAACAGAAATCTGCTATGGTAGTTGCATTATAACAGTTCAAGGGATTTTCTCTATTTTTTTTTCTTGCTGCTGTATTTACACCATTAACTATGAAGACACTTCAGACCTGAATCTTAGTGTGAATAAGGCTACAATGCAGACTATTGCATGTTACCTTTTAAATTTTCTAACGTGTAAAAAGGAAAATTTATCATCCAGGTTTTTTGATCAAATTCAGATATGGTATATGCAGGTTGAATGGTATCTTCTGAAAAAATGTTAGTTTCATTTCCTACTGGTACCGGGTTTAGAAAGATACCAGCTTGAATTGTTGCATTTGGAATAAACTTCTGCATTCAGCAGAGGATGAGGGAAAGAAAATAGAATAGGCATCAGCTGAAATCCAGTGACAGATATAAACCAGAAGGACTAAACCTTTTGATCAGCAGTTTTGTTTGCTAAAAAAAAAAAAAAAAAAAAAAAAAGGTGTGAGAACCTCTCAAAATCTTTTTTACTCTTTCCCATGTTTCTCAGAGTTATGTGATTCATCTCAGTGAAGACCTGCTTTAGAGAAAGACAATGTTTACAGCTAAATGAAAGGTGGCAAGACCATAGAAGCACAACTGTGTGAGTCAGAAAAATATTTTGGATTCACCATTTACTTGCCCTGCATTTATTTATCTCTCTATGAACAATATCTAATTTCAAGGATGACAAAGGACATTCATTTGAGGCTCACACCAGTACTCATTCCATGAGGAACTAAGCTTGGTGCCAGCAGCTGCCTACTTCAAGAAACTCTTAAAACTTACATAATTCTGTCATATTTCTTCTTTTCAAAGGGAAAAAACACCCAACATATTCATAAGCTCACCACACTATGTCAAAGGCATAATAAATCGATCTTATACTCCCCCCTCTTTGTTAGCCGCACTTAACCAGTCATAGCACAAAAATATTGCCATGGCAACATATAGTGATGGCAACAACAAATAGCAAATACATGGAGAAAACATCATTTATGTACAGTCCAGAGGCTTTTACTCACTTGAAACATTGCTGAGAGATTCTGAATAACAAATGAAAATTAGCAAATTTGCAAGGAGAGAGCAAAAGAACTCAGGGATCTTTTCAAAGAATACTCTTCTCAGACTTTTTCCATCTTTATGCACTTGTAACCCCATTTCTGTCACTCTCCCCTGCTGTGGAATGCAGAAACTTTCTGTATCTGCCACCTGGTATGTAAATCAAGAGTGCTGAGGATGTTGTATACTTTCCAAAAAGCTGGAAATGCATTTAGTTGTGAAACTATAACATCTAGGTGAGAAAATCATGCCTGCAGAAAGCAACACAGTAACTGATATTTTTATGTAGAAAACAGATCTGCCCAAGAGCTGATATGCTAGAGGGCAGTGCAAATTCTACTGAGATTTATGCATTTTATAACCCAAATGTAACTCAGACAACCAATTTCTGACAAGCCATGATGGCAGCCTGGAAGATTGCTTTCACTGTTATTCAAGGAGAGAAAATGGATATTTGATCTTAATGAAGATCTTCTGAAATCAGACAGGTCTTAATGCATATAAAAATAGCAGTAAAGCAAAAAAAAAAAAAAAAAAAAAAAAAAAAAAAAAAAAAAAAAAAAAAAAAAAAAGGAAAAGAAATTCGAAGATTGCTTCATAGTTTTATCAGGAGCTATCTCCAGTCAGGGTGCAGATGTACAGTGGTGACACAGACATTGGTAGCACCAGGTTAGCATGAGATAACAAACCAGTAGATCTGGATGTCTCGGTACAGATTTCTGGACAGCAAAGCACTGTTTGTGTTAGGAATGTAATACCCTGCACACACCTGATATCTCTCAGCACAGATTGCTGAATGACTGCGAGGCCTGCAAGGGTCAATTTGGCACAGAGGCCTTTATAGGAATATTAATTGTAATGGTGGTTTCTATGTAAGTCAACAATCTCACTGCTGCCACTGAATAAAAATGAAGTAATGCCCAAAGTATTCCAATAACTAACAGACTGGAGCCTAGTTCTCTTGCCATTCCCTTTATTTTTACAACTCTAAAACTTTCAGAATATAAACTACTCTGTTTTAACCAAGGAAGCATCTGAGCATCAATACAGAAGAAACACCTGACACCAAAGCCAAGTGTACTACTTAGGGATATTCAGAAGTCATGCAGTTCCCAAAACCAACAGAAATATTTCTCCCTCTCTCACTTATTTGCTTGCTAAGGGGAATAATGATTTCTCAGTGGGTGGAATTATGATGTTTGACTTGGCAATGCAGTGGAAGCATCACACTGTTTATAATGAAGGCCCAATGTGCTGTTTCTATTATTGGTAGCTGGTTATGTCACCATGCTCATGTCAAGAGAAGGTGTCCCCACTGCCGATTATAAATAAAGTCATTAGCAGTCAGAATTTGGATTTAAAAGGAAAGAAGCACCAAGTGACTAACTCCTGCACCTCCAAATAACAGAATGTATCTGGGATTACTTAGCTGTGAAAAACAAGTGACAGTTCTATCAAAACTAGAGGGAGGAGAAACCCAACTTGCACACAAAAAAACTAGCTGTGGCAATGAGAAAAAAAGGCAGGAATGAGAAAACTGAGAATGGAACTTGAATGGAGAACAAAGGACTAGTTAAATTCCTTCAGTATAAAGTTAAAAGTAATAGAGAGACTGAGTGAATTCCAGATCCTTGAAAATCAAATGCAGTTCCTAAAATACAAGCCCAGATGGTTAACTGGTGTAAATAAATGCAACTTCATTGGTCCAGAGGGAACAGTATCAATGTATGCCAGCTGAGGTTTTGGCAAATCCACCTTCTGAAGTTCAGTCAACACTCACAGGTTCTCAGGTCAGTGGACAGAGATTTGTAAGATTCATTCTCAACCTACTGTGATGACAAATAGATAAAATAACCATTTGTGAGGTAATGAGGAGATCTTTGCTCACCACAATCATTCTTCACTTCATTTTTCATGCTAGAAAATTTTTACATATCAACATGACCAAACCCATCTTTTGGCAGACTCCACTGAATCTTGCCTGCTCGCTTCTTTCTATGACTTACCAAATAATTATGCAAATGGTACTGCAGAATGAATTTCAGATAATTATTGGCCTCAAAGTACAGTTGATTTGAATTATTTTAAGAAAGAAAATATGATCTGCATCAACAGGCCCATAAAAAGACATCTTCTCAATGTGTTAGTACCAGAGATCTGTCTTTTGTGCCTCATCTGTAGGTCTAATGTTGGCTTGGAGTAACAATTACAAGCAGAAAGGGAGTATTTCAGTTTCACACATTGATTTAGCTCTTGGACTCTGCCCTGAGAATGTAAATTGGGCTACTGCTTGAGTGAATGATATCTGTGCAACTGCTAAAAAAGCACATGAAACTGAACAAATAGCATTGACTTTGGTCAAGTCAGCAACAACTCCTTGGGAACAACAAGCAGAATGAATTCTGAACTAAGACACTGAAAGGATCAAGTCCTGTGGCATCTTTTCCCATGCTCACAGAAACCTAACAACTTGATCAAGGATATGATGGATGGCAAAGTGCTATCAGGGTCAACTCTGCTAGCTCCCACCACCACATCTGATTATTTCCCAGAAGGGAGATCACTCTGAGTTATGTATTTCTCTGCATATCGTGGTGTTTATTTCTCTGACTTTAGATTTGTAGACAAAGTGAACCCAGGGAGTGGAAAATGGGGAAAATAGGAACTATTATACATAACAGGTGAAGGAAGATGAGAGAGTAAAGGCACTTTTAGCTCGTAAAGGTAGTTGTTTATTGGGGTTTTTTCACTTTCTTGTCTCCATCATCACCAATAAAACCATATTTCCTGAAGCAAAGTGAGGAAGATGGAGGGAACATAGCAAACCAGTGCAAGCTTTCTCCATGACAATGCTTCCAGGTAATGAAATTTGACACTAATTTTAATTCAAGGCATAAGTCACAATAACCAGAACACATACTTGACAACTGAAAAAATACCAAAGCTGAGCGAAATACTTGCTTTGATATTTATAGTAGGAAATAGAAACATTTGGTTAAATAAAAATTTTGCTGGAGACTGTTGCATATGGATTATTCTAGAACCAAACTATTATTTTTAAGAAGAAATTGCAGCTGTAATACTTAACCGTAAGCAAACCACAGTCATTTAAAACATCTAGTACAGACAGCAATAGAAATTGAATACTAGTAACATCTGGTTGGAGGCATTTTGTTTCCATAGTTATTCCTAGTCAGTTTTTTTTTAAGCACCTTGAGCAGGTGCTAGCCATCCCATTTGAAAATCAATGCCTCTAATGTAAGAGGCACAACCTGAACTTCCACTGGAAAAAAAAAACAAACAACAAAAAAAACAAACTAAGTTATGCACAACTATTTGTGGTTTTCCTCCTTGAACAACCTCGGGAAGCACGTTTTGCACCACTAGGTACTGTTAAATTGAGCATATTGTTAAGTAATGTGAGTATTTGCAACTCTGTTTTAAATCATTATCACCAGATAAGCTTATAATGTAAATAAATGCATACAACTATACAACACAGCAGACTTGCTGAATCCTCTCTTCTGGCTGCTTGAGGGACACTTCAAGTCCTTCATGCCAAAACCAGAGTTTTATTTCTCCAAGCCTCCAAGGACACCAAGCAGTTAAGTGCTTCTGGAGACTGAGAAGGAGGGAATGCTCCCACCCTAAACCTACGATATTTGAATTACTGAAGGCTTTGGAATGAAGGGATACAAGACACCAAGGGAAATACCGTCATTAAGGGGTCCAGAACTGCTTCATATAAAGCCACATGGACAATCAGCAGGGCTCATGGTGCAGCCTCAGGGTGAGCCCCAGGTGTTTTTTGACTTGGAGGAAAATCCCTATCTTTTTATTTGCCTGTACTTAGGTTTTGGGCAGAATATCCATGTATCTGAGTTGCAGGACAATCTGCAACCAGACATTTCAGACACATCATGAGTCTCTATCCTTTGCTGCACAATCGGGCTTCTTACTTCTTTAATCAAAACATTGAGTCTGAAGGTGTCAGTGTTCTTTTCTTAACTACATAAAGTATTTTTCTTTACTTTCTCAGGGTCTAAGTACATTCTATGTAGCAAGAATTAAGCTAATTTTTGTTCGCAGGCTGACAAAATTCACATTCCAGTTGTCTCTCTGGCAATAACAATTGTTCTGTCAAATCTTCTGAAGCTAATTCTGGGTTTGCTTTATGTTATTTATTTGTGTATAACATGCTACTGCCCATCATGATCAGGCACCTTAATAAACACACAAGGGTATACTTTACATGCACACATTTGTTAAAGGACTTCATATTACCATCAGGGATACTCCTCTTGTGGACAGACAAGAAAAGATACTTATAGACCACATTTTAAGATATTTTAAAACTCACTTTAGAGATGCAACACTATTCTTCCAAAGGCAACATTAGCTTTGAATTGCAGAAACATGACTTCCAAATGACCCCAAAGCTCAAAAATGACCCACTAACATGAAGTTCAGTTTGGGAAGAAAGACAATCCTAGGGATAGTGTGCAAAAAACCCAAAAGGGCATCCTAACTGTATCCTGGGAGTACTGAACTCTGTAGGGTCTCCAGACCTCCAAAAGTTGGGACATATACAAACTCTAATAGGCTTTGCAGTAACACACTCCCCTCAGTTCTCATTCATCTGCTGAAGTAATCCACAATTCCTGGAGGCCTACCTGGCCTTCAAAGCAAAACAATTCTTTACAACTGAGATCAGGACCCTCAGAGGTGGCCTCTTTCAGCCAATGAAAACAAAATGCAGCTGCAAGTTTGGTTTTGTTATGGTGACTGGAATGCAGAGCTAGTGCCCCAAGCTCTTCAGGAGAAAAGAAATGGGCAGGCTGAGACTTCTCTGTTCTGTAAGAATGCTTCTTACAGCATTCTCCTCCCTGTATGGTACTGCCTACCTACCTCTCAGCAAATGCAGCAATTCACACCCATCTGCAAAGAACAATGAGTTAAAGGGTATCAGCTGACATAAATTACTGGAACTATAGCCCAGCATGGTTTATTAAAGAGTATTCACTTTTCTGCTGCTAATGTTGCAAATAAGAAAAAAAGAAGTATTAATATTGCATATGACATCTGATATGTGAAAAGCAGTGCTCTTCCTGTTTCTTCCATGTGGTTTACACCTCTTATCCTAAAGACTTTAGAACTGCACAGCAGTATTTCTGACTCACATTCCTGAGCTCCTGGAGGCAGCCTGCAGCCCAGTGAAGCTGGAATAA
Organism: Onychostruthus taczanowskii; assembly: GCF_017590055.1. Lineage (NCBI taxonomy): Eukaryota > Metazoa > Chordata > Aves > Passeriformes > Passeridae > Onychostruthus > Onychostruthus taczanowskii. Next base: position 9,568,858 of record NW_024499462.1, read on the forward strand.
ATATGTTCTAAAGTAACATCAGCAAATTTTAAAGTGAGCTCTTTAAATTCAAGAGTCTAACAGAAAAAATTAGCTTGCCAGGTGTTTGATACCAAGATTTCAAAGTTTTCATGTATGATACTTTCGCACTATTTAAAAAAAGCTTTATAGTGAAAAAAACAGGAATCCCATGCCCTTTTTTTTTTTTTTTTTTTTGTATTTCCATATTGGATTGCCTCATTATTGGTGTTAGCAAATGAGCAAAGGAGAAATATCCTTGCTGCAGATCCTATATTCTTGCCAAAACTCTGCAAGTAAAACTTAACCTTTTTGACTGAATCACAGTAAACATAGAAGAAATTCACTTGCTATCATCTTGTATCCCCCTCCAGAATAAGATTTTGACTTTGTTATTTAGTACAGAAACACAACAGAAATCTTATATGGCCAGGAAAGTATTCCTAACTCATAAATATAACTTTTGAACAAACTGAAGTTGTTCTCAGAAGCAGATCTCTCAATATTTGTTAGGTTGATTTTTCTTTTTCAAATGCTTCTTTTATTTCTCTTTCTTTGATACATCAAAATAAAAGGAACAGATGTTAATATGCTTCAGCCAAAATTCAAGTAAGCCCTTATGGTCAGGTCTAGCAAGCCAGGAAAGATATCACTACAGTGGAAATAATTCCAAAATTAATAAATGAACACAGGAACATGTAACACTACACCAAGTCTGTAGGACAATCCTCCTGGTAGTGGACATATCTGACTCTTGTGTACTTTTGTAAAGTATGTCAAAGTAATTTTCATTTCTGTGTTAAGGACAGACACAGCAACTGTGTACTCTCTCCATGCAGTCTACAGGCCAAGTGCCACCTTGACTAACAGCAATCCAAACCTACAGGATGGCCAGCAATACTGGCAGAAAAACTGGCATCAGTATTTGGCATTTCATAGTAAAATAATGGCACAACTATAAAGGATGAGGTTTGCACCATGACTGCTAATTTTTAATTGTCTTCATAGCCCAATTTTACTTCTTTGAAAATTACTTTGTAGGACTCCCTTGGTCTACTCTAGACAAACATGCCCAGTGTACAAACTCTTCCATCACCCAGTAACTGTCACCAACACAAGCAGAAATCTCCAAGTTAAGCAGGTACTTAATTTCACGTATGTGCTGCTCACATCACTGCTGGCAATAAAAGGTTTTGCAAAATCAAATCAGGGCCTCAAAACACAGCTATTTCAGCAGCTGTTCTTGTTATTGGCTAATGAGAATGTAAGGAAATTTTTGTCTTATTGTAGACTGAGTAAAGCAATCCTGTGCAACATCTTTAAATAATGCTGTCATATGCATAATGCCCTTCCTTTTCAAAGCTCTATCATACCTAGCAGTTATTCATTGGAATTTAGTTAGATATCAAGCTCCTTGTATATAACAGTAGTACATAGACTCCCATGTCTTAAAAGCCTGGTTTTGTTACTCAACACAGCAGAACTGAAGACATTCACTATGTGCAACAACCTAAGTCTACAGGAAGAGGCTTTGGGATGACTCCACTTAAACAGGGAGGTGGACCAGATGACCCACTGTGGTCCATTCCTATCTGACCCATTCTGTGACTCTGGGATTTTCATATTAATGAAAAGTGCAGAGAGAAAGGCAGCATCAATATGCGGGTTAAAAGGAGACAAAATAAAAACCTTGGAGTTCTTTAGGCTAAACCTGACTGATTCTACATTAGAAGAATCATTAGATTGTCCTCATCTGGTTGTTTATGCCCTGCTATTTCAACAATATGTAGCTGAATTAAAAAAAAAAAATTTAAAATAAAACCCCAAGGAAATATTGGAAATATTTAAACAGGAAAGCTTAAAACTATGTCTAAAAACACAAAAAAATATCCTCTTTTTTTTTTTTTTTTCTAAATAGCATTTAAAGGTCCATAGGATATGAATGATGTCTGGCTGTCTGCTACAAGATGCTTCTCAGCACTGCAATCATGGAAATAGCTTTCCTATACAAACCCTACACTGAAAGGCTGAAAACCACTCTTATTAGAAACAGTTCAAACCTCCAAATGATCTTTTAGTACAGGATAATTAGAGATCAGTAGTTCCTGGTGTCTTCCTGCTTTATTTAACCTGCTTTATGCAGGAAGAACTCTTTGATCAGTAGCAGTCTAAACTATACAAAGATGCACATTATTTATATATTTTACCCAGCCCCACCTAGCAGTGCAGGGTGAGTGCTGAGGTACTACTGTATTGTTTAGACAAAAAAGTTGTGAAGTCAAGAAAGAGGCCACTACTATAGGGACTATAGGGCATTTTCTCAACCTGGATCAATAAAACAAAAATTTCATTAGCAAAGAGATGCGTGATCCAGACATGGATATGAAGTCATAAACCCTTTCAACTTAAAGGCACCAGATCTTTCTTTTGAGCTGTTCAGAAACTGGTGCTATCTGTTTGCTTTTTGGTGGCCCACAGGAAGGAAGTTTGCAGTATCAGCCAGAACCATGTTGCCCCACGTTACTATGTCAAAAAAACAGCTACTGGATGAAAACACAGATGGAACTGGGACAATCAGTTCAACAGGATGGCTGTATAATGATGGATACTACATGTACTACATGGCAAAAAAAATCAAAGGCAGAGAAAATTAGGAACTGCTCTTTTCTCCTCCTCTGTTTCTCCTCCTCTTCTAAAAATGTACCACATTTTTAGAAGACAGACACCAAAGAAATTAGGACAGAAGCTGTAATTCTGAAAGTGACAGCAAGGACAAGAGCCTCTGTTCAATATTTTAAAAACAGTTCATAGCTCCACATGGATTTTTATCTTTTATTGGTACCAAGAGATTTACCTTGAATTCACATTGCCTCTGTATTTACCACTTTCTTTCCCATTCTTTATTTCAGACTCTCCATTTGATGATATGTGTTTGTAGAGGATATTTTTATTACAGTGGATGTGATTTTTTTCTGTTTGAATGGTCTGGCAAAATTCAAAGAGGCTTATGGCACAAAATGAATAGAGTTAATTAACTACTATCTGTAGCATATAACCCTTCTGGATGGAAAGGTCTTACTTCAGCAGTCCATCAGTATGATTGGCTGTATATTGTAGCTTCAGTAGAAAACGCTATAAAGGATTACTAATTAAAGCCAATTCTGTAAAGCAGACTTAAGTGTTGATCCAACATATGAATTAATCACTTACACAAACTTGTTCTGCTGGTTTAACATGTATTCAAGGTTTTGAAGCTTTGTATTGTCAGCTCATCCCTCAAGCTAGACAGCATCTACCCAGCATTTTGGTTAATTCAAAAGAAATTCAATCCTTCTGACTTGCCAGGCTGAACTCAATTTTCTGTGACAAATTCAGCAGATTGTAGATCTAGCATCAAAGAACATGGAACTAGAGTCTCAAGCTCCAAATGAAAAGGTAAGGGTCTGGAGACAATCTTAAAACCCTATGATGACTCTGTATTAGAGATCCATGAAGGAAAGCCAGAATTTCAAGGAAGTTCACTGAGTAACATGCGTGTCAGTATCAAACAGTGTCTTGTATGAGACAATTTGCATCACATTTTGAAAATAGTAATGATACAAAAAAGGCGTTACCAGAATTGCCTTCCACATGTACATCCACAGTACCGCTCTCCTGACAGTGCAGAAATTGCATTCCATAGGCTGGGCTGCCAGAATGTCCTTCACTCTGGCACACGTGTGCTCAGATTCTAACTTCCATAACATGCTAGCTCAGTGCCTTGCATTTTCCAAATTACTAATATGTAAAGAAGATAAGACTGAAACATTTTAAAAACAAAAACCAGACCCATCAATAAAATAGCTACACACACCGCAGGTCTGCAGGCCTTCTTAGAGCCCCTCTTCTAAATCCAGACCTCCCTCCACAGTTCTAGACCTATCTGATTTATCTCTTTCTGCATCCTGTTGCACTCTATGTCATGTGTATGTATAAAACATACAGATACATAAGAGCACACATAAATCTTTTTTATAGAGAGAAATCTCCCCAAAGGCAGCATAGCATGCTGTAGAATCTAAATCAATTTATTTTAATCTAATTTTCTCTGTAATGGTTTCCTTGGCTGCAGCCATCAAGGAAACATCCTGGCAGGTGGGGAAGAACGAAAACATATAACATTTGTTTCTAATGGTTCCTTTCCACCATGTAGTTTTGACTTTCCAGTACGGAAAAGCCTGCAAACTCTATGAAATATGACTGGGCTTGGAACTGACCTCCAATGCAAACTTACATCTGCACAGGTGAGAACTCCCTAAAATATGAATATAAAGAATGTCAGAAATTTCTTAAAATATCTTTAAAAATCATTGAAGCAAAATTGAAAACTGAACTTCTCTGCCTAAAAACAAAGCTGAAGTGGGTGTTTTTTTCCACATAACCATTTAATCAAATGGAAAGTCTTTTCTATTTCTAAGACCTTTCCTTCCTTTCTCAGTACACAAGTTTCAAGTCACCCAAATTGGTTTTCTATTAGGAACTAAGACCACAAGCCCTTAGGAATCTCCACGTATTGTCAGATTTTCACTCCCTGTTGCCAAACTTAGAGCCTTACTAATTGCCTGGGGCTGCAGTGCTTTGCTTATAGAAACAAATTATTTTCTTGATGGAACAGCAGGATTTGCACCTGCAGAGACTCGGCTTAGGAAGCCTGGCAAGGAATCAAGTGGGCAGCTGGGGAGCCTCACTGCCCAGCAGTCTCCAGGACAGTCCCTGGAAAGCCAGGATGCCTGTCAGGTCGCCTGTCATCTGGTAGGCAGCTTGCTGGCAAGGGGGCTGGCAAAAAACCAGCACTCCAGGACAGCTTAGTCTATGTACCTGCCTGGCTTCTGCCAGTATCCCTGATGAATCAACACATTGATTAAAAAAAAATCTGTACTGTGACATCATAAATGAAGTATATCAGAAGAAAGCTTTTTAAAATGCTAACCACAATTTTCCTAGATCCCTGAGCCCTCAGAAAGAAAATCAGCTCGGGGTTAAGTCAACGTTTCTTGCACGTGTTGCACTGTGGAAAATAACTGAGAGCAGAGCAATAAGAAATCCCCGGCAGCATCCTGGTCATGTGTAATATAATGTCTGCACCACACTGGTCAAGGTTGCTCTGGGGCTTGTTCTTTGAAAGGCCACGGCTGTAATTCACATTCATTCACACACCTCATAAAATTACAGAGCTGAGTTACTAACAGTGGTAACCACTTATTCTTTTGACCACTAAAACAATAAAAAGTCAGTTTGATTTTAATTTATTAACTGAAAGGAGGTTGGTGGTCACAGATTAGTCCTCTCTGGCAGTCACTGCAGAACCCAAGCAACACTTGGTCTGGCATACAATAAATGTGCTACAAAACCCTGCTGATGAATAGATAAAGTGGAATAGACACCAAAATCTTCTTGTTGCTTCAAGCCACACTCTTCAGAGCCACAGGCAGCTTTCTATCAGAGGGTCAGATCGTGCCAAACAGGAACGTGCACATCATCACATGAGAAGAAGGTTTCATCTCATCTATCACTCAATAGGTTTGCCCAGTTTTCTCTTTTTTTGTCAAATTGATCTGACTGCTGTAGCTGGCAGGAGAAGAGAAACTACTTATGTTTTCACTAAGCTTTCTGGTTGGCTTCTTCTCCCAAACCAGAACTGTACAACATATTCTGACTTGAAGAAGAGGCTACTGAACATGGAATTTTCTATCACATTTCTTACAGAATCATTCTTAGGTCAAATCTCACACAAAATTAAATGTTGAGCAAACAAAAAAAGTTCATTAAAAATATATAAGACAAAGATTAAATATCTCAATTTGTTAAGTTTTAATTTCTGAAAGCGTTCTTAATAAACATAGGAGGAAGAATACTTAGTGTCCCTAAAACATGCTCTCCCTCAAAAAAGCAGTAATTTCACACTCAGCTCTGTTTCACTCAGTTGCTGCAAACACATTTGAATTTAGCCTGTAAAAACAGTGATTTCTTAATTATCAAAACACAAAACAAATTAAGAAAATGCATCAATAAATAGGATGAGAAATAATAGAGCAGGTTTTACAGCCTCTCTCTCTTCCCTCCCCTCCAAACTGGGTCAATAAGGAATGCATGCCAAGAGAATGTGCTTTATTCACATCAAAAAAATCAAAGTTAGCATCAATCATTTTGATCATAAAGTATTGGTCCAGCTACTCCTCAGACCTCCAAAGTTACTGTCTCATGTCTCCTGAAATAAAATGCCTTTTCTCCTAGTACATTAAATAAGAGATCCATATGGGAAAAAACTGACCTCCATATCATAAGAATTAAAAATTAATTCCAAGACACATGGGTTTGGGTTGCATTGATGGGTTACATTTACTGCAACACAAGACAACACGACCAGTTCACAACACAAACTGTTTTCTTCTACAAGTTGTACTTGAGAAATGCTGATACAAGAATACAAATAAATTAATATAATGGAAAATTACTATTCATCAAGTATTGGTATAACTTAGAGTTCTGGATGAAGAAACATAAGCAAGATAATTTTAAGGAAAGCTTTTTAAAAGTAAACAAAAATACGTGAAACAAGAACTAAAAGCATTTGGGAGCATTCTAAGATTTATAAGCCTTCCAGCATACTGATATTTCCATCTTTGCCATCTCTGTTAAGTACCTTGCTCTAGTATAGCTTCTGATTAGAAAGGCAGAATAGGAAAATTCCAGATATTTCCACTTGCCAATGCTACCAGATATGATGACTGTTCAACACAGAACTTTCCTGGTCCATGTGGGGTTCTATGAACAATTGAAACTCTTTCAAATAATCACACATACACAAAATGAAGATTTACTATTAAAAAATTAATAAAAACTTGAATATTTGAATGCAAAGGATTCAAAGATCGTTTGAAATCTCTATAAACTTTTTCCTCCTGAAAATATAATCACATTATCACTGTAAGCAAGACATCTTTCACGAAAGCCAATTCCTATTTTTGATCCTGACAGAGCTCTGTAGCGAACTCATGAGCAAGGAATGTCTCCTTTCCATACCTCAATCCGCTTTTACTTAGAACAGGAAAATTATTGTAAACTACTTCTTTAGTCACACATGTTCAATATTATTTAAAAACTCAACCCGCCAAGAAACCAGTTCCTCATCACCTCTGGACTTTTCTCCCTTTCTCACTACCTCAGACCATCGACATTATTCTGTTTAGTTTTCCATATGAAATATATACATGTATATAAAGCCACTAATTTTATTGGCATCATATTTAGTTTGAACACCTTAACCTATTCCTTTCTTTCTCTTCCACCTCCCACAATTATCTGCTTATTTGAGTTTTATAGTGGACAAATCAATCTAACTTTCAAAAAAGGAACCATAATAATCCCAAACTGCTATCTAGTTTTTAAATATGTTTCCCATTGTGCCTTGTAACAGCTAAAGAACATATAAAGCACTGAAATAGCTGTAGTTGTAGACATACTACTCGCTTGACTTCAGCAGTTTAATTTTAAAGCCATTGCTTTTAAGTTTTTCATGCTTAACCATCTTCATTCTTAGGCAATACCATTATAAATTGGGTAGAGTAAGAACTACCATAACTCCATAACAGTAAGGGGTTTTGAAACACTGAATTGACAAGGCACCTTTTTTCCCCCCTGCAAGATGACTATTAGCTCTTAGATAATGCAAAGAACTTAAAAGAATCTGCAGGATCTTCTTATTTCTCACTGTTTCTTATATCTAGGGAGAATAAGAATTATTAAATATTTTAGTCCCCCACTAACCTCCAAATTGCCTGTAGTACACTCATTTCAGACCATAAGCCAGGTGAAAAACAAGATCACTTTTAACTGCATTGCCCAGTCTTTCACTATAAAGCATCAAATGTAGTCTTTGTATAAAAAGTGCCCTCCTGAGTGGCCTAGATAATGGAAAATAGTAGGTACCCAACATTTCAGTTTCCTTTGAAAGTCTTACATTTTTCAAGTAACAGGAAGTAAAAAAAATACCCTTTTTCCTTACAAATATTTAGTGCAATGTAAAAGGCTGTTTGTCTGCATTCTCACTGAAGGCTGGATCAGAGTCATTAAGTCTTCTGGGCTATTAAATACAGAGGCTGGATAATTTCAAATGTATCCATATTAAACAAAGGGCTCCTGGCTTTTAACTGAGTTCTTAGCACTGTGACAATGAAGCAATAAATACCTTCTATTATTTTCATTCTCTAAGCTACTTTCTCTCTTCTTACATATCCATAACAGAAAGGAGAACAAGTTTTCAGCATTTAAACTTTTCCAGATATGTCAGTGTCACAAAGAATGTGCAACAATCAACGTGCATTTGGTATTGAGCCAAATCCTCAACTAAGAAAAGAAGTAGATGGGGTTAGAGGTAACCCGTTTATTTTGCTGGCAATTCATTCCATAGTAAACTAGCTCTATTCACCAGCCCATGAACATCACACACATTTACACTCCCATTTCACACTGCAGTACATCAATCTAACACCATCTCTCAAAGGGAACTGTCTATATGCAGTCCAAATGGCTTTTCATGTGAAAAACAAGGGCAACAGCCTTCTATCTCGGGAGACTTAGTTCAAACCCTTCTTTAGGTCACAAGTTAAAATTAGTTTGGTGCTCCTGTCCTTCCTCACATTTGGGATCCTGACACAACTGCTACTCATTCAGGCACGATCGGGTATGACTGGCAGTTCTGGCTCCAAGGCAAGCTGCCCATGGCTGCAAAGGAAGAGGATACTGCCTGTGATGCATGCTGGCATGGGGAAAAAAGGGAACCTGAAAGGGGAGGAGAAAAAAGAGGGAAGAACTGAGTTCTCGTTGGTTTGGGTAACATGAAAAGCCAGTTTCTTTCTACTACCCTGGACTTTTTTTTCAAATGGGCAGTAAGCACATTGAGGCAGAGCTGTATTTCTGACTTTTGAAAGTGAAGGGCCTTCTTATGTGCCTTGGTTACCTCCAGACCATACATAACATCTGCAGTTTCTCACTGCCTACTCACACAACAAAGTGAATGGGTAAAATCATACTTTAAACATTCTTGTGACCATGATTAAAGAACACTGTCTTGGACTATTTACCTCAGGCTCTCCCTGGTTTCCAGCTTTGAAGACATTCAGTCAGCTAGGAGGAAAGACAGTCTAGAATCTTGTTATTCCTGCCCAGAGCTGTCAATCCACACTAACAATGAAAAACATCCTTTACTTTGTTGAACATAGCAGTAAATCAGTGCCATCTGCATAGAACACAGCAGCACCATCTGCATTATGAATGTCTCACTGAAGTTCATTATTGCATTATGCCAATTCAATAGCAAGAAATTGCCAGAAACTCAGTTGTACACCCAAGTGCATGTTAATTTTTAGCCTCTCCTACTTTCCACTGTACCAAACACTTTTCCTAGACATATGGATATATGAAACACCAACATGCAATTATAAGCAAAGTGTGTTTTACACCTAAATCCACATAACAAGCTTATCTTAACAATATCTCCAAAGTGAAGAATTTAACCACAACATAAATGCTAATGTGTTTATTCACAACCATATTCCTGTGAAATAAAGCAGGATTATCCCCACATCACAGAAGAAAATTGAAGTGCAAGACAGAATAACTTGCCCAAACCTGACAATAGCAGATCTGTGACAAAGCACAAATTTGAAAAAAACAAATTCTAGACTAGCTTCTTTTCCACATTTCTGAGATAAGTTCCTACTAAAAAATACTAAACACCATTTTCTCAAATATGATATGATGAACAAGAAAGAAGACACGAATGACCAAGTTATTTTAAATGGCAATTCAAATGCAAAATGAAAAAGAATCCGATGGCTACCATGAAGGAAAGGACAATCTCCAAATAAATATTTTTTACAAATATTTGTGCTCTTCTCTATGATGGATGTGACTTTTGGGAAGCAGGGTGTGACAGAAGTATGGCATAGATATAATTTTTCCCCAAAACACATTTCCTTCAACAACTGAATTTTTTTTCACTTACATTCCCACTTGACTGGTACATGTCAATATATAGTTTCCTGAACAGAACTTAGAAAAAGAATGGATGTTTGTCATATTGGCTGACACTCAACTTTGGTAATGCTCCTGTATCCAGGCAGCTGATGACTGAATGCTTAACTATTCACTGCAGGTTTGTGCATATCACTATCGAAAACATCGATATTTTTATGTGTAATCTGCAATTAATTACATGAACCACTGGATATGCCACTTACACTAATTAAACTTCAATAGGCACTACTTTGCAATACATGGCTAGGTCACATGCAACACACTTTCTTAAATAAGGCAATACACTAAAGGATACTGCCAGGATCAGTGAAGGGTTTCATCATCAGTACTGGCTGCAATTCATAGCAAAGGGAATATCCCATGTTAATGGTTGAATACCTGGGAATGCACTCAGACTGTACAGTTGGTTACTACCTTGATCTTATCTGACCTGTTAAGCACACTCAGACAAATACAAAAATCATTTGGGGCATCTAGACTGAGATGGCAGGGTTATTCCATGTACTGGGGATTGGAATCCACAGTCATCCTTCATAAGCTTTTGTAAGATCAGCTTGGACTTCTCTGAAACACTGTTCTGATCCTACTTTGAAACTAAACTTCCATATTTTGATGTGTCATTTTTCTTTATTATGAACATTCAGGGACAAATTTTCCAAAAGTGTTTAGGCACCTAGTGATGCAAATAGGCAGCTTGTTATTTTTCAAAATCACTTAGGCAGGTTAGACAGCTAAATCCCTCTGAAATTAGAGAGAGTTAGGCATCTGACTTAGGCACTTAGAAAAATTTAGCCAATGCTTATTTGCATTTTCAGGCTTCTAATCATTTTTGAACGTCTGTGTGATAGGTTTTGATTTATTTAGACTGGTTCCCAGTACATTACTTTCTCTCACCTGACTGAAAGAACACACCTCATTAAGCAAGTTGCAGATTTTTCTTGCAGACCGTGTTAAGAAGACAAATAAGTGAAAGAAATGACAAGGTTTTTTTCTATAATTTGATACTTTTATTATGCTTTAAATAGGTAAGGAGACATTGTGGAATAGTGGATAATGTAAAATGACTGTTTTATTCTAAAACCAACTCATTCACTCAATGAGTTTTTTTAACAACATTTAATTTTGTTTGGCACAAAATAGAATGAGGGTTTAAAAGCTGGCAAAATACAAAGCAATCTGTGAATAACTTGATCAGATTATTTTGCTTATCTTAAAACAATAAGAAAATCAACCCCAAAACAATTCCTCCACAGCTAAATGGAGAAATAGTAAAATTTGAGTAAAATTGTAATTAAATTTGTGAAGGGCATAAAAAAGACCTCATTTTATAGTAAAATATTTGTCTCTCCAGATCCTTGGTTTATAGTTTTTCATTGAATGAGGAACTTCAGGTTATGAAACATTTCACCCCTGAAATTTTTCAAGACTGAGATGTATATGATATGATTTAACCATGAAATTATCCATGTTCATATTTCTTGCTAGAAAATAACAAAATATTTTGGCTTGTTTAGTTTTTTAGTTTTAAGATGATGTTTTATGGAAAAGGGATTAATCAGAGTATGTCACACTACAATAGGTCCTTTACACCAGCTTAACGGCTTTTGAATCCACTACCAAATTTTTACAATATCTGATTTAAAACAGATGAGATGTCAAAGAGAGGAAATTCTTAAAAGTGCCATGAAAATGTTAATCTGATTTTCTTGAGAGACTATTTTTGGTTTCAGATGTATGTTTTTTGGTCTGTGACAATTTTGATTTTTTAATTTTCATTTTCAATCAAAAATACCCTCAAGCATTTTTAAAATACCCTAAAGAATATCTGAGATTTTTTTTCCCAAACTGTTATTTTGCTGCTTTTATAAGAGGATTTTTTCCAGTATACAGTTCTTTTCATTAGAGAAAAAGAAATGAAAGAATTGGCTGCCTCTGATGATTCATAATTGTACATTTCGTGGCTTCAATGACAGGATTTTTTTCTATTTTAACAGGCATTAATTTATCAAAGGAACATAAGTCTAAAGCTGTCTTCCTACACATATATGGTGCAGTTTAACTGAAGGTACAAATTTAATCTTTTCCTATCTTATGTTTACATAAAGGGAACAGTGAGGTCCAAATGTAAGACGTTATATATCATAAAATAATAATCACTCTAATGTGTGGGTGCTGAAGTTGATTACTGACTTAAAGCTTGTAGAATAGATGTACTAGGAGAGGGGAAGAAGCAAGGAAAGATACATAGAATACATCAAATTTAATCAGGCAAATGCATCCCTCCAGGCTGCTTAGCCTGACCTAAGATTTCCATGGGGAAACCAGGGTTCAGAATAGGATTTCTGCAATGCAATTTCAGGTGCGACAAAGTCACATTATAAAAAAGCTTCGAAGCTATTTCTCATGCTGTGATTTGCATGGCTAGAGAAGCAAAGCCCAGGAAATGTTGTCCACAACAAATCTATAGTAACATAACTTATTTCATTCTGCTCAAAAGCCTCTAATTCCATTTGCCCACAGCTGTATAGTGTGGTCTCAAGATCCATCTTTAATTGAGTCATGTCTTTGACAGGGACAGGAAAAGCTGTCTGAAAAATTACATCATCTAGGTTTCCCCTGAAAGAGTTTAATTTGCTTGAGCCAAAGTATTTGGGTTGAAAACAAGTTTCCATATGATTTATAAAACTGCTCTCCTTCACTGCCTCTTTTCACAGGGATCCCGCTTCACTAATACAAAGAGTAGAGGGACAAACCAAATGAACGCATTGAGGCATTATTAATTAATGTATACGAGCACGTACATGTGTATTTTATATAAATTTATGTACACACACACACAGAGATATTGCACATATGAAAAGCTGTCCCAGAACATTTCAGTGTAAAACTCCATACAAACCACTGTAGGCAGGAGGCAGGACAAATAACAGAAGACATCCTGAATTTACAAACAAATCTTGGGAAACGATGTTCAGTGCAATAAAAGGTTGTCTTGGAGTTAGAAGTCCATGGGGTTTTCTCTTGAAAACTTGGACTGCAAAACATCAAGACAAACTGTCTGTCCAGTTTATATCTGGCAAACACAGATGAGAAACCCTCACCTTATGACAAAGGCATTGACAGGAACAATTCACCTAAAAGTATGAGGCACCAAGGTATTAGAATGAAAGATATAAAAAACCCCATAGTGTCAGGAACTGCAGATGCCTGATGAGAAGATTCTGACAGTTCTTTTCAGTGATGAAGATTTATTTGGAGGTTCAGGTATCCATAAGTTTGGATGCTTGTCTGGACCTCCTCACTTGTGAATAAATACAGGATTTCTATCACCACAAGAAAGATAACACAAAAGGATGGAGGTAAGGGAGCTGTGGTGAAGATGAGAATCTGATGGTATTTTGATATTCTGCTATTTATTTCACAGAAAACCCAGGAAACAAAGGCTGACAGCTTGTTAAGGAAGCAGAACTTAGCAAACACAAATTGCATTCCCTGTTGAGATTGATGAAGATTCTAAATTCAATACAAGGTTTTGGTGGAAAAATTAATTTGGCACTTATTTACTACCATCTGTTTCAAATTCCAAGTGTGAACTAACAACCTATCACTGACATGTGAAGAATTTGAAGCTGTAGAAGTAAACAGTATGGAAGATGATTCCTGCCTTCAGGAAAGACAATCTCTCTTAAACATACCACATTCTACGCCTCAACCATGAATTAAATATAGGATAAGCTGGTTAAAAATCATACCAACTAAAACTGTATAGTTTCAAACTTCAGCTACAAGTCTAATACTATTTGATTTCATTTGACATATTTGAAAATAAAGAGATCAGAAGAATGGGAAACAAGTACAGAGGAAGCATGCTTAGCTTGCCAAAGCAAAAAAATCCACATTGTAAACCTGTTTGGCTATCATGTTTAAAATTGTTATTTTCATTGAGGTTCACAGAAATTGAGAAAATGCAGAATTTATCCCAGTGACAATTTCTTCAACAGATTAGAGAGCAGCACCACATTGTCCACACTAGTCTGGCTTGGTATCACAAAAAATGACAAGTCCCAGCCCAGTGTTGTGCTACGTATCAGGCACAAGAGCTTTACTCCCACAAGGATGAAGAAGGGGAAAGGGCTGGACACATTCTTGTCCTCCTGAGAGCTAGTGCTCCTCTTTCTCCCGCAGTATTTCACACGCATGCCCTTCCTTCCCAAAAAAAAAAAAAAACAACAAAAAAAAACAAAACACAAAAACAAAAAAACAACTTCTTTCTTTTGGATTAATTGGGTGTCTGACAGGTAATTTGGGTGTCAACAGCTGCTCTGGGTGCACAGAGAAGTAGTTGTCTGTGAACAGGTAAGGCAGTGAGAGAAGACAAAGAAGACCCTGAGAAAGATTTCTTCCAAGGACTTCACTGACCTTCACCTTAAACATTAAATGGTATTACAAGTGGCACGTCTGTGTCATGAAAGATTTAGATGGCAAAGCCTTATCACACTCACTATCAGCAATTTTCATTTAAATTAGGTATCCAGGTTGATGAAATATATAAAAACTATCCAATTTAAAAAGGAGCAGTTTTATAATTTCAGAAGACAAATTAGAGATTGCATTTGAGACTACCTAGTGGGAGCTTGGGGAAAGGTCTTGATTGGGTAAAGGTTTTGCAGATAGCTCAAGTTTTGTGTAGTGCTTGATTTAGTGCCTGAAAAAGGAAAATGAACTCTACCTACCATGTGTGCAGACAGATTTCCTACTCAGAGGTGGGCCTGCTTCTCAAGAAAATGCTACTTAAAGTGAGTCACAAATTTAAGAGTTGGTGTGAGTTTTGGTTTAAAATCTCTCAGCTCTATGAGAGATAATATGGGTGCTTACTCTATTTCAGTGACCAGTACCAAAATCACACAGAGTGTAAATAGGCCACAGTCCCATGGATTTACAAATGAGTGTAATGAATCTGCCAACAAACCTCAAGTTAACTGCCCAGCACATAATTAACAGGGATCTAGAGGTAACCAGATATCACATAAACCCGACAGCAACAGCCATAAGTGCCATATCTTGTAAGAGCAGCTCGCAGATCACAAAAGTGAATCAAAAAATGACTTTGTTAGAATTAAGGTGAGGAATTAAAGTGGGGATATTATGATTATGAGGACAATGGAAAGGCAGCTCAGAAAGCTACTTCAGATTTTATCTTACTGTCTTACCAGTAAGGCATCTTCAATTTCATTTATTTTGTTGATTTTTTTCACTATGTCTCACCTATTTCTTTTTACAGCACTTCCACAAGGAGAAAGAATAAATCACCTAATATGTCACCACTATCTGACTTTTTTTGGTAAAAGGCTTCTAAAATGATGTAATTGAAGATAGAAATTTTAAGACTAATAAAAATTTTTGCTGCATTTAATACAATCTGACTCATGCCATACACAGCATGCCTGATTAAAATATCAGGTGTTTCTATCCCTTCAGCTGAGGGGTGTCTTTTCTGTTATAGGACTACTTTTGTCCTTCAATTTTACAAGTTCCAGACAGAGCTCATAGATCACATTCACTAAGGCATTAAGCCATTTAGGACTTTGCCAAACTGCACTGCTTCAATGCAGAAGTTACTTGGCTTAGATATAGCTTAGAAGTTAAGGTTCCATTGTCACATTTTTCTTTTTCACCTACAAGTAGTTCTGTTTATTCCCAACTCAGCAGCCAAGCTATTGATTAAGTTGGCTTAGGTCAGTCCACCCTGCAGTTCCAGCCTCAATCCTTGCATTGTTTTCCAATAGCTTTCTTTATTGATTTAATGTTCTTGGTTTTGACTTCAGTATCTCGCTTTTAGCTTTAACTCTGTCCTGTGTTCTTTGCTCAAGTTTTATTTTACTGTCCAGAGAAATTGCAGTCAAATGTAAAGATATGTCTGCTGGGCTAAAAGGGAACAAACTAAATCAGGCAGCAGTAAAAAGGCACACAGGGCCTGTCATACACTAGTTTCAGAGCACATATTTTTTCAATCTAAGTGCATATTATGCAATATCAAAAGCCATCTTCATAACAACCATTGAACCATCTCTTCTGCTCTACTAAAACTTTCAGGAACAACTGATCCCCTCTGCATAGCTCACTTGGTGGCCTTTGATATCTGAATTCTTAATATGTTTTCTATTTATGTAGATTAATTAAAGACAGCAGTCCAATTTTTCACCATCTCACATTTTGTTGAATTACATTTGTCCTGAGAAAATGGTAAAATCTCAATATTCCTCTTGGGTAGAACTTCTACTTGCTTTGTGCTGTGGGGAATCAGGCAAACAAACCAGATTTGAGGTGTTTCTGTGAGAACCCTCCCTGTGAATCTGATGGCAGAATGGGTTCTCTACAACACAGATAGTTCCAATTTATGAATTTGCATTTTGCAAAAAATCCAGTCATAGTTACTTTTTCAGTTTTGTATTACGCTTCTGCAGCTGAAATTAACATTCTGTCAGTGCATTTAGTTAGTTCTATTTATTTTACTGAAAAAGCATGAGAGATTTGTGTGTGAATAGTTCTAAATATATATTTTTTCATTGAACTAAAATATTGTTTGGGTTGGTCAGTAAAAGCTTTCAAGAAATGTATGCTTATAAAAATGTTTATTTCTGCAAAAAGAAATATTCCATTATTTGCATAGTTGACAGTCAGCTTTGTTGTAGTTCCAAATGAAAAAGGGAGTATGTTGATTAGAGAAAATACAGCTATGTTCCATCTTCCTCCCCTGCTTCAGTAAGAGAAGAGCATTTGCATATTAATTCTAGGACTGAACAGCTGCATTCCCTAGAAAGCTCCATTCATTGCAGCACTGAGCCCCTGAAACCAGGCAGAAGGGGGAAAAAAAGAAAAAGAAAAAGAAAAAAAAAAAAAAAAGAAAGAAGTGGGCATAATGCTTAAGGTAGACAGAGACTAATTTTCCAGTTCTTTATTTCCAAAAGGAGTACTTTTTATTTTAAGGACTGCACATAGACATTTCCATATGGCCTATCACAAGAGTATTCCAACCATCTGATGGGCAAAAGGAATACTGTTATTTCCATTTCACAAAAAGGCAAACAGAGGCATAATGTGATTATTTACTAGGCTTAGAAAACTATTTACCCGTCCATTTGAGTCTCTATTCTATGTGAGAGCCAGGTGATTTGCCCAGGTTTACACAAGAGCCATGGCACAGTCAGAAATAATTCCCATCCCTAGCTCTCACTTCCAAGTCTTATCCTTCACAATACAGATCCATGCTTTTGTCTTCTCTACTGTTTTGTTATGTTACATAACTTTAAGATATACTGAAAGCAGAGATATAGAGTTGTTTTGACAAGAACTGCAGCCAAGGCTTTGGTTTGTTCTGCTCATCTGCAAAAATTGTGAAGACAAAGCCTTCTGTGAGGTACTGAGCATTAACAGTACTATAAGTCGCTTTTTTTTGAAGCACAGAATAATATTGAGAGCAAGAAAAAAGTTATAAATTCTTGTCTTAGATGGATGTCATTCATGTTTTATGTGAACTGTGTCTGCAGCTGGTGATTGCCTCTCTGATCAAGAGGTGTGAATGAACATAGGTAGCCCCCCACAACGCTTCAGAGAGAAGGATTGGCGGGAAGAAGGAAAATCTCTCTTCACTCACAGGATATGTCATACTTAATCTTCCTGGCATCACAAGTGTAAAGTCAAACCAGAAATGCTATATTAGAACAGAGTGGCAGAACTTTTCTTGATGAGGGTCATTAAAATAGTAATACTTGACATTAGAAAACACAAAATTACTCAGCTGAAGGTCTGTCCTGGAAACACTTCAGTAGCAACAGCAATATGTCCAAGCAGATAAACAGGGCAATGTTTTATGAGCAATGAAGCTGTAAAATTTCACAGCATATTTATCTAGTTTAAGAAGGTCTCCTGCTTCCAAGTTGCTTCGGCCACTGATATCTAATCCTACAGGTACAAATGCTCCAGAGTCACTTGGAAAATTCAATTAATGCAATTACACAATCTAAAAATAACCCTCCAAAACACTGGGTTTGATTCAGTCTGCTTGAATTCAATCATCAATGTTCTGCTTAATATCTACTAGCAACGCAAGCAATGACAAAATGCTTCATCACAATGTTTCAAAGGATTGCCATTTATCAATGGTTTAGGGAGAAAAAGAAGAATTATTGGTCTTATTAAATATAATAAATACCTCCTGACCCTAAAGTTAAGGAATTAGGAGACAGCTGTTGTCCACAACAAGTAACCAAATGTTTTTAGCAGGTTACACGGCCTCCTCCTCAGCAGGTTCACAGCCATCAACCATATTTTCCTAGTCTCCCACCCAGCCCTGGAGAACTCTGTGTGCTTCACAGCCCACAATGCATGGTAGAATGCCATCCTTTCTACAGCTCACAGAGTCCCATGCACAATATCTGATTATTTGTTTTCTTCAAAAATGTGTGCTATGTACTAGCAATAAAAACTAGGAGCTTGCTCAGCTGCCTTCTGCAACATCCAACAGTGTTTTCATACAGACTTTTGCTTAGTCCTCCTCCCCCATATGTTTTTCTTCTTCTAAATTAGAACTTAATGGAACTTTTGAAAGATAGAATCCTAAGTTAAAGGCAAAGTAACATTTTTAAAGCTTATTCAGCTGCAGCTATGAGATCACACAGTAAACTACCAGGAACTGAAATCATGCAGAGGAGAAATGTCACCTCTTAACAGAAAGTGTATTTGAAAGAATTGTGGTTAAAAAGAAAAAGAGGGGAAGGCAAATATAAAAAGAACTCTAGCATTTCTAGCAATGCTACTATTTTATGTCAGCCTTCTAAAGGACTCAGATGAGCTTCTGTCCCACAACAGATTACATGATTTGTAAAGAAAACATACTTTGTCTTGGCTTTTTTTCCTTTCCTCCCATTTTCTAAGAGTTCCTGCTCAACTAGCAATTAGCAAGAGCATTAACAGTGTACCATACTGTGTTCAGGAAAGCAAAACCAGCCATAGAAGAGAAAAATCATACCTTCTGCAGAGTTCTTTCACAAATGGTTTTCATATTCGCTGGTTTTCACAATGCAGCATTCCATCTCCTGGAGCATTTTATTGTAAGAATGGTTGCTGTGGAACTTCTGCTTGTTAACCAAAGCTACCAGGAGTCAGCGGGCCTCAGCTCACTGCACCCAACAGCCATGGTGACATTTCCACAGTTCTGTCCTTCTTCAGCATTACCCCTGTATATTTAAAAAGAGCTGTAATGATTGTGACTGTCACATTTCAAAAATATTTCTGCAAAACTCTACATTTCTGCAAAACTCTTCCATGAATTTTCTGCACAAAACCATTTCAACAACTTGAGCCTAAGTATGACAAGTGCAGGAACTTTCATCAAAATGCCTCAATTCTGTAGTGTAAGCCCAGCTTGAAAAACTTCAGCATTAATTACACTCTAAACACACACAATTTTAATGTCCGAAGCAAGCTTGAATTTTCATCAAACATAAGGCTCAAGTGATGTCCAACTGAGCAGTTCAAGAGGGCTTCTTTTAACTAGAATACCAAAAACATATGTTGCCAGAAATTTGGCTAGAAATAAACATTTCCTACAACATATAAATGAAAGATTTTTCTTGCCCAAGGTACTCTTTTCACAGTCACAATACCAGCCTAGGCCTAATTAACAGCATTATTTCACTATTTATGCATTTATTGTATAACTCTTTGAAGGTAAACTAATACAAAGAAAACCAGACTGATTATTTAAAATCAGTTATAAGGATACAATTTTCTGTATAATCAGGTTTCTATGACTATATTGATAATCAAATTTTTAAAAATACACTAATATTTAAAATCTTGAAGGAAATCTTGAAGTATTCTTCATTGGTATTAGTTTCTAAAAGTATTAATTTTACTTAGCAAGTCAAGAGGTCATGGACAAATTCCCAGACATTAATTTAGTTTATTTTTGGGGTTTGATATGCTTGGATTCTTTTTTCTTGGAGGGGAGGACTTTACTTTTCTTATTGCCCTAAGGCAATAAAATGTGCCACCTATGTCACAGTTTTACATCTTAAGCTTCCTGACACCTTGCAGGTATACCCCACTCCTAAAAGACAAGATCAAAATTTTATGCTTTTAATTTTTTTATGTTTTTATACCTTTTCTTTCCTGGGCAATTCATGTTTAATATATGCTCCAGGTGGTTGAAAGAGAAGTACATAATTTGGCATAGACCTACCACACACTTTTGTCTTGCTGAAGACAAGCATACTATACTTGTGTCCTTAGCTTAGCTGAATGGCAGATTTATATTAATGTCAGAGAATGAGCAATTAAAAGAGTTATCCTTATCAGCAGCCTTATCTGAAAGATATTAGAGAGGACCAATCACATAAACCAGGACTAAATTCCTGCCAGGCTTTTGAACTGAAGCCAGTGAGCTGACTGGTTTTACGCACAGAGAACAGACTACAAACTAAACACCACTTTGCTGTTACAAAACAATATTTTACTGCTTTCCCCTGACTAATCCAGACGCCCTATATTTACCTGTTTTGGCAGAGAGGAAGGGAACTGCTTGAAGCACCACCTTTTTCTCTGCTCTATTGCCCACTTTCATATGCAGGACAGTGCCACACAGTCCTCAAGCTAAGAGATGGCTTCTGGTCAAACAAGTATAATCACACTTTCAGTTTTCCACATTCAGATAGCTGGCCATAACACAACTTGGATCTGGAAACAGCACAACTGCCAGGAGGCAGAGAGTGCTAGCTCCATCGCAGTGCTGCTCTGCTGCAGTTACCGGGTAACCGCAGGGTAAACATGCATCTCTCTTCAAGAAACTGCACACAAACACTTGGGGCTTTTTGTTTTTTTTTGTTTTCCAGGCTTGAATGTCAGAGTTTACACTCCTAAAACTTTGGGAAAAGGGCTTAAAAAAAACCCCAAACAAACCTGAAGAATCAGGAGACTGTCATATATACACATACAGACATACTAGATGATGTTAAATAGAGTCATGGCAAAGTTTTCCATGCCAGAGTAAAGACACTCTGGGGAGCTATAAGGTCAGGAGAGATGCAGAGTCCTCAGTGTCCACATGAAGAAGCCTGTTCTGTTCCAAGTCTGCCCGTCAGGTTCCTCACCTGTTTGTTCAACCAAGCTTCATGGTACCTTAGCTGTACTGAGGAGTAAGTGCCAGGAAATCAGTGCCTGGGTTGACATGCAGATCAAACACACCTCCAGCTGACTTTATCCACCTCATCTCTGGGCTATTTGGTTCAAATTAGGGTTCTAAAGGACTCGTATACTTAAACATGAAATTAACAGCAAATAACATCTGTCTTATCACAGTTTTCATACCAGACAGAAATAACTGTGGTACACACACATTAAACTAAAACCATTCTGTTAGAGGAGGCTGAGGGAAGATATGTAAAGCAAAAACTACATACACTCATATAAAGATTATAATCATATTAAGATATATCAAGATTATAAAGTCCTGGTACTACTCATTGCATTTGTGCCACTGTGACCAAGTCAAGGTTATGGTTGTGAAGCCCAAACTCAGCTGAAACATAAAAACAAGAAAGTTTACAAATATACTGGAAACTCAGACAGGTCTTGAGTTTTGATCCTGGTATGATAAAGAGATTTTAAAGTGCCATAGAAATATAAAGGACTTCAGAGTATAGCCACACTCAGTTTAAATGCTACCAATGCAAAAAAAAAAAAAAAATTGGAATCCCTAGATTAGAAGAATAGTTAGAATTGAATTTATGCAAATAATGAAGCTAGCTTAGTGCTTTAGGAGCAATCAGCCACAGCAGCAGAATTCTGACTTAGTGACTTATCTTCTGAGTTGGAATGTGCAAAAGAGATTATATGCTGGGGCACTGCAGATAGGTGTTTCTCAGTGTTAATTCACATGTAAACACTGGATATTTCTGTAAAATTGACATATTTTGATCCCTTCCAACTGATTCATTTGAGCCCCAGATTTTTAAGGTTTAAGAAAAAAAAAACCTATAGTATCTATAGTTACCTCCCCCAGTTAGTTTTATAAGGGTAGGTATATTTACTTGAAAGCAGAAATTGTCACAGGCTATATGCCTGTAAAATTAATGTGCTGTCTTTCCCCCCGTCACAAGCTTCAAAAACCTATGTTCCTATTTTTCACAAATTCTTATTTCCTAGAAATAAAAGATCAAACCAAACTTGCAACTGAGCAAATTACCTGATTTCTGTGTACGAGATGTAAAACTGCAAAAGGCATTCTACAGGTGAATGAATATCCTCCCTGTTATTCCACAGAGATGTGTTTAACTGTGTATGAAACTTTACATCTAACTCAGATTTTTTAACTTAGTGAATAGTAACCCTACAGCCTTTGCCAAAACAGGATCAGATTTTCTTACTAGATTATATATGCTTTACATTACTGGAAGTCTCATAGAATTCTTTTTAAGCATATGAGACTATTTTCATGCTAAATTTCAGTCTCATTTAAAGTGGAAAGATTAGAACATAAAACATGGCGCAAATGCTATATAAAATTACTGAGATACATCTCAAGACAAGAATGCTTTTTCTCCTTTTCTCCTTAAGAAAAGTATAAGATCCCAACCTGCTTTTAGGGATGCCTCAAAATACATTATCTGTCAGTGCACTCAGGTCCAGCTGCTGGGATAAATGAAAGCTGTCTAGTGCTATACTCAGTTGTCCTTGTGCTACTCCTTCTCATTTTTCCTAACACATTTTTTCCATTTCAGATAGAGAAATCTAAAGGTAATAATTAATTTCCACTGAACTAAGTACAGATGTTTGTGGAAAAACAAAACAAAATTAAAGTCAGACTTTCAGAGCCTAGTGAAGCAAACAGGAATAGAAGTTAGATGTGGGTGTTTCCCAGGCATACCATGTTATTCCTGCCTGCTTGGCTGCTCATCCTCTCCTCCTGCCTGGTGTGCTGGCCTTGCCAATCCACTCGAAGTCTAAATTCAGCATCTCTTTTGCAATAAAGATTTTAAAAATGCAAACCAGTTTGTGTTTATTATTTTCATTAAAAGACAACACGTGATAAACATTTTTATGATAGTTTCACCCAGGATTAGTTGATTTCCAATACAATAGGAGAACAAGGCAACAACATAATAAGGAACACAAAAAAAGTGAAATATAGAAGACCTCAACATATCTGAATGTCATTGCAAGTATATGTCTGCATTCCTTAACTAGGCAAGATTGAATTCTAGAATTCCTTATCAGTCACATAGTGTAGAAAGTTTAGTGATACTACAGGAAGTCCATTACACTGAAGGGATATTAGTACCTTCTGAGAATTCAAATCCAGCCTGAAAGAAGGGACAGATCTAACTCATTTAATTATTTTTGCCCTTATAAAGCAAGAAACTGTGATATCAAAAGGGGTAAACAGGACTCCCATGCTCTGAATTAAATCTCAGTAAGCAAAGCTGAGGGTATCTTATCACAGCTGTCAGTGACAAGGCAGAGAGAAAGCCTGTAGGCCTGGTTGTACTGCTGCTATCAACTGCAAAATATCAGCAATTTTAAATATCTGAAGTGCATGGTGTTTGTACTTCAGCACTGCATATACTACTCCTCTATAACCATTTTAGAATAAGTCTTTTATCTTTATTTACTTATCTGTAATCTGAAACAAACAATGTTGTTTGCTGTTGTACAAATAAAAACCAAAAAAATAAAGGACCATTTAAAAAAATAATTATTCCATCCCTGAACTTCACTACAGAAAACTCTGTATTTATATCTCTTCATGGTCCTCTGACCTAACCGGCCACACCATAGTAACACAAATGACACTTTTTACCAAGTTTCTGAACAAAGTGATCTGTGTCACAAATAAAACTTACACTTTTCCTTCTGTCAGAATACATTTGATTGCACTCATGTGGGGCTTCCCAGGTCCATCTACATCTCTCAACATATCTAATCTAAATACTAGTGGCTTTACTGTCACCCTGTAAAGCTACTGCAAAGTAGAAAAAGAAAAAAACCTCTTGTAAGCCTGCGTATAGGTTTGTAAAGGTGTCAGAGGCATAAGATGTGCGATTCCATCACCACACAGCAGGACAACCATTCCCGCCAAGCATTTCCCACCATGGTTCCCCTCAGAGCAACTTTCAGAAGGATACCTCGTTTCTTCTTGCCATGTGGCAAAGGAGAACGTGATGGCAGGTGTCAGGGTGGCTCAGGATTTGGGAACAAGCTTAGACCACAACTATTTTGTGAAAATCTTGGGGAGGTCCCCCTGTCCCACAGGGCCCGAGGCCAGGCCGTCAGGCGCGGCCCACGGTCACCGCCACAGGTAATGGCCGCTGCCGCAGCCCCTCACGCCAGCCCCAGCTGCAGTAGTGCCAGGGTCTCCTCACGGAGCCGTCTGCCACTTAAGAGAGGAGCTATTTCATCCAGGATATTCACAATGCAGATCTGCACATCGCTGTTGTATGCTGAGGTAATTATTTGCAGGCTGCACTATTATTTTCTGAAGGAACACATGGGGCTGCAGCACTGCAGCATCACTTTTTTCCCTTACATTTCAGGAAAACTTTTCCTTCTTTTTTACTAATTGATGCTCAAGCTTCTTACATTCCTTATTATTTTTTTTATTCTTCTGTTGAAGAGCACTGAGCTGGCCTTACCATCATTTCTAAAGCAGGCTTTCCTTCCTGCAATGTGGTCTAAATTACCAGGCAGGGGTGGGGGTGCTGTGCGCTGGCACAGTCTCTGGGCCAGCACAGCTTCAAAACCAAGCGCCTCCTTTCTCTGCCCCAGAGAAAAGGGGGGAAAGACAAAAGTTGCAAAACTTGTTAAGAAACCTCTCAAACCACATATCTCGTAGTTATATAGATCCCTTTACAAGAATACATAAACACCAAAGTCTCATGACTGAGGATGGAAAAGAAAGGCATATTACCTGTTACCTCTGCCACAAAGAAAAGACAGCAACAGGTCTTTGGCATGGATTTCAGCGCTTTAAAAACACTAAAATCATGCAGCTTAGAAAATACAATGAGGAGAGCATAGCAACAGACCATTCTTTTGCCTCAAAAGAGCAGAAAAGAAAGAGAGAGGCCCCTTTCAGGCTGCAAAGAGAGCATCTGTACAAAAAGTTTTAGTTAGCAAACAGAATATCCAACACTTATATGGAAGAAGGAAATTCCAGCTTGAAAAGCCAATTAACTTCTCTTCCTACTAATGAACTTGATCTAACCCGAGCCAGATTATTTGGTTTGATGCCCAGAATTTTAACATAATGACTTTGAAGTCTGACCTCTAACAAGTTGCTAATATGTCAGCTCATGAGGTCCATCCATACCACTTCCTAATGGTTCAAATCGATAGGATATTTTTTGCTTGTTTTAAAATGTGCTGTATTTTCATGCTTTAAAGTTCCAGATAGCTAGATCAAGTTACAGATGTCACTCAGTGCAAAATCCACCTCTTACAGATGACAGTCCCAATAAAAACACCTCTTCACACAAACTGAACAAATAGAAGCACAAATAAACCACAGTTGGAGGATATTTAAGTCTTTTAGGCCTCTCCTAATAAGAAACATTTGTGAAACATCAAAGAAATAGTTTTCACTCAGCCAGTCTTTTGTATCATTCACAGCACACGCATGCATAGAGAGCTAAAGTATACATCTCTAAGATTACTCTTTTTTTTTACAAATCCTGTGACTTGCTCTGTATACTGTAGCACTCAAGGCATGCAGTGTCACTGACAGTGCTTCATTTATTTTTATGTTCACAGCACACGCATGCATAGAGAGGTAAAGTATACATCTCTAAGATTTCTCTTTTACAAATCCTGTGACTTGCTCTGTATACTGTAGCACTCAAGGCATGCAGTGTCACTGACAGTGCTTCATTTATTTTTATGCTACTCCTCACCTCATCCCATCTACCTGAGACCAGAATACCATGGCTTTTATTTGTGCAAATTTGTGAACAGCTGCCTGGCCTGTAAACAGAAGTTAACTGCTAGTAGTTCTAACACAGAATAACAGAAAAGCTATAGAAGAGAAAAAAAGGTAGCAATCTCTTCTGTTCTGTTTGGGATAGGCTGTATTTCAAGTCCTTTTAGCAAGTATAATTTTGGATTAAGTAGGATGGAAATTTATAATCATAAATCATCACTGAGTTCACAGATATCTCAACATGAGCTAATCTTTGCATTACCATTATAGAATCATAGAATACTTCAGGCTGGAAGGGACCCACACAAGGATCATTGAGTATAACTGGAAATCTGGAATGCTTCAGTTTGTACCACAGTGCTTTACAGACCACAAATAATAATAAAAAAAAAAATTAGGGTATAGAGGACTTCCTTAAAGTAGAGTAAGAAAACATAAATTGTTTGTTGTGTTCATTGTTCTTAGAACCACTTCCTCTGTTCCACCAAATCCATCAAATATTACTTTTGCAAAAACCATAGTGACATGGTTATTACACCCTTGAAACAGAAAATGTTTTAGCAAGTGGTAAAACCTCACTGTGAAGAGCAAACAAAAACTATGGTTCATTTCTATCATTTCCCCATCTGTCTTAAAATTTATTGCAGGTTCTCCATTTTCAGTGATAAGACCCACACCTGCAATAGCTCACTGCTATAAAGCAAGGCTTCTGTTCAAGCCATTGCTTAGATAATCTCTGTTCAGAAATTAGGTGGGACTGCAAACATGAGGACAAAAGGCAGATTGACATGCAAGATAATGGCCTGATAGCACCTTCCTTTCCCCTTTCCACTACTGCTACCATTTTTCACACTTACTAGTCTTCTAAACTATCCCTCAAATCTGGATGTAAACTGAAGGAGGGATTCTGCTGCAAAACAAGGACAAGACCAGTGAACAGAAATTAGCAGATGGCAAAACAGAAGCAAAGGAGAGATGCACAGAGTTCTGTGGAAGGAAACTTGTTTCAAAATTTCCTTTTCTTACTGAGATGTTTATGGCTTTTGCAGTCCAAGATAAACTCCCCATCTTATACAAGCATCATGTTTGCACTGCAGCTCTGTAACAACATTTTCAATACAAAAACTAGAAGTCATAGGAAAGCAAGTACACCACATTTCAGTTCTTAATTTAAAAAATGCACAGAAGCTTTTGCCTCTCCTTTGTCATAGAATAAAATATCCAAACTTCAGGTTCTGACCACCTTTACTATTCTTTTTTTTTCATGCTAACTAGAAAGCCATAAAATCCATGAAATCCTTTGAAACTGACCTCCTTCATCACATTAAACTTGAAAACCAAATGTTATGGAGACGTTATAAAAGAAAAATCAGAGGTTTGTATTTCCTCATTCAAATGGATACCAAAAAAACAACATCGCTGATTCTAAACAATAACTAAAGTGAAAATTTAAAAAATACCTGCCAATACTTGTCAGAAATCAAAAGCAGCTACAGTATCTCTGTATTGAGCAAAAAGAAATAATAAAAACAGATGTTAGAGCAGACAAAATATCCTGGCTTTAGGAAATGAGACACAGCAGGGATCACAATATTTTCATTGGTCACTACTTCTTTCCTTGGGTTTTTTTTCATTTAAATAATACATTCTGATATTTGCAATATCCCTCCCTTTGCCTTGGTGCACACACAGGCAAATCATAATTTTTTTGTCTTAATTAGTGCCTTCAAACGAATTTACAGAGGGATATTATACCAGCAACAATCCAGCTGCTAACACCAGAGTCCTCAAAAACATTTAGAAGGAACAGTTTGGACTTGCTAATTTATTTATTTTTGCCAAAAGAAGTCTAGCACCAGCAGTTCTTCCTATTCAGACTTTCCTTTTCTCCTGTGAACAAGTACATGAAAAGCAATAAGACTGGAGAGAAATGCAGTCTGAGTGGAGGACATACAAGAAGTGACTAGAGACTAATCAAATGGTACAACTTTACCCATTTCAGTGATTTTCTGCATCACTGTAATCCTCTCCTCCCCTCTGATGCAGCATTACAACAGTTTCCCCATAATACTTTCTTTTTTGCACATAGCTGGTACCTCCTGTAACAGGTTTTATAAAATGAGATCTCTGAGTTACTGTACCAATTTTATTTCTATTGGAGAGGTATCATCTTCCAGTGGTACATATATGCCCACCACAGGAGTACACAGAATATGAAAGCAAGCAGTAGATTCTGATAGAACAGGAGTGGGAAAAAAAACGCACAGAAAAACATTCTCAGAAGAATCCAATTAGCAATTTTTTCCTCTTCTGATTAACCTAAGGAGAGCCAATTAAGCATCAGAAGTAAGAATAATAATTGAACTTACTGGAATACCTACGTACTAAAGAAACATTGACTTCTGTCAGCAGAAGACTACAAACAATTAGATTTTCAAAAATAGGTTTGAATTCCAGCCCTTTCCCCCTTGAATAAGTCCAGTATACTTGTTGGAGCCTCCTGAGACATATAGGTACATGGAGCAAACTTTCCTGACATGTAATTAAATTAACTGAAATAAATTACAGCTTTAAACTCTTAATAAAATAAAATAAATCCCAAACTAAAACCATTTTTTAGGGTTCCATTCTTTCTTTGCATCATCATCGGAAGGGCTTTCTCCTCTGAGCATCTGGGAGCCATCATGTCAAGCTCCGGATATTAAATGTACATGTAGTTCTCTGCAGGCCTAATGAGTTACAACACAGGTCACATTCTCCACTGCCCAAATGTAATTTGAACAGTTCCTCACAACAAGAATTGTGACACACCTGTGTATAAACACTTCTGACAGTAAAAATGACAGTAAATTTTGTGATTTCTCTTCTTTTCTAGAGCAGAAAGATCCAGAATAGCAATGTAGTTTCCTTATCAGTGCTGCTATCTGTGACTTCCACATTTACTGCTCCAAGTAAATTTTTCTGAGAATGTTTCATATGTTTTCATAGTAAAAACATAAGATATGAGATGTGAAATATATTTTGAGAGCTTGGAAACAATCCAGCTGCTTCTAAGCAGTACTCAAGTCTTGAGATAACAATGGGTTTCTTTAAACTAAAAACAGTGTGTTGCTTTTCAAGTAACTATTTTTTTCTCTGCTAGAAGAGTGAAATTAAGATCACCCCCCATATTTCAGGGAAAAGAAGGAAACATATTAAAATACTGTTAGATTAAATAAAACATTTCACATATGGATAAATGCTAACTTTCTAGCATGGCAGGAAGACAAGCTGAACAGGATCATTTCTGCCAAAACCATTAGCAAATTGCCTTACGGTGATTGGCTTGGCTGTGAGTCTTAGGTTTTATGGGTTTGGGATTTTTTTTCCCCTCCTCTGTTTTGTTTTGATTTTGACTTTCTTTGAGGATGGTGATATTGGGTAGGGGGAGGATCAGGGAGTCACATTAATCCACACATAGCTTGTAAGTTAAGTCATTTCTTCTGGATATTTTGCTACTTAAGTACATCTGGCTTTGTTTAATGTCATTTTTTTTTAACTGAACCACATTTTTGCTGCAGTAACCTACAATACAGTAATGAAAAGCTTGAAGGAAGCAGAGGCTAAACACAATTCATCCATTTCTGCCCATTTCACACTGCTGCCACGGTCACTGACTGTGTAAAAGTGTTCTTGTCTCTTAATATTTGCCTGGAAACTGGCAAGCCAGAAATGTTATAAACATGCATGCATGTACATACACACACATTTTCACAGCACCTATCTCTTTCTGGTTTTCAGCAAGTGCCCTGGTTTTTTGCTGTTTAAAGAATTTTTCTGCATTCGCAACTACGTGACATCATTTGCCATTATGTATATCCCCTGCTGGAAAGCAGCCAGCACAGACTTTTCTGAGCCCCCTTTCTCCATCTCACCACAAACTCAGTTTCAAGCCCTTCCTTGAAATGCTTAATCCTTCTGCTATTGTGAACTGAACATTAGGGAGGAATCTGAAGCCATGACAACAGCTTGCTTCCTGAAGACTCTGCTCTGGGCCACTCTGGAGGCATCCCCACTGCCCAGGCCAAACAGTTCAATGCACTCAATTACACAGCTTCTCCTCTCTATGGAGCACTGGATTTAATGCCCTTCATTTAACGAGGGAAAGTCAAAGTGGCTGAAATTTGGGCTCACCTCTGTTAAATGCATCAATGTTCAGCAGTTTCTGTGGAGTTTCCCAAAGCTTCTAAAA
This sequence comes from Onychostruthus taczanowskii, assembly GCF_017590055.1. Classification (NCBI taxonomy): domain Eukaryota; kingdom Metazoa; phylum Chordata; class Aves; order Passeriformes; family Passeridae; genus Onychostruthus; species Onychostruthus taczanowskii. The sequence continues at coordinate 9,599,136 of NW_024499462.1, forward strand.
GTTCCACCCATCTCTCCAATTTAGGTAAGAAAAATTGGTATTTCTGACATTGCAAATTCTGTAGAATGAAGATTGTGCAGAATTGTCTATTTGCAGCATTTAGAGTCTTCTGTTTTGTGAATTTCCAAATGGTTCAAATTGTATAATCTTAATCATATTTGACCAGAACAAAAGCAATCAACAAAATTCAGGCAAACAGCAGCTTAAAAATAATGATAATAAAAATAAAAACTGCAAAACAACATAATAAGGAAGGCTGTCACCTCAGGTTCTAATTTCAGTGGCAGTATGACAAAAGTCCAGAATACTCCACTTTAACAGATGACAGGAAATTCTTGGATATACAACATATGATTTAACCTGCAGAAGCTACCAACATATGGTTTCACAAAGACACTTGCCTTTTCTGAAAGGAACACATACATGTAAATCCCAAGGAATACATAAAAAATTAAGAATATGGTAAAATACACACATCATCATGAGTAGAGACCCTTTTTTTTTTTTTCTAGTAAAAGCAGTTTTTGTCTAACCCACTGAATATTTCAGATAATAGGTGTTTGACTTCCCATTTTCCCCCCACTGGCTAGAATAAAGCACAAAGTGGACAAAAGCTATTTTGTGAGAACTTTCATGGGTTTAAATCAATTAAACGCAGAATAGAAACTTTCATCTAGATTCATGGGGTCACCAACTCGAAGATTCTGCACCTAAATATGATATTTGAGCTACTGAACTAACAAGACAACATAGAGAGCCATATCAGTCAGCATGAACATTCCTTTTAAAAGTCATGAAAAAAACAAATGCTCCTTCAGCAGCGGAGATTGGTAGAAAGCTGGGTATCCCAGGACTAATGACTTGGCATTGAAATCCAAACAGAAGTGGAGAGGCAGTTCACTTTTTCAGAGCCTGACTCTGGGCAGCATGAGACTGAGGCGTGCACAGGGTGTTCTGCAAACTCTGCTGGCTGCCTGGATTGTTTGTTCTCCCTGAGTAAGCAGCACTGAAATGAACACTCAGGAAACACAAGGTACAGGGAGTTGGTCAGGGAGAGGCAAAATCAGGATACGTAAACAAACTAATGAGATCAGTGCAAACAGCAACAGCACACTGTGTTTCAAGATGTGTGGAACTTATTTGGTAATTTCAGACTGCCCTTACAGCATCCCTGGTCTCCTCCTCCTCACTGGGGCTTCTGCGTCCTAAGCAGCACAAGTAGCTGAAATATTTTGGTTACAAAACCACTCCTCGATAAATCTTGTAGGTTAAAAACATGTCAGCATTAAAAGTTGTCTGTCACACTATATAATTGCAAGTGAGACCTGCAATGCTTTCACTGCTTAGAGAACAAATATTTTTACATATTTTTGTATGTGTGGATTGAAAAAGATTTGCCTTGACATTCCATCTCCTTTTCCCAAAACTAGGATGCCAGTGATAAGGGGGTTTCATTACATACTCTCTTGCCTCCATTGACAAAGACTTCACATAGTATTTTATGAAGACCAGAGGACTGGAGAAAATTTCTGACTACAGAAGGAATGGCATATCACTGCAGAAAATGACTTGAAGAAAAAAAAAAAAAAAAAAAGACTATGACAAAATACAAAAAGAAAAAAAACAAAAACAAAAAAAAAAAAACAAAAAACAAAAAACAAACAAACAAACAAACAACAACAAAAAAAAAAACAAATCAAACCAAAACCACAAAATCTACCAGACCCCTAGCATTTGGGTGCTGCAGCTGTTCATACAGTTGTGCCATCTTCCCAGGGGCCCTGTCTAAAAGCAGCAAGATCACACTGTAAAACTAATTTTTTTCCCTGTATATTTTGCTAGTGGATTATATGACACAATGAATAAATAGAGCCTGTGGGACCAGCAGCAGCCAGAGAAGAGCTTCTGTCATTCTTCCCTAAGTAAGGGACATGACTAAGCCCATTCCACCCATTATCTCCACTTCTCCAGAGACCCAAGCACACAGAAATAAAAGGTGCAATGACATCTACTGTTTCTAGTTAAAAGTGATTTTCTTTTCCCAAGAACAGGCACATCTACAGGCATGGAACAGCAATATTTCAGTTCACTGTGGGGAAACTGAGGTTTACTTATAACCATCTGCATAACTATTAGAATAAAATTATTTTCAGATTTTTTTTCTTGTGGCATACAATCATGCTACCCATGGAAAAGCATTTCCATTTACAATATTTTGCTAATTTTGAATTACAGTCTAAGTTCCACCCCACATGCAGACACATGCACTGTCACTCATACTGAAAAAAGCCAAAAAAAATTACTGCATCTGAAATACTTACCAGTCAGAAATTTATTTCAAAATACTAACATAATATTTAAATTATTAGTTTGTGGACTCAGTTCTCTCTGAAAATAACTTCTTTACAAAAAGAACTCCCTGCATTTCTTTCTCTTTTTTTTTAATTCATAAAAAAGTCTAAGTTGTCTAAGTTGTCAATTTGAAGTGACTTGAACTTATTTACATGCACACAGCAGAGAAGAGAGTGTTTATAATGGCTCAATACAGGCAGCCCCATGAAGCAAGCCAAGCATTCCTGCTGGTCTTACATATAATCAATGAGCCTGCAGTGCATTCACTGATGAATTGGACAATGAGACTGAGGGTCTGAGTCATATTCAATCAACTCCATTTCCAGCAGCCTGTCAGGGATGATGGCAGATCTATTTTGCAATGCTGTACACATCAACCCAGATGGGAGAATGTGTTTTTATGTGTGTGTGTGCCTGTGTATATAAATGTGTGTACATATATAAAATAAGCATGTTGGTGTATATATGAAGATAAATTGATAGATTTGTTCAAGAGTACATTTCAATGCAGCTCCTTGTTTGCCTTTTCTTAGCAACTGCATGTCCACCCAGAAGCTTTTTTCCAGCAACAAGAAAATTAAAGTACAGAGAAGCATATTCATAAAGCTGTGGCCATTCAGACTGAAGATAAAAACATTACAAGAAGATGGTAGATGCTCAACTAAAGAGATGTGTCTCAGGGGCAGACCTCTAAATGGTCTATTAGATAGGATGAGATGGTAAATCTAATTTGCCACAACGCAGGCGTGCTCATCAACGTTTCATGCTGTCAATATTCCGTGCTAGCTTGCAGCCTTGATGGAGTTCCCATAGTAATGAGCCTGAGAGCTTGGGAGGATTTGGCTATTCTGTAGCCAGTCACCCTTTGTCTCACCAGTGAATTAGAACTCCAGAATGTGCTCCACACACTGGCTGAGCAAACAGCCCTTCAGGTGGCAGAGCTATGGCAACTGACCACTGACGTAAAATGCAGGAACAGCTCCAAGAAACACATGCTTCCTAGATTTTCTGTGCTGGAAGAAAAAGGGATGAAAGTAATATTTATTTTTTTTTTACCTTTCAAAGTTCCAAATATGGTTTCATTTTGGAAATAGAGTGTGCCTCAGAAGGCTGCATTCTAAAAAACAAGCATTAACAAAAGTAGTGCTGAGGTTTTAATTTTTTTAACTTGGGGATTCTCGTCTCTTCCTTAATGTTTCTTAAACTGAAGTTTTCATTTCTTAAGCTTAAACCTTCACCAAATTCAGGTCCCAGATCTTCTGCAGACCTGTTTATCAGACTTCAGGATTCTGATTTCACACTGTTTAAGGCAGCATCTACTTCAACAGAATATTCTGAGAAATATTTAACACAAATTTAAACAAATGCTTCTAGCAAAACAAAAGTACAAGCAAAACAAAAGAATAAAAAACCAGAGGGAGTACACAGGTTACTGGAGTGACATGTGGTACACTGACCAGCCCTATTTTTTGTTTCTGAAGGATGGTTTTCCATTTCCTTTTGAGAATCAGAAGCGTGTGCTTCTGTGGGCCACACTAACAATGGACCGGTACTAAAGTGGGAGAAAAACTCTGGAGCACAATATCCCTTCTTCAATTCTACCTGCTCCAATGCACATGAAATACACTAGTGAACTTACATAACCCATTAATCCAGCAATTAACTAACCCAATGCCAAAAAAGTAGGTACTACAGGCAATGGAGGAGCGTGGCCAGAAGCAGACTTATGTCATCATAAACTCTCATAACCAGTCACTCATTTTTTATATCCATAACCTGTTTTATCTCCTTTCTTAAGGCAAATCTGGAGAAAGAGGGTACCTGGGTTATACTATTCTAGCTTCTGGTTGTCAGAATAGGAGTCCTTTTCTTACTATTATTGACCCAGATGCAAATGATGGGCCTGGTTCAAAGTGAGTGATTTTTCTCTATCCCACACAGGAATAAAGAGTAATGAAAAAACCCCTTTGAGGAAGAAGGGGTAAAAAAAAAAAAAAAAACTCTACCTGGACAAATCCAGAGACTGGTCATTCTGATGCCAGATATCCAGGAAGTGGATGCAAATTGAATTCCCTGCACTCAGCAAAGAGAAGTTTGTGCTGCACGAGATACTCAGCTGACAACATCTGTAGGTGTTACCACAGGATTTTCCTGTGAGGAGCACCACTCATTAAGGTTCAGTGTAGGGCTGTTCTGAGGTTTTTTCACCTTCTGCATAACATCAGGTGTTAACTTGCAGGCCTGTTTTAGAACAGCAACTTCTGAATTTGTTGCCACTCAACAGAAATCAGGCTTGGAGCAGAGGTGGTCCAATGACTTGAACAACAAAGGTCCAAGCCCTATCAGTAAAAGGGAAGCAAGTTACAGGGTATTAAGGCAAAACTGAGGTCTACAATGCTACATCATACATTAACTGTCCAAAGTGCTTCCAATAGCTGCTGCAAGTGGCTGATCTTAGCCTACTGTTACAGAGAGCTATAATATCGTTAAAAATGCATAGTCCTGGTGAAACCTATACGGACAGTCATATTAGCTTTTATGGATGTGTTGAGTACCTGAAACTGATCGACAATTAAGTTGAAATGAAAATAAAAAAGCCTCCTGGTGTTGACAAACTCCTTGAAAATTTGTACTTTATGTATCAAGACATCATTTTTTCCAGTAAAGACAGCAATCAACTTGATATAAGATCTAAAAGAAAGCAGCAGCAATAAGCTCATGGTGTGAAATAAAAATCACCTGTGTTTCACACTTACTGAAGGAATAATAAAACCATTTTCCTTCTACCTCTGACACTTTTGCAAGACTGAGTCAGCACAGAGTCTATACTAAATGCTGTGAAATATTCTTTAAGGAAGAACTTTCACCGGGACGCTGTGGTAAAAGATCAGAAAGATGGCTATTTCAGCAGTGACCTACTCAATGCACTTGGAAAAAACAGTTCACACATCTGTATTCTCCTAATTACATTTTAGCCACACAATATGCACTCACTTTACATTCTTTTAAGTTAACACAGATTTTTCAGATTCTACTGGGGTAGATCGAGAGCTTATTAATGTATTAGAAAACCCAGATTCTGCATACTGAAAAATATGCCAGAACATGAGATGTTATGAACAAAACAGTATTTCTAAACATGAAATCCTAACCTTAAGCAGAAGATGGGGTTTACTCTGTTTTATACTGAAATCAACAGTTTTAACATCTTGAATTTTGCTGGTATTACCAAAGCCAATAATATTTTATAAAAACAGTATGCTTTTTAAAGCCTTCTTATAACCAAATGGAGCACACAATATCTTCTCTCTGGGAAACCAGCAGAGGAGCCCTTAAATACAAAAACACTTCTTGTACTTTGGTTAGGGACATCTCAGCAAAGACAGTGGATACAGATTTTCCTAGGAGATAGCTGAACAGTGGGGAAAGAATGGTTCATACTTACAATATTTCAAAGCAACAAAGCAAGAAGCATGACCCAAGAAGGAGAATTAAATAAGGAGGTAGCTAACATATATTTCTGGGTGAGCCACAAAGAGAAAAGTTAGGTCAGACAAACTGTGTAAAGGTGGTAACAAGGAACTGTTTAGAAGCTACCTGAGGCGGTGAATAAGGTATGGATTTCAACTTGAAAGGTTTATCTTCAAACAAAACTTTAGGGTATGTGCAGTAAACATGAGGTTCTAATGTTGAAATCCATTCAAAGGGCATTTGAAAACATGTGATGTTCATATTTCAGTTTTCAGCCAGGCTCTGAAGTTTTGATCCTGCACTTTTATCTTTACCTGTTGTTCTTCACTGAATTTCTAAGAGCCTTCATTTTGCTAGTGTACAGTTCTCTGCCTTGTTTCTTTCATTGGGTAGCTGACTCCTGCACTGGGACTGAACCATTTCCTATTATTGGCTGAATAGATTTTGCAGTTTGTCCTTTTCTAGCACAAAGCAGTGGCTCTTTTGTATGTTCATTGGTTTGCAGGCTACCCAAGCCTCATATGTCACCACACTGCTTTTTTATCCCCATTTTGGATTGTGCCACAGGTACAACAAATTTGTTTCAGAATCATTAAAAATTTACAAAGCCAAATTACCCCAAATAAAAAATCACTGAAAACAATGTATAAATAAGTGAAATTGTATGTAACTAGCCCTGAATTCCCAGTGTTCCTAAATAATAATGTTTATTAATTTTGTGATCTAGGTGTCTAATTAGATATGTTTTCTAATTAGATTCTCTAGCCCTAGACCCATAGCTTGTTGGCAAATTGCTGGTTATGTAGGCAAACACAAAACTCTGTCACCATTCCCATCATACCTAGAATATGATATTCCATGATTCACAATGAATGATGCCTCAAAACTAAAACTTGCCTGAAATGAGTTTTCATTTCAGGGCATTTCCTTTTCACCTTTTCCCCTTCCTGAATTACAGCTAAAGAAACAGATCTATTTGATTTTTTTTTAATAGAAAAATAGTTAAAACTAAAAGGTTAACGTAACCAGTAACTCACAGTTTTGAAATATTACAATTTCTTTACTAATTTTTCACACAGTGAGATTTCACAGAATACACCTGGTTTGTTCAACTGCAGCTATCACCTTTGTAAAAAGACAATCCTGGACTAATGTCAGCAATCCTGTAGCAGACTTGATGTTTGGACTGTTCTTCCGCAGGAGGCAAAATGAGGCATTCTGCCCCTGTGAGAACTGTGGACATGGTAACCAACAGCTGTAGCACCTGGAATATTATCTGCAGAATAAGAAAACCTGGATGCTGCAAATGTTACAGCCTCAGAGCTGACATCCAGGGAAGTCTAAGATGAAGGAAATAAAGTGCATTTCAGTTGTGTAGTCTCAAACACATTACTACTTTCAACTTCAGTAAATGGAAACTTGCTGCCTATGTCCACCAAAGCGTTGTGGTTTGGTTTGCAAATAACTCCCTTATTTCACATGAAACCATGAAAGAACAAAGATTTATCATGTGGCTCCTAATGACAGGGCAGAAATCTCCACAAAATCTAAATATTTCCCTCCCTTGATAAATGACATCTCTGGATTAGCAGTCTACAGATAGCACTGTCAATAGTCTATTTCTACATTTTTCAAGTATCCTTTTTCTTGTGACAGGAAGTCATAGGAAGGAAAAGTCCTAAAAAGAGATGCAGGAGATATTATTAACATGTCTGGCAGGTAAGCCTAATGCCCAATGGAAAAAGAAATGTAAAATATTTTGTTGAAAGATATGTAACTAATCATATTTGTCAGTATAGCAAAAGCAGAGAGCCTTCACCAAGAATAGAAATGACTCCCCAATCATCAGAGTAGAAAGCAGAAGGGTTTAATGGTGTCAAGAAGCTATAGAGCCTGTCACACAAACTGATCTGAGAGTAAATGATAGACATTTGATTTAACTACTCCATCTACTGGCAAATAATTATGGCTAGTGTAGAGATACAGGAGCTGCTTACAGCTTTGTCCACAGAAAAGACTCAAGGAGGTATTTTTTCTCTTTGAACAGGTAGCAAATGCTTTATCATCAGTGTAGCTCCTTTCCAGTTTCCAGACCCTGGGGTTTATATTAACACCATGTTCCAAATGACACAGTTTCAAGCTGAATTTACTTGAAGGTGTGAAGATTTTTTTTTCAGTATAGCTCATGAACACATGAGATTTATATGACCTGTATTATGATATACTTAACTTTTATTTGTAGTCCATCCAGTTGATTCTTTCTTTGATTGCCTGAGATCACAGTAAATTTTATGGCAGATTACACAAAGTTTCTCCTAAGCACTCTTCATCACAGCCAGTGTGTTAAGCTACAGTGACTTCACAAAATACAGATGTTAATTTCTTTTCTTTTACAGGCAGTACAGAGTAGCAGAGGTCTGCAGGAACACATACCAAAGACCAAAGATCTACAAGATACAATCTGAACACAGGAACTGGAAACTTTCTTTCCATCAAATAAAAGTCTCCTAATACTTCACCTTCTCCAACATCATCTCTGAAACCTCATCTTTCCTACCCTAAACATCAGGGTATTCATCATTTTATGTATTTTTACATAATGACTATTATAGAATAAGTCTGCATTGTTGCATGCAATTAGTAAAATTACCTATTTGGTCTTTTCTGCCTTTATTTTCTAAGAGTCCTTCGCATTCCTAATTTTTGAGTTGTCTAAGGTAAATTCAACACAACAACAAAACAGGCAATTTCCTTCACCCCCATGGAGGACTAAAATTTGTGAACCAGACCAAACCCTCTTCTACATCCCTGTCTAGCCTCGCAGGAGGATATTGCCTGGGTATAGATATCACAAACACACTGTCACGCTCCTCTCAAAGGCCCAGAAAAGGTTTGCCAGAGTTAGGGGAGCAGGCTTTGGGAGGAGAGGGGGAACAGCTGCAGCACTCTATAGGTCATTGGTTGTGAAGTTAAAACCAACAGCCCACCCCAAGACAACTGCTGGAAATGTAACAGCAGGTAACAAAGGGCTTCTAGCACTTCTGAGAAATTTCAGCCCTTGTAGAAGCATGCGAATAGAGTATGAACAAGAGAATTCGCTTTTATCTTCTGTATCATCTCTGGAGCCATTTCTGGATGTCCTGGAGCTGCAGCCGAGATAACAGAATTACACCTTATAGACACAAAATATAGTTCTATATCTACACACCATCATCTGCACTCTTTCTTATAAATTTGGTCCATGAAATCAAAGTTTCTAGTCACAAAATTTTTTATCTTATTCACTGTCCAACAATTTTCCCTAAAGCTACTTACTACGGATAAGTACATCCTTGATAAGACAATTGCAATTTGGAACATAGTCACTGTTACCTCCAAGGAGACAAAGCTGATAGATTAAGGCCAGGAAGCACCAACTCAGTTATGTATTTTATTTCACTGCTATGCTCAACACAAATGAAAAATATTGGTACCATAAGATTCAAATAGTAGTAAGAGCAGGAACTGCAGTCTGAGTCCCAAAATCCTTCCAAGTTAAGCAAATATGATGGCTTTTATGAACACTGTTGGACAAAGAATAAATAACAATGATCAACCAATATACTTCCTATAGCTTTGTCAATTATTGTTTCATCAGGGTTTCTAAGTTTGCAGTTTAACACCTTCTGTGTGATGATTCTGGAGGGTTTAATCTGTGCGTCAAATCTGCAGTTTTACTTCACATCTCTCAGTGTCAAAAGAAACTCTGGGATATGTTTGGCTGCAATAGTAAGTACTGATGTGTTTTACATAATGAAAGGTTTCACAATATAAATTGGGATTACTGTCAAAAAAAGTGGTGTTCTTTTTTTATAAAAGTAAAAAAAGTTTTTGAAAACTTTGCTGGATGTTGCCACAGGAGAGAAAAAAGTTGTGCAATAAAACAACAAACGTTCCCATTCTCTATAGCTTTGAGATACAGACAGGGAATGTGGTGAAGCTCCCTCCTTCTCCTCCCCTCACATTGCACCCAGCAGGGAGCTGTACATTTACGTGGAAGCTTCAGCCCTGCTCCTGGGTCTCTGCTTCGAGCATGACACTCATGTGCCAAGTTCACTGTTGTGTTTAAACACTGGTTTGTTCCTTTAGCAAAAGCTATTCACCGGATAAGAAAGAAGTGTGTTGATTTTCAGTGATGGTTTAAATAGCCACATATGTTTTCAATGTTTACTCTTCTGGGGAAAATTTTTGCACTGGAATATTGGCAGCTCAGACTCTGACCTCAGGAACATCTCTTACAGTTTCAGAAGGGATCTCTGCACCTCTTGTGCTTAAACAAGATAGAAATCTTGTCTACATTTCAGGTGTTTCCCACTGCTTTAAGAAGACGAGTGAAAGTCTGTTCCACTGAAATCAACAGTAAATGTTTTTCACAGGGATGGGACAGGGGTTTTGCTGAATTTCACTAAATTGTTCCTACCACCTGCAGGCTCAGTGGTTATGAACATCAACTTCAAAAGGAGTACATCCAGATCCTCTAAGTTTAATACAAAGGAGATAGACACCTAAGTGACTTTGGCATTAAAAAAAAAAAAATGACCTGTTCTTCTCATACAAGTATACGTTATAGACAACCTTCTCCTCTAACTTCTGAAAAAAAATTTACCAACCATATGCCTCATCTGTCTGTTAATACATCAGATTTTAGGTGAAATTACAAAAACTGTTTGACCAAAGCATTAGCATTGTTAAATTAATCAGGTGAGAGTTCATGAATCTACATGTTTTCCTAAATATATTCAGGCAAAATCTTTAGGCACCCTGAATCTGGATTTGAACATGGATTCATTTGAATGGAGAATGCAGACAGTCTGGACTGGTTTCCCCGTCAGGAGCCAGAGGATGTCCCAGATCTCTGAGTGTGAACACAATCAATTGTTTGTGCACTCTGCCTTGGAGATTTCAGGCTGATTCTTTGTTCAGATTCAACAATTTTTCAGTAGTCTCTTTCTGTGGTGGTCTCTGAAAATAATACTATTTAAAATTACAGCATTTTACCTCACCAAGTGCCTCCAGGCAGAGGAAGCAATTGTCAACAAATATCATTGTTAATTAATTGGTAGAGGTGGAGAAAGACGAACACAGGCCATGTCAAGATTTATATCAGACACGGGAGTACATCTTCTCTTCAACCTTTATTTGTTTTGTCAATATGTGTCTAAAATGTGCAAGTCTATAGCTCCCAGCTAGGGAAAAAGTGGTACAGAATAATATATCAACAGAGCACCTTTAGGAATTTTTAAAAATTTTGTCAGGAAATCTTTACAGATTCCTGAGAGTCCTCCACACTTGTGCATTATCTGATTCAAATTAGCCTCTTGAACAGCACACAGAACTTGAGCTCTAAAAAGGAGCTTTACAGAAGTCAAGAGCAACAGTCAAATACAAACTGTGCCATCCACACTGTGCATAATTATATTATGAACTACTATTAACCGTTAGCACACAATTGTCAGCTATTAGGCTAACTGTATTGCAAGAAAATTATCATATATGGAAGAAATGAACCCTCTTGAATCATTCCAGTGAATACTGGAATAGCTGTACAGTCTCTTTACTCTTCTGCCATAGTCGGGACACCACTATACCTTTTGTACTTTTGGCCAAGGTGCCTTTGGGTCAGGGCCCTGTTTCTACCTGTGTCAGTCTAAATGGGGTAAAGGCCAGAACAAAGAGTGCAAGAAATAAGGAAAATTGTCTGTACACACTCATAGACCACTAACTACAATTACATCATTTTTATGCATCCTGTTACTAACAGAATACTTAATTTTGAAGAACATATTTTAAAAAGGTGTTTTCCCCTGTTTTGTTGCCATACACATGGTAAAGAAATGTGAGAGGTATACCTCAGTTTGGTACACATTGATCTGGCTATTACTCTCAGACTCAGACCCTTTGACTTTCCTATTTCATTGAGAGTTAAGACAAAAATCAGAATTTTAAAAGAAATAAAATTATTTCACAATGAAGAAAACAATATCTCAGATATATTGTATGCCTGACTTTTTTGAACTTTTTTGCAAGAGCTTAGGCATGCACAGAACACTGAATTTCAGCTACTGCAAAACTACTTTTGGAGGCCAGAAAGAGTTATTCTGCTCTCTCACACCACACAAGATACAGGTCTCCACCAGTACCTTCTAGATCAAGATCAAACTTCAAATTGAACAGCATTTATTTCAAAAACACAGTCAAGCCTTAAAGAACTCAGTAACACGTGGTAAAGGAATAAACCAAAACCACAACCAGAAGCAGAAAATTAAAGGAGAGCTATTACAAACCTCGGAACATGCAGTTCATTCCTGTACCCTCAAGGCAGCATTTACTTTTACCCAAGCAGCCTGGGGTTTATGCTTAAGTAGTTGGTTCTTCAATTCCCTGTGGGATGTTACTTCCACAGTCTCCACTCCTTAGCTTAGGAGGCACATAGCTGTTTTTTTCTAAACAACTGAACATGACCTATATCAATGGCATCAAACACATTTCTTTGGTGTGGTTATAAAAGGAACATGTCCTTAACTTAAAATGTTAAGGGATTTGGAGCCAAGTCTTTTGGTTTTAATTATTCAGATATCCTTAAAATATTTAAATTGATGACATTTCTTATGAAAAACTGAAGGTAGACTGGACAGAACAGTGCTTTTTTTCCCCCCTCATTTTGCACAATACTGTGGTAAGTTATTTATTGTTGCAACTTACAAGTAATTCTCATTTAAAAATTAGAATGTGTCTGAGCAAACATCTCTGGATTTCTCATAAGGCAGTTCAAAGCCATCAGGATCTGAAATATCACCATTCCACACCAAATTTCTGAAATAATTCTATGATATTAGAAACATGCTCTACCATAAAAACCTATTCCCAAACCAAGTTGTCACCTTATATTGTGAATTATTTAAATTTGGTTTTATATGCATCATGGTATTTTGCACGTGTATTAATTGCAGACAGTAGGCAACACTTGGTGGAGGACAAGCCAAGGTAGAGTTCAGAAAGCCTTGTGCCATTGTTGGCCCATGGAAGGATCAAACAGGCCTCATTACCCTACCTTATATTCCCACTGGCAATAGTAATGCTTCATAAAGCAGAACTTTCCAAGCAGAGAGGAAAACAAAACACAGCAGCTGTTTTACCTTAAATATGGAATTTTTTCTTCCTGCCACTCAAGCCGACTCGAAATACAGCTCCCCCTAAAGATAAAGGTTTTATCTATGCATTGCATCACTCAAACACTGAGATTTGTCTTTTTGGTTTTTTCCTTCAGAGCAGCCCAGACAAGCAGGAACATTATAACTTTCAAAGGGAATGTTTGTATTTTAAGCTCAGCTGTATGCTACAATCTTTTTAGGTCAGGTCAGTTCAAACAGGGGCTGTGTATGGAGGGGGGAACAACAAACATATTTTAACTGTCAGTTGGAACTGAAAGAAACAGCACGAAAAGAGGCAGCTTAGCTATTGGTTTTGAAGCAGTGGCATTTGTCTGTAAGCACATAGCCTACGAAAGGCGACAGGTTCTAAAATAATGGTACTGGAGCAGGCACTGAAATGTAAAACATATGTCACACTTTTCCCTGCTCGCAGAGAGCTTTAAAATATTTATAGTGCTGCACCTTTCAGGGAAAGGTTTCTGCAGCGTTCTCGGGTTCACGGGTAGGTGAATCATCTCCCTAGAACTGCAAAGCTTCTGCAGATTTGTTCCTCTGCATAAAGAGAAAGGCACGAAATTTAGGGTGCAAAGGCACGGCTAAGCAGCAGCCCTCAAAGAGCTATTTTGTCAATATGTATTCATCCTGATGCAATGTTTTTTTCCTCAGCTGGATTTTTTTTGTTTTGAACTACTGCTTCATTCACAACACAAGCTGAAGCAATGATATTATTACTTCCTTATCTGAGAATATGACAAATTTGTCAGGAAAGTGGCTTTAAATTAGGTAAAAAGGAACACAGAGCATTTGTGTGTGTCTGCATCAATAGAAAAGGACACAAAGGCAGGTGATATGCTTTGTTTCTTTATCAATGTGCTGTAGTGTGCATTTGATTAGCATTGGAGGGGAAATTTTTTAAGAGTAAAACTAAAAGGGACATAATCTACTTTTTCATCTAAGGAATTAGAGGGTCTTAAGAACCATCTGCTCACAAGAGATTTGAACTGTGGACAAACACATCTCTCTAACCCCAAGCTGCAAGAAACTAAAGGGTTGGCCTCTATTCACCAGGCATGTAGAAAGGCTCAGATTTCCAAATTAAAAATCTTTTTAGCAGCTGATGTAGCAATCTTTCAGTATCCAAAAACCCTGGAAGTCAGTTAAGCAGAGGCAGATGGGATGTAAATGCAGTGTGCAAAATGAAGCAGACCCAGTCAAACACATGTATCCTGCTAAAGACCTGTCTGAAACCAACACATTGTAGACACATTAGTCAACCTTGTGTGAAAAAAAAAAAGGTTGAAGGCATGTTCTGGTCCCTCATTCACACAGTGATTCAGAGGATGTATGGATCTCACTAAGAATAAAGGACAAAATGTTTCTGTGATTCCTTGTTCTGCTCTGCCTTCTCTTACTAGCAAGGGCACTAGCAAAATTTGTAGAGGTTTCTTTAGAGTGGCACTAAAGCCACTCTAGAAGTTACTGCATTTAGTTAGAACAGCAGTATTACAAGTATGATCAGATTTATGACTGAGATGAAACTCACAATTAGTTTAATAGAAATTGTAGCTGAGTATATCATATCACATTTTATACAATTTTGCAGCTCTCAAGGTGGCACAATACTTCCCCGACAGGCCAGAGAATGCAGCTGAAGCAGAGCTTTGTGCTGCCACAGTGGACCTGGATGTCACCCATTCTCCCAAACAGGTGATACCACTTCAGTTCCCAGACAGCCTCAGCAGGTTTCCTTTCACTTCCTTCTTGCCTGCAATCAAACAGTACTTGCATGCTCTGAGACACCAAACAAATAGTCAAAATAAGAACACGAGAATGAAACAAAAGTGTGGCCTAAAAACTGGAATAGGGAATATTTTACTAAGAGAAACGGGAAAAAACTATAGGAAACCCTGTACGAAGATTGGTTTGGACTGTGCACATTAGACTCAGAGATAAAGGAGTAGTAATAACACAGATATTAAAAATACATTGTACATTCCTGTCTGAAATCCTTCGAGTAGGATCCTAAGCAATTCCTCTTTCATTTTTGCTGCTGCCAAGGGGGTTGACTCCTCAGGTTTTATGAGCAAAAGTAGGATTACATGCATATAAGGAAAATTGCATATAAAATACAATGTTTCCAAAATAAAGTGCACAGCAAGGGAGTAAATTATGAACTGTCCTGGTGTAGGTTTCTAAATATGATCATCAAGAAAAAATTAGGTCACTCCCTTGGTACAGCAAATTATGCTCACCAGGCCACCTATTAGAGACAGTTTTGTTCCTCACAGATTTACAGGTGTCAGCCTGTAAAAAAGGGTAATGGCTTCCTCTTAAAATGTTCTTGATTTGAAAAAGGGAAAAAAACAGCATCATTGCTGTGCTCCCCCACACAAGATGAAATGGGTGGAAAAGGAAGTTGCACAAATTTAAAAACCACTTCAAGCTTATTCACTGTATGGCCATAATTCAATCCTGTTCTAGTCTGTGAATTTCTAGTGTATACAAATTTGAGAGCATGAACTGAAATTTCAACATTGCATATACTTCTGTGCAAAATTCTGATCATTGAGACAGGTATGAAAACTCAAGTATCAAAGATACATGAAAACAACTGATAAGCACTTAATCATGTAAAAATATTTACTGAATTTTCTTCATCTACTCATATCCTACTTCTGCCTAAATTCTACCGGACTGGAAGTTGGAAAACACATTCCAATAAAATTTATATACCCTACTGAATCCAATGTTAAGACTCTTCACAATTCCCAGGGGAAAAAAAAAAAAAAAAACAAAAAAAAAAACACCCCAAAAAACTAACCAAAAACAAACTAAAAAACAGTTCCTCATAATAATTCTGATCTTCTGATGAGAAAACACTTTTAGGCACCACTTTTTCTTGGGCCCCAACAGCAGCAAAGTTATGGAAATATCACCAAAAAAGCACATTCAAAGATGAGCTGGGACACATTCAGTGAAGTATTTATCACAGTCAAGATTCCAAATTATTTTTAGCCTTGTGCAACTCATTTAAGTTTGTATTAAACTTAGCCAAGCATCTAAAATGTTATGTATCAGAACCAAGCCCATGCAAATCTGCTCTTATGTGATGCTAATCATCACTCGAGAGCAATAGGCACTCCATACACAGATAGAGGCTATTAGCAGCCTCTAGCTTTCTAATTGAGGGGGGGGAAAAAAAAAAGCACCAAAAAAACCCCTCACCTCAACACTTCCCTGTTTCTTCATCCCAGTATGCTCTCCGTTTTTTTAATGTTCTTCACACGGTGCTTATATGAGCACCCACTTCCTTTTTTAAATAATACTTTGCTTCATCTAAGAATCAAGTACCTGAAGATCATTTTAAGTATCTGGTTCTGTAATAACATTTACCAAATCATTTCCTTCTCTCCACAGTGAATTACTTCTGGTGCATGGTAGCAATTTGGACAGCAGGCTATGCAGACAAATTTTTGTAGATAATTAGCTGAGAGGATATTCAGCAGAAGTGGGTCATACTGTACTTGTTCACAGATGGTTCAATAGAATGGATTTCAGCACAAACACTTCTCTAAATGCATAACATTTTGAAAGAGGAAAAATAAATACTTTTTTTATGGTTTAGGAAATGCTAAAGAATGTATCCTTTTAGTGTAATAGATAATAGGTAGACAAAGAATTTGACATGTGCAGCGAATACACTGCATTGGGAATTAGTAGACAAAGAAAGGCACTTTAGAAGAAACTCACCAAGAAAGAGATGGAGCAGTCACTGCACCTACAGACTGTGCTGTCTTACACGTGTCAGCGAAGTGTGACCAGAACTGCCTTTTCTCTACACACCCATACTCAGCTACAGGTACTGCTGATCATTGGATAGCACCATGGTTAGGCAGTGCACTCACGGGCACCGGCTGCACTGTGGCTTGAGCAGAAACTGGTGCTTCCAGTGCCATTTCCCTCTGCAGCAGGACTGCATCACCAACCAACCCTCCTCTGAAGTCCAGCAAAACGAGTCTCTACAGAATCATTACAAATTCAAAAGCACAACTCTTCATTTTCCTAGGATAACTCCACATGTGGATAAAACATCCTATAGGGCCCAGTAACAAACAGCACAAAGATACCAGGAGAGAAGATACAAATAACTGAGCTACGAAATCCTTCAAGAGTTATTGCCAGTCTTTAAAACCACCAGTCAAAATCCAAGGACTTCACAACGCTTTGGTGTTGTGAGTCCAATCTCTTTTGTAACTTATTACATTTCTCCACAAATGTGATTATATCAGTGGCATTAAAAGATGAAGAAATCTTTCTGTGGCATTTGTTGTAGAAACATAGTAAACCTATTTTCTCCTAGCAACAAGCAGCTGACATAAATTTATCACACACTGAAAAAGATTTACCTCCAGATGATGAGACACCCCCATAAACTGTAAAAACTGTAAAAACTGTAAAAAGGCTAAATGTGCCCTCAGAGTTTACAGTGGTCACTTGATGTTCATTCTGCAGTTTTCTGTTTCAGAGCTCAGACTGTGTTGAAGACTTTTTGCAGAGCAGATACCATAGAGAGAAATTCATGATATTTTCATGTTTTCCAAAACGTGCAACTGATCAGATACTCTATCATAAAGAGAGCATGAGAACTCAAATGTTAGTGTCAGGTGTTAAATAACTTTTTGCCTTAAAAGATACACCTCTAACAACATACTTGGTTTATATTTACGCACACAAACACGACAGAATTCTCTTTATTGACGGTGGCTCTCAAGATTTTGATGTACTTATCAAAAAGTACTCTCCAGAAAAGGGTTTTTATGCAAAATGCTGAATATAATTTATCTGTAGTATCACTTACAGAGTATCACACAAGTAGTGAACACCTTCACAGGCATTAGATTTTGCTCTACATGATTTAAAAAGGTGGTCCAAATTCAAATAAATAACCAACAAATAATTTAGCTGTCTGTATTAACTGCCATGAAGTCCTTGATCATTATACTTATTTATTTTTTCACTATACCTTTCCTGATTAAAGAACATTGCTACACAATAGCTACCTTACATCCCAGAGCTTTATTCCAGACAACATCCTGTCTGATGAATTTTTGTTAATAAGACAACATATTCTTCTCAGGTACATGCAGTGTCAAAAATTAGTGTGTAAGGTGGGACTGAGCACTTTCATAATGCATGCATTCAGAAGTTACAACTTCACTGTTTGACATTTCACTGTTCTTGCAGTTAAATATTTAAAAATTTACCCTTTCCAACATAACTGCTAAAAGACAAAAGATTGAAACTCATGGGGAGGGAAGAGAGAGGATGTGTGCCTTCCAAATCAGCAATTTCAATTCCAGGAAAATAAGACTGAGCTTTAGAGCTGCACACAGAGTGAAGCACTTAATCTATAAACCAATGATTTAACAAACCACTAACTAAAAGGAGGCATCTGATTATATAAAATTACTAAGCAGATGCCAAGAATGCTCTTATGGTTTCCAATCTTTTACTGCCTGAACTTTGCTCCAAAAGCTCTCCTAAGCAGCTCCAAAATCTAGCCAGCATGGTGGTTGGGAAAAAATCTGAGCAAGCAGGGGGACATGACATGACACCAAACAAAATCAGAAAAAGCCACCACACCCAACTTATTGTCTCTTTCCAGTATTTTCCACTCTTACCTTTCAAGAAACAAGATATTTTAGCAACTCAAAGAACCAACACTTAAATCAGAAAGAACTGGTTCAAGACAGCAGGAATTAATTAAACCTTATTTGTCACTCAAGTTTAAAAAGGGAAGGCAGCAAATTAACAAAAAAAAACCTAACAGGCTTACAATCCCTTGAAGAGTTTCACTATTAAACTTACTAATAACACTTAAAATTCACCAGTCACTCATTTATACAAATATTAGGAGAACATGGATAAGAACCTAAGATTTAAATAAAATCAGCTTTCACTGAAACATCAATCCATAATCACCTATAATTGTTTCAAATATTACACTCTAAATTGTTTTAGAGATGGCTAAGATGCAATAAGGCTGACAGGTTGCAAAACAAATGATCAGTGTATGCATTAGGCCTGGAAGTTGTGACTTGTAGTATAAAATATACATGAAAGCAGGAAGAATTTAATCATTCACCATTGCATAATTCACAGTATTTTTCTGCCTTTTTTTGTCATGGTGTGCATCCTGTATAAGACCTTGCATAATTACATACATACTACAACATGATGAAGTTGCTGTTCTGAATTATAGGTTGATGCATTTTGTATTTGTACTTGATAAATAGAAACAGCCATAGTAAGCCACAATCAGTAAAAAGAATATCAGAGGGTGAATGCAGTACGTTACACCTCATTGAGGAGTATCTACAGTGACACTCTTATTCCCTTGGGAAAAATCGGACCTTCATGGACTGCTCTTTCCCTTTTTCAAAAGGCATTAACCAAAACTTGGCTGAATTGGGCTATTCCACTTGGGTGCACATAAAAAATTATGACAGAATATTGGGTATTTTCTTCCAGAAAACATCTAGCTGATTCATTCTAACAATGTCCCTGGATGGTCATTCAGGGTTTAGTGAATGTGTTCCATCTTACATTAAACCACTAGAAATAAAGGCACGTACTATTTTCAGTTTAATTCTGACTCACCTCACTTCTACTTTTTGCAACCCTTCACACTTCATCCTGACAACTAAAAAACAGGAAACATATACAACTGGATATGAAGTGCCAACTGGTATATTTTAAACACTGTTCCTCATTGTCACAAAGATAGGGGAAGAGAACTGTCCTTCTTTCAGTTCTATTCCTTTAGGCAAGCAGAATGGAACATATGAAGTTAAAGGGAACAAATTGAAGACCTGACAAAATGATTTGTGGCTTGCATGATGCACAGAATCAACTGGCCAAGTATTAAAAGTAATAAAGTCAAGCAGTAGGAACAAATTTTACTTAGAAGCATTTCAGGGTTTTCTAAGTGGCAACATCTGATAGACAGTGAAGAGATTCAATCCAAGCTGGCCAGGATTATTTAGAGCTCAGAAGCCTCAGCTCTCTCACGGGTCAGAAAGAAAATTCCTCTATATTATGAGATACTTCAAGGTAGTGCAAGAATTATACCAAGGGAATGGAAAGGAGGGAGAAAGATTATCTCGGCTTGTGTTCACAGACAAATAGGAATGGACTGCAGTTATTCCAAAGGGGCTCTGTAAAAGTATGTGGAAGTATTCTATTTTTTCACAGCTAGTCCTCACTCCCCTGTGTCCATTATACATGGAATGCACAAGTTTCAAACTCACCAATGCTCAGAGAACAGAGTGCTCACTGCTGCTGCTGCTCCATGAAGATGCCATTCAGTGTGCACGACTGCACACCTGCTTTCTTATTTAATGCTTCCCTGTTCTTTCAGCTCTGCTGCTGAGTGATGTCAACTACCTGGAGTGAATTCCATCACAAATAGCCTACTCTCCTGTTGCTTAATGCAAAGCCAACAAAAACGCAAACACTTGATTTCCCACTGTTCTCAGCTGCTGTTCTGGGGAGCAGTATGAGTAAGCCAGATCACTTCCAAAGGATAAGAACTCCATTGCCAGATTTTTCTGAGGCTTTAGGGATCCACTGAATTCAAGGGAGGTGGAAAAGGAAGAGGAATATGAGAAAAGATTAATGGAATTATATATTTCCTTACAGTTTTATGCCTTTCAAGAACAGTAGAAAGTATTGTGTCTTGAACCGACCCACTATATGAAATGCCATTATATTTCGCCCAGTCATCCCCTGCTACTCATGCTTTGTTAGCTTATCTTCCAATTTTGATATAAGAACACATCAATTCTCATGGCATTCTATTCAAAGGGATAATCACGTTATCTGAATGACAGATAGGCACGGATCTCTATAGTCAATGTATACAAGACAGCTCCAACACAGACCTTTCTTTATATTAGCCATTATTTCTACAGAGCCTTGAATACATTTCACAACCCCCTACAGGCTGCCTCTGCGTTCTGTTAACTGCCCATTACAACACAGATGTAGCCAGGCACCTATCCAGAGCCACAGAGGAGGAATTGTTAATTGCTGAACTATAGGAGATACCAAAAAAACAAATGCCACCTGCCACAATCATGTCCACTGAAATGCCATGCAGTAACAGCAGTGTACTTTGGGAATTCCTTGCTCTAATTTATCTCCCTGATGTTCACATGGTAGCTACTTCAGGAATGATCTGCAACACTCAGCGTAGATTTGCTGTACAAAGACATTAAACGCATCTTTATTTAAAATTAACACATTGATGCCTGTAATTCAAACTCAAGGCTGCAATTTAAATATGCAATCATATGCAAAACTATTACAGATAAATAACTGAGAAAAAAGCCAAACACTTAAAATTAATGTCTGCAAAGTTTGCCTTCACACATAGGGAAGATTCACAAACAAGACAGGTGTCAATGGATATATGTAACATGTACAGTTACAGAACGAATAATTTAGTTTCCTAGGTTTGCAACAAGATGCTTTTTTACCTCAGAGTCATGGGCTTTTCACAGCATTTCTAGGATATGCTGTTTCCAATTTTCTCAGTGGAACCACACACTGCCAGGTGCACGGCTAACACACTACTCAGCATCCTCAGGCAGTATCAAAGATGCTACTTCTCTTACTCTGCAGTTTCCCCCAGATTTCTCAGTACAAGGTGGAACCATTTACATGGAAACCAGAAGAGTAGTAAAAACCAGCAAGCTAACATTTAGCTCAGTTTTTTTAATACACACTTAACAGTACTAACAATTTGAGAAGAACTGTTGACAAAATTATTCTGAAAAATACAAATAGCTTCACTAATTAATCCATCATATGTTTAATTAATAATTACCTTGTTGTTTCATGGTACAAAAATATAACTGTTTATTTGAGGAAGGCCCTGGAAAGAAAAAAGCTGCTGAGGATCATTCATTAATGGTTAGAACTCTTGAATCACTGCACATCTACTTCAGTCATACTCAAAGTCCCTAACTGACTGCTGCACTGAATTTACTGCTATGTAATATTTGATCTGGAAGTTGCTTTTTAACAACATAAACGCATTTATGTTTCAAAAGGATAACACAGTACTTTTTAAAGGTTTTTTGCTGTCAAAAAAAACCCAAAGGAAAACAGGAAGTCCAGGAGACAGATTTGATTATAGTCAGGAAGAACAAAGATAGTCTTTGATTATCATAAAAACAACGCCACAGGCCTGTGACCACTTTGACTTAAAAGTAATAGTTTAAGCCAGCAGCAACCTAAAGACATCGGTACACTAAAACGCATTGACCGTAATCTGATTTTAGCTAAGTAAGGAAGGTAGCAAAGGTTGGGTTGATTTTGGGGGGGTTTTGTTTGTTTTATTTTTGTTTCAAGAAAATGTTTACTCTGTGCAAAGAATTAATTTAATCTTAATTAACATGTACCAAAATGAAGTTGTCATTGGATCTTTTCTCAAACATTTTATACCAATAATGGAAAAGGCAAATACACACCTTTTATAAGCACTGGCCTTACGGAATAGAGTTCAAACAGAAGAGAGAAATGAATTGGAGGCAAGATATTTCAATTCCTTTCAAAAGCACAGGAAATGAATGAGAAAAACCTGGATGCTCATGTATTCCAGCAATTAAAAGACACAGTGATTAGGAGCTATTTCTCTAACTCACAGCTGTGGAGGAGCTTGGCAGAACTATTCTGAAATAATAAAAAATACCTTATCCATATCCACTCAGAGAAAAATGCAGCATCACATAACAGGAGTATCAGAGGGGACAGAATTCAGAGCTGTTTAGATTCACCCATCAAGTAGCAGATATGTAAAAAACCTTGCCAAGTCTCTTTTGGTTTGTGAGCAGCTTCATGGCCTGGGATTGTTAATGCAACAGCAAGTTTAGTTTTGCAGGCCCTAAAATGAAAATGTTGCAAACAGTGTGATGTGGCATCCTTCAGAGTCATCCCATGCTACTGTGTCTCTTGGTCAGTCTCAAAGCCCAGCAAAACTGAGCGGAAATCTGCTGCTATTCTTATCCCACATTTTCTGCCCTTCTAATTGTATGTGGCTCATATTCTGGATTTTTTGTGCCACAACAACAACTGGAAATTTTAAAATTGCTAAGAAGAATTTCAGACATTCTGTTCATTGTAAAGACAAGATTATAACAATCAAAAGCAGTGTTTGAATTCAAATGGGAAATTTCTGATCATCCTTCTTCTCCCTGTACACACTTCTGCCCTACAACTTACAGCACATGGAAAAAAATTGGGAAAATTTAATCTCCACTTGAGGTGTTTGCCTTAGCACTAGTAAAGGTAGAATTGCTGCCACAAGCACTGAGGAAAACTGCACAAATTAATACAAATATGTTTTAATCCATAAAATCATCTGGATAATTTCTGTGATATTTCTTCCTTCTTTCATCTCTAACCTTTCCAGGTTTTTAACATCTCCTGCTTCAATTCATTTATTCCATCAGGAACCACAGCAGAAGCTTGGATAACTAAAAAGGAATGAACAAGTCTCCACACTCCTCAGGGACAGCTTCGGGCAGAAGGTACATGGAAGGCCTGTTGGCATGTCAGCTAACAGGCTAAACCCTCAGTTTCACCAGTGAGAAAACAGAGTGCCTGCAAAACTGAAAGCAGTTTTAGAATGACAGCTGCATGCACACTCACACAAAACACCATTCAGAAGGCCAGAGCAGAGCTGCAAAGGCAAGAACTTCAGCAACACATTTCATATTACCTCTGCTTACTCAAGAGCAGTCTGCAAAAGCATTGCCATCACTTTTCTGAAGAAAAAAGTGCTGATAAATCTAGAGGACAGAAACAGCTATAGGAGAACAATGATTTGGTTCAATCACTTATTTTTTCACCCACATATAGAAAGCATGGATACAGTTATCCACAAGAATCAAAAACAATACCAACTGTTACTGAATCCAACAACTGCTCAAAGGCACAAAGAGAGTTACCTTGGGCAAGCTGCCTTACGTCTTGCACCTCCTTGGGCTACAGCTAGAGCCAACTAAAGCTCATACAGAAATTAGTGGGAGTTCCTGTTGGATACAGCCAGATGGCAGAAGACAGAAGGCCAAGATAATTTGGCTAGAAATGAAACCTCTAACATTCATTTTGCAAGTATCATTCAGCATTTTCTGCCTCCCTTAACAAACTGAACAACCACCCTGCAGCAGAGTGTGATGCACTGACTGCCACTGGCTTCACAGGGAGGGCCAGCACACATACAGCTGGAAACTCAGGGTCTGAGGATCTACAACCAAAACATATATGACAAAAAAGAAACCACTGCTACTTCAAAGGATCATCACACCAGAGTCAAGGAGTGAGCAATGGTGCTTCCTACAGGAGACTGAGGGATTTTCTCAGAATCTATGCAATTTCCAGTATGCTGCAAAACTCCAAGCATACAAAGAAAACTCAATTAAATATCTATACAAAAGTTTGGCAACACAGAACACATGGGGAATTATATGAGCCTGTATACCAATAGCTCAGTTTTTAATATGTGAAAAGAATCCAAATGTTACAAAATAAAATCTATTTTGATCTGCTACATACATTCAGTAAGACCTCCTTGAAATCTTTTACACGGTGCAATACATATTAAATGTACATTGCATCACCCAAGTAGCTTTTCTCAAGTATTTTAAGTTTTGACTGAATGGTCATATTCCTGATGTAGATGAAACCATAGACCTGTACATCCAGACACATTGTTTTTAGTATTGCCTTAGCACATGTTAAGAATTTTAAAAGCTCAGGAGAATTGGTCTAATGAGGAATTCATTCAAACTGCAGTGGCCACAGCCAGTTTTCCATGTACAAAGCATGAGCCCTGTAAAGCAACAAAATTAAATGTCTTGCAATATTGAGCAGGACCTCCCCGGAATTCACCCAGATCTGCACTGGTTGTTACAAGCTTTGGCTGTGGATCTGATTGTAGGATGGATAGGTATGGGCCTAAGGTACCAACCTAAGACACAAACTGGTCTTACTCCCTGTAACTTCACTAGACCAACAGACAGTTAGTCAGAAATATCTAATTTATATACATATGATCCAAAACATACTGTCAAATCACAACAGTGTAAATTATTCTTTTTACTAAATCTTTCTTTTAAAGGCATATGGACAATTATAAATCGATTCTGCTGATATTACTAATTAAATCATGTTATTATTACTATGAAGGCTTAGATTTGCTTTCTTATTTTATGAGATTAGTTTTCTCTTTGACCTAGAGCTTATGGAAATACATTCATCTGGGTATTCTCTCAAGCAGCTCTAAATGACGCAGTTAGTTAGCATATTACAATGGTAAGTAAAGGCAATGGTTATACCAATTTAAGGTAACACATGCTGATGTAGACAGGGTACAACTAACTCTGCATATGTATATATACACATCAAGCAAACAATTTTTTTAATCTACAATTTAATTCTTATTTTGTTTCTACTTGTTTATGATTCTTTTGTTAGAATAGTAATATTGGCCAACACTTATAATAGTTAAGCTACAGCGATTAACAATTTTAGTACCTGGAATGAAAGCTGGCATTACTGTAAATCTGTTTTGTAATTTAAACTTAACAATAGAAGTTACAAGACCACACACTCCTTTTCTCTGCCTTTTGGGAAATCACTGGCTATGTTACCATACTGGGCACTTAATTCATACTTGTGATCTCAGTTAAACAAGAGGCAGACACCACAGAGTGTTAAATACAATGGTATGCACTTTTTTTTATTGTCTTCATAGGGATAACAGTTCAATCTCTCTGGACTGTTACTGTGCTTACTGAGCCAAGTAGCATTCCTGAGGTTAGAAAGACTTTCCAGATTAAAGAAAACAGAAATCTCTTGCATTCCTGGGAGAATACATTGTCTAGGGAGAAGGAAGGGAAAAGGAAATCATCTACAATTTAGAATCAATTTATTTACCAAAAGGAAAATAGAAGATGTGAGACTTTCAGTTCTAATCCACTTTGTATTTCCAAAATCCATTTGAAACATGGCCTGATATGGTATCAATGAGTCCATTTTCCCCCTCTGCCTTGTTCCTCCCTGCATAAAGCCACCACTGCCATTCTGTGCATTCTGTAGGTCTCCTCATCCTCTGGCCCTGCTTGGAAATGCTGCTTCTGCTTAAAAACATTCAAAGCCACCCTTCTGCACCCATTCACCTCTCAGAAAATACACCTCACTACTGAGCTGGGTGGACAGAACCAAGACACTTTCAGCAGACACCTTCAGTCCCTTCCTTTATTTGGAGAAACTAACATCAAACAAACCCTGCAATCACAGCCCTGTTTTGCAAAGAAATAGCAACTTTTGCTGCCAGTTTGGGACATAAGGGTAGAAGTTAGGATGCCCAGGAAAAGGTGAAAAGAAACAAACCGTATGTAGATTCCAAGTGTGTGCACACATTGGGAAACAAAAAAAAAAAACCTTTGGTTAGTTGCCACAACAGCTCTGCATAACTTGGCCCCATGTTGTTAATGCTGAGCCTCGGAGAAGATTCATGCTGGACTTCATTTCCATCATTTGTCACCTTTCTGGAGATCACCAGCATCTAAAAGGATTAGAATTATGATACACACTTTACCTAAACACTGTACCTATGCAGCTTTATTTACCGTCACCCTCCTGTTATACATGCCCAATTAGTTACAGCAGGCACACCAGTACAACAGGAATGTTTCCTATGCAGTTTCATTTGTTAAATAACCTTTGTGACAGTTTCTTGGCAAGAACTGCAGCAGAGAGGTTAACATATGTTAAGAATACATACAGCAGGCATTCCTAGTTAGAATGCAAGTAAATAGGAAACATCACAGCAGTAGCATTTCCCATGCCCACCATCCAAGTGAGTTTGTTTCAGAAGTTCAAGGTAGATTTCAACAGCAGAATTTGCCACTATAAAAAGGGATCTTGGTCCACAGATTTATATTCAAGAAGTTTGCTCATTAGTGATCCTCATCATAACCAGCCTCCCATTTCAGAGACAGTAGTCTGAAAAGTCAAGTTACAGGTTGGGAGATGTAAAAATGAAATCTACTTAGAGCACAGGAGTAAAAGAAAAAATCCTTTTTAATATAAGGTCTAGAACTGAAAAAAAAAAAAAAAAAAAAAAAAAGGTCTTCAGTGTTTTAAGGCATATAAAAGATACCATTTGCTTAGACATTGCTTCTCTGTTAGCACCAGGAACATCAATGTTCAAGGTTTTTCTCCTGTTCTTGTCACAACCATGTCCTTTCTTTTTCCACACTGGAAAATGCTCAAGTTGTCCTTCCACACTGGCAGGGCAGTACACAAGCATCACCGTGTACCGATGCCAAAAAGGGTGAAAGGCTTAACAATGGAAGCTTCTTAGAGGCTGGAAAAGTTTCCCAGTGCCCTGAGAGCTGCCTGGAAGAAAGCAAGGGGAAAGGTGTGAGGAAGGGAGTCCTTGGTCTCCTATGCAGTGCTCAGAATCATCTTTTTATTTTTGCCATTATAAAACTGTTGGAACTACCATAACCTTCCCCACAGTCTTATACAGAGAAGCCCTGACAGGGTCTTTCTTACCAGCATCATGCTAACTACATTAACTCCTCCAAAATCCCCTTTCTCTTGGCTACTACAGCAACAGACACCCTCCTTCCAACTCCTTACCTCTATCCCAAATCCCTCTGGACTCATTCCTGATCAGGGACTCCAGACATTGTTTCCTCTTTCCATCCATTCTAGTCATACCACAAACATGCATTTTATCACTCTAAGGGCAGTAAGCCTTGAGCTGATTGAGGTCCCAGATTCAGTCCTTCAAGATAGGACTCCAGAGGTGAGACCCAACACATTTCTCCAGAAAATGTCAGCTGTAAGCGCTCCTACTAAAGCCAAAATTAAAATAAAAATTAGAAACCATACATATTTCAAGTCTGCTACTCTGCATTTTTGGAATACCTACATGTCATAATTGGTCACCCAACTGTGCTACATACTGTGTCACAGGAAAAAAAAAAATTATAGCCAGCATGGCAGAGTGAAATTTACATAAGCATCATAGGAAAAAAAAAACTAGCTAACTTAAGGAAGAATTTGAGGGAGAAAAGAAGTTACTGGAAGAAAAGCAGGAAACACTTACCAGAAAATATAACAAGTGGGTGATAAAGGAGGCCATAAGAGGCCAATTAGAAGCCAGTCTTAAAAATCTCAACAGAATGAGAGAATAGGAGGTAAAGCAGGGATTAAATGTGAAGGGTCTTTGAAACCAAGACAAGTGTCCTTTTGTTGATACAGATATTTTTCCAGTGCTGTCATTCTTGCATGTTTCATAAAACCTGGAATTTTCACTTTAGCAATAAAGTTAACTTAAAAGAATCCTAGGACTGTTTTCTGGCCCTAAGCAAAACACGTACATGGATAGTGCCCAAGATCCAGGGCTTTTCTGGACTAATCCAACAACCTGTGCACAGGGCAATCAGCTTTTTTTATACAGCTTTTTATTTAAGTTGAGAGTTACATCAAGTCAATATGTAATTAATTTGTAATGAAAAATGACCACTGAAAACTTTTAAGGCTGAAAAGGAGAGATAGAATTTGAATGTAGCCACATAAGCATGTTACAGAATAGTATTCGTAAGGATCATGTTTAAAAACACACACAGAATGAGAAAAATCCCCAATGTTAACTAAAAGGTAATATAAATGAGTGTTCCTTAATCATTACAGATTTGTGCTTTATTCTATATTTCATATTGGAAGTGTAGTCTAGACAAATTGATTTCTTGTCATTACCCATGCAAGCACGGAAAAAAAGTGTATCTCTTGAGAAAGTTCTGGGCCAAGTTTGGATTTTCCTGGGCTAGTCTGAAAAATCTAGTGTCTTCTGCAAAATCATCAGGAAATGAGCAGAAAATGAATCATGACAGAGATCTGCTCTTAATGTTTTCCAGAATTTTCAGTTTTATGATGGCATAATGCTGGCATTTGGAATGAAAATTGGCTGTTTCCACAGCTTTTCTCCATGATTCAGCTGCTAATTTCCTCAAGGAAAAAAAAACCTCAAATCCTGACCAGAATATTCTAAAAATCCCACCAAGAGAATCCTTCCTTCTCAATCACTGTTTGAGGCTACAGACACATGCACATTTTATACTGGCATAAACTAACTCCCATTACTATTAAGAATGCTGCTGCTCACCCCATTATCCTTTCATTGCTATTGCATCACCCCAACCTATTCACTGCTGCAAGGCTTTGAGCAGTCAGCCTGTGAACTGGATTGGAGCGAAAGCTGCACACACTTTTGGGAAAGGGAAGGAGTGGAGATGATTTTTCTATTGCTGTCCTCCTCTGTATGGCCTCACATCCAAATCCTGCTCACTCAGCCTGTTTAAACATCACAGAGGTGGCAGGGGAAAGACAAGAGTTGAGTTTTCTTCTCACAATACATTTGCTCAGATTTTTAGAGCTTTGGGGGATGTGCATAAAACTCAACACTATCCAAAATCACCAGGCTAAGCACAGATGCAGCTATTTCCTAAGAGATCTGACCTTGCTCCCTAAGAGCTAGATGAGATATGACTACAGATACCTTGATTTTTTTTATGATCTGGCTGTAAGTGTTACACAGTAGGTCACACAACAATAGCCCCCACAGAGCCGTTTCCTTATTTGCTCTGCTCCGGGGAACCTCTCACCCCTTTGCCCAGTCTCCTTCCTTTATTCTTGTTATTCCTTTTCAATCATTCCCTCTGCTTCCCTTACACAGTTAATAATTTGGTTTTCCCCTTTTTCTGAAGGCTAAATTTGTTTGTAGTGTCCTTTACCCAGTATCTATTAGTTTACTTCACCATCCACGTACATTCCATCTAATGCTACTTTTAGTGTCCTCTAAACTTTCAGATGCACTTGTGTTTGCTGCTCCCTATTCCCCTGATCTCCTGCTCCAGCTTTTCTTTACAGACATGTCCTTTGCTGATTTTTTTTCACTAACTACCACATAAACAAGTAGTCTGCAAACAGAATGTTCTGTGGCATTTTCCTGGAAGTATTGTATCATCTATTCTCAATAGAGAGGGCTGATGCCAAAAAATGAAATAGCTCTACCAGAAGGGACAAAAACCACTTTGCTGATAAATTCAGACACAGTAGAAGAGATAAACTCCCAAGTGACTACGACCTCCCATCAGGTATTTCAAGGGAGAAATGAGGACCCCACCCCCCCTCTCCAAACTAAATCACCAGAATTCCCTCAGCTGCTGCTTACAGAACATATTTTCAAAGCCTTCACCAGCTTCACTGCCCTTATTTACCTGATTTGTCTCGTTCTCATTTTAGGAGATGAAGGGAGAACCCTTAACATTCAAGCCAGGCTTTTTAGAGAATACAGGAGGCTTCACTACCAGAATATTTGGTGGAGAGAATTCTGAACTAGTCAGGTAATTTTGTAGTTAAATACTACAGCAATCAAATAAAAAATAATTACTAGAAATTCTAAATAAATAAGAAAAGAAGCAACAGTATTTTATGTGTATTAACATCTACTGAGTCAAAGTTCATAGAATACATATTTTTATAATAAAATGTGAACCTATATAATCCCTTTGGGGATTCTCGTAGAAGTGCTTTTGGGCCTCAAGAATCAGATCCTTTCAATCTACCTGTGCAAAACCATTTTAAGTTACACAGGGAACTGTACTAACACACAGTAGGATGTGTAAATTTGTCCTAAATTGTGATATGAGCTCTAGAGATGAGCCCATTTTCACAAATTTCAGGAAAAACAATCTCCTGAGGAGTACCAAATATTTCCTCTTCCTGGAGTTGAAATGAAGGAAAGGAGCTGAACCTGGGTATTGATTCATTTAGATTCATTTAGACAGGACTTCAAACAAACTCAGAAGCAAGAAGGGAGCAAGACAGAATGGCCTCTTCTCTGGAGCCTCCTACTGTCTACTAGCCAGCACATGGAGCTCTGGGAGGCAAGAACATGTACTTCACAGGGACAAAGTTTGCTGTGACAAATTTTTAATTCTGTTCCCTTAATCAGCAGATATATATATACATATGCACTGAGGATCTGAACTCCAATAACATATATTTATAAATATAGCCTGTAAATACAACTAGAATGCCAGCGGTTCTTTCAATTGGATTCCTGGTGAATACTTCCCTCAAGCTGCACTGACCTCAAGGTCTTTTGTGGGCCTTTCTTGAAAAAGAAAATAAATTAAATTATTCTCCCAGATGGTGAGCCCAGCAACTCAGACGCTAATCCCCCAAGCTCACATCAGCCCATTCACAACACATCAAAGCACAGATCTTTTTTCACTCCCTAGAAAACATTCAAGCAAGTGGAAGAGCTAATACATGCTTTAAGAAAAAGAAAATTGTCAATCAAAATGTAAAACATTAAAAGAGATATTTGAAGAGTGGCAGAAAACAGCCTGTTTCTTTCATAGCTAACAACAGGAAGCAGAAAACACCCCAAATTCTGAAGCTGCTGTAAACTATTTCTGTTGTTGAAATAATACTGTAATATATAGTACAAGCAGTGTGAATCATATGGAATTTCTGTACTCACACTGCTATCAAATTCCAAATCACAAATATTTTGCAAGCTGTTTTTCTAGTAACTTTCCTGAAGCGTCTGCTGCACAGCAACTAGAGGTTAACCAGGCCTGCAAGGAGGCTCAGGGCAGAAAGCACATTCAGCAGATGACATCAGGACTAATAGTGAACCCATCAACAAGATTGTTACAGCTAACTGGTTTTCATTTAGAAGTGTGGTTTTGCTTCCTTTCCTCTCAGCACCCTTCAGCAAGTGGGAAGTCAGGCTGTTCATTTTATTGCTATGTGCTGCAAAGAACACTTATGGTTAAGGTGAACACACAGACCGTGGCTCGTTACTGAATATTTATTGTTATTGAGAAGGGAGATTTTATCATGCTACAGATCTTTAAACAGCCTTGCTAGAAAAAGAGATATGAAGAGTTCTTTAGGTAAGCAAACACAGCTCCTCTGAACTTATGCCACTGCAATATAGTAATGGATTTGACAAACTCCAGTTCTCAGCAGCTTCAACCCAATATTTACATTTCACTGTTGTTCTAATACAGAACAAGGCTCAGTCAAAGAATTAAACACCAGCTTACAAAATATCATATTAGGCTACAGTAAGTAGTCTTCATTTCCTAAAAAATGTACTGAGCACTAAAACCAGAATCATGAGGGAGGAATCCATCTTGTTTTCTAAATGCCGCTAAGAAATAATAGCAATGAGAGTTAAAACCACTTTGTTGGATTCTTTTTACCTACACAGAAAAATTATGGCTATCAGACATTACTAATGTAGGAACAAAGCAATTTAAGGAGCTACAATCATCAAAGGTGGTGAGTTTTTGATACTTAGTAAGTTCAATCTTATTAATGGAGATAAGGCCAAACTGGAGGGACAACTTGTCATTTTGGGTACCAGTTAGAGTGTAGTGAAGCAGTGCAAGCCATAGGAACTGTTACCAGTGATGCTGGTTTGTACAATCTGCTGCAGACTTCTTGATGTGAAGGGAGACATTAAGGACAAAAAGCGTTGAGAGGGAATTTTCTTCTCATCCTTTGAAGAGAATTCTTGCTGGGTCCTCCAGCAGGAGCAGTGGGTTAGCACTGCTGTGATACTTGGAGGAAGATTACTAGTGGGAGAAGAAGAGCTGTAAGAAAAGCGAACAATGAGATTAAAGGGCCTAAAATGACAGGTAAGAGCTGAAGGTGCACCTGCACAGGAAATGTTCTATCTTTTCACTAAAAAGTCATCACAGTACTGAGATCTTTCTGCAGTTATTCCCCCAGAAAAGAAGTATTTTCTCACTACCATATTTTTTGATTCAATATTGATTGCTTCAGTGTTGCCAATGTCTGAGGCAAGCCAGACTTAGGGACTGAACACAGTGGCTTGAAGACAGAACTTCCACTTGTTCTTTTACATAGTGGGGGTAAAAAGAAAAGAAAAAAAAAAGATCATTCAGTGCACCCCAGATCGCAGAAGTAAAACAGGGAGCCAGGGCTGCTGGGGATTCCAGCTTCACAGGATCATCCAGACAACAGATCAAAAGCACATGGGTTAGAAACAAAAACAAATCCATATGCTGCCTAAGGGAGGAGTGCTAAGAAAACACTCATCAATACATTAACTTCTTTTTCTCTCCTCACAAGAAAGACTCACTTCACTAGAAAATGTCACTATGTTAGACATTGATATGATTATTTTTAAAAGCCCTTAAAATTTAATTCCCTAAAAATTAAAAACTATTGCTTCAAAATTATTTTCTAACTCCTTTGATGATTTTACTGCTGGCAAAAGAGGATAACATTTTTGCATCTCAGGACTCCTCACTGAGCACACAGTCTCAAGAGTAGTAGGAAGAGCAGCAGCTTTCCTCTCAGTTTGTGGAGGTTGGATTCTCATACAGGTTCCAATGCCTATATAAACACTGCTGCCCAAGCAGGGTGCACATCAGCATTAGTTCATAGCAAAGCGAAGTGACAGACTCTGCCCTTCACTGACAGCAACAGGGAACAAGGAACTGCCCTCCAACATTCAGGGAAAACAAATATCCCTGGCTTCCATACTATTTCTCACCTCAAATTCCTTGGGTCAGCACCTCTTGATGCCATTTCACTGTTGAGTTCTCTAATCTGCTTCAAACCTTCACTGACCCTTCATCCCATCTGAGTAAAACCATTCCAAAGGAAATCCCTTACAGGCGTGCCTACCATCAGCACAACATGTGTAGTATAGCACCTGTAAAATGCTTTGTCCCACCACACCTTGATTTATATTGAAATTTGAATGGCTTTGATGTGCAACTGTGAATCCACTACAAGGATCAAGCAAAAGAGTATTCACAGAGGTATTTGCAGATTCTTTGCTTTTCTTTGTTCTACAGAGTACCAACATAAGAAATATATCCCTTATATAACTGAAGAGTAGTCAGTAACCTACTGTGTAACACTAAAACAGGTGTTAAATCCAAAGACTATCAACTGTTTGAGTTTTCATTTAGGAATAGGCAACTTAAATTAATATTAGGCAGTAAAAAAGTACTAAATCTCCTGCAAGGGGCAAGACCATGCCACAACAAGACTGAAGCAACAGAATGAAGTCTCTTCACTCAGGCAGTGCAGCTCCCTGGGTCTGCATTGATGGAATTACAGCTCCATCTCAAGACTCAACAAACCCTCCTCCAAGGCATTATATTATATATACATTGAAATTTGATGCTTATTAAAGCATAATTCAAGAAGTTCACTGCTATTACTTGAGACCCACACCTATCACCCCCAAATCAGTCAGCATATTAACTGCCCTTAGGGATCATAAGAAATCAAATAAATGGCTTGGTGAGACAATTTCTGTACATATTCATATTTAATGGATGTTCTTGCTGAGTGCAACTGGAACCTCTTCCACTAGGTCAGGGACACAGGAAGGGAAGGGAACAGAAATGGATGTGGGGAGCCACACATCTGAGCATCATGCACAAACACACTTTCCAACAACATACCATTACCTTGGTACTAACCAAACACCCGAAAAAGTACAAAGGGAATTCCACCTTAAGCAGCAAGTCTACTATTCTGTCATTCATCCTTCTCACTGCCAAGCAGCTGACTGAAATGCTGGTTTGTTGGTTTGTTTTTGTTTTTGGCTATTTGGATTTGAAGAAAATTATGTTTCTTCAGGTTGTACTAACCAGGAAACATGCAGCTGAACCTTCAGGTCAGAACTGACCAGTACAATGAATTTCTATGCTACACATATTTTACAGAGATTCTAGTTCCCTCATTTTATTAGCTTTTTATCACTCAATGATTAGTTTTTTATCACTCATTTGATGTACAATGGATTATACTTTCATAATGCAAAGAGGCAGATTAGGAGTCTTGCCATTCTGTAAGCTCCAATGTCCCAGAAAAAGCAACCACCATATCTCACTGTCACAAAATTTAATTAGGTTGCATGACAAGATTTTGGTCTTGGGCTTGCTAGAGGGGCAGCTGCTGTGAAAAGCTGCCAGAAGCTTCCCCCATGTCCTGTGGAGCCAACGCCAGCCAGCTCCAAGATGGAGCTGCTGCTGACCAAGGCCAAGCCCACGAGTGATGGTGGTAGAGCTTCTGGGACAACATATTTAAGAAGGCAGGAAAGTCATTGTATAACTGAAACAACAGCCAGTGAGAGAGTAGAGAGACCCCAGGGCAAGTAGAGCAGGAGAGGGAGGAGGTGGTTCCCCTGCAGCTCATGGTGGTCCATAGGGACAGAGATCCACCTGAGGTCATTGAGGAGCCTCATGCTGGAGCAAGTGGATGCCTGAGGGAGGCTGTGACCCGATGGAGAGCCTACGCTGCAGCAGGACCATGGCTGGACTTGTGGCCCATGGAGGGAGAGTCCAGGATGGAGCAGGGGAAGAGTGGGAGGACTCCTCCCTGAGGAGGAAGCAGCAGCAGAGACAACGTGTGATGCACTGACATTCCTTGTCCCCCTGCACTGCTGGAGAGGAGGCAGTAGAGGAAATATGGAGTAAAACTGAGCCCAAGAAGAAGGGAAGGGTAGGAAGGAAGGTGCTTTTAAGATTTGGCTTCATTTCTCATTATCTAACTCTGATTTGATTGACAATAAATTAAACTAATTTCCCCAAGTAATTTCTGTTTTCCTCAGTAATCAGTGAGTGATCTCTCCCTGTCCTTATATCAACCCACAAGCCTTTAATTATGTTTTTTCTCCCCTGTCCAGTTAAGGAGGGGAGTGACACAGCAGCTTTCATGGACACCTGACATCCAGCCAGGGTCAATTCACCACAAAAATGGATTCTCTAACTTCCATCTCCAAAGCTCTCTTAAGAAATGGAAAATTTATTACATTTACAATGCTGGTTTCCCACATACATAACAAAATCCTGTAACATATTTTACTTCATCTTCAGCAGTGTTTGAAGGAAATTTCCTTTTCCATTTAAAGAACAAGTCTACTCAACAGGGAAATCATATTACAACAGCATCTTCTTCAAGTGTAACTTTATGCGCAGAAAAGCTTACTTAATGGACAAGAGATTTCCACCATGCTTCCCAACTTCACATACTGCAAAATTAACACACCCAGGAACATGAGCTGAATTCCCTGATCAAATGCTTTGTTCTTTAAGTTTCAGCCATTTGCTAATGGCAGAGCCCAGAATGGAGCTGGCCAGCATAGGCTCCATAAGACATGGGGGAAGCTTCTGTCATGGATGTAAGTTCCCATGGATGTTACTGGAATCACAAGGATGTACTATTTCTGTACTCCCAGCTCCCTTACTGGTGGTGACACTGAGAGAATTCAGAAGGACTCAACATAATTTTCAGATTTACATTAGCATCAGGTTTTTCAAAAATGTATTTGTTAAGGTGTTAGGGGATAGAAGTGGGAAAAAGGCCCTCATATTGTGCCCCTTCTACTATGTTAAGACTGTCAATTGGCTTCAGTAAGTTAGTATGTGAAAGCAAAAACTGCAGAAAGAAATGCACACTCTCCCACAAGAGGAGCCCTAGTGCTCCAGGCCTTTGAGTGCTTCTTTAAAAGAAGAGGGGGAGAAAGTACCTAAAACAGCAGGAACAGACATGGATCAGTTCTCAACCTTACAATATTTTGCAAGTCTGGCCTTTATATAGTTTTTCTATTTTTTTTTTTGTTTTTTGCATTATCGAGCAACTGTTGCCATTTCTCAAGGTCCAAAAAACCTCTTAATGTTAGACAAATACTCATTCACTTGCCCTATAACACCCTCAAAATAAAAAAAGAGTAAAAGTCCCCAAAATATAATAAAAACTGGAACAACAAAAGCCAGCTTCAAGTGTCATGGCTTAGTACAAACACGTAGTATCAAATATTTGGACAAGGATTTCAGAACAATCCCATGCCACATGTAAAATGAGAGATCTTAATTTGCCCTTACTGCAGAGGAATTACCCTCTATAAGATTTTCTGTCTGCTTTACTAGAAGCATCAAACACACACCACACACAGGAACAGATATGCACAGGCATTCCTACAGATGGACGATCCACAAGCAAAGGGGAAGAACCAGAATACTTCAAACTCCTTCAGCACAATGCACAGAATTCATCCCTGCAAGACTATGACTTTGTCCAGGATTTAGGCTAACCAGTCCTGAAATCCTTGACATATAAATAATTTCCCCCTTCCAAATAAAAGTCCCAGGTGAAAAATAAGACCTATTTTCTAAAACCCTACATAGGGTACATACAGTGCTATTCTTGATACATTACTTATAGCACTTCTTACCAAGTTGTATGTGAAAAATAAACAAAACCACTAAAGGAGGCAAGGAAGCAGCAAGTTTTATATGCTTCTTGACTGGAAGTGAATTGTCCAACCCAAGGTTTCTTATCTGTCCTAATTCACACACAAAACAATAAATCCTTCACAATATCACTAGCAAAGTAACTCCACAAAATTACTGCTGAAGAACTCTACAAGTCAAAACTATGATGATATTCCTGTAGTGGAAACTAAGTATTTGAAAAAAAAAACAAAAACAAAAACAAACAAACAAACAAACAAACAAAAAAAAAAAAAAAAAAAAAAAGAAAAAAGAAAAAAAACAAAACCACACACAACCAGAAAAAAACCCACCAAAAAAAATTTAAATAAATAAATAAAAAAACCAAACCAGAAGAGATAAATATCTGCAGAAAAATCCTAAATTTAGTAGAAATAACTGAGTGAGTGAAGGGGTATTAACTCTAGTAATTAATTTAACAATAACTTTAAGATTGACTGTTTTGGATGGTAAATACTCAAGACCTTAACCACCTATAAAAAATTATACCTAGTATCCTATTTCTCCTCCTATGACATAAACTTCAAAAGATGACCCATTAATATACAGTACATATTTAAATTACATGCACTGAGCTTGAAGCAATGTGACCCTGCTGCACAAGAGTAAAGGCCGGGCTATTTGAGAACAAAAATACATTGAAAAAAAGCTCTGTTGAAGCAGTCCTAGGAGTGAGCCTATACATACTTAAATAATTTCTACATAAGTTTTGTTTTAGCAGCTTTTGACTGGAAACAGGTACACAAGTAAAATCAAACCCTTACCTTCGAGTTCCACTTCTAGCTGATTGATGATCTAAAACCCCACACACAACCAGAAAAAAACCCACCAAAAAAAATTAAATAAATAAATAAAGAAAACCAAACCAGAAGAGATAAATATCTGCAGAAAAATCCTAAATTTAGTAGAAATAACTGAGTGAGTGAAGGGGTATTAACTCTAGTAATTAATTTAACAATAACTTTAAGATTGACTATTTTGGATGGTAAATACTCAAGACCTTAACCACCTATAAAAAATTATACCTAGTATCCTATTTCTCCTCCTATGACATAAACTTCAAAAGATGACCCATTAATATACAGTACATATTTAAATTACATGCACTGAGCTTGAAGCAATGTGACCCTGCTGCACAAGAGTAAAGGCCGGGCTATTTGAGAACAAAAATACATTGAAAAAAAGCTCTGTTGAAGCAGTCCTAGGAGTGAGCCTATACATACTTAAATAATTTCTACATAAGTTTTGTTTTAGCAGCTTTTGACTGGAAACAGGTACACAAGTAAAATCAAACCCTTACCTTCGAGTTCCACTTCTAGCTGATTGATGATCTATTAATTTTACATGCACTGCTGCTGAGTTTTTATATTAGAGTACAGCTGAGTGATGCTGTAGAGGTTTAATCATTTGTATGGCAACATAAAAGTGTAATAACAATTCACAATGAGTTGTAATTAGTACTAACGAAATCAAAAACTGAACAGGTCTCAACCTGTTTTTTATAGTGAACTCAAACCCAAAATATCTGTACTCTTATCAATTAAAAAGATTGTCCAGAGAAGAAAAAAAACAGCACATGGGGTCAGTTCTGCAAAGCACTTACTGTAAAGAGAAATGCCTCTGTAGAAGCCACTTTTTCCAAACACTTCAGAACATGGTTAATTCTTGCTAAGTGTTCATCAAAAAATGCTGGAAAAATTTCCAAGTACATTTATAAAGCAGAAGTTCCTAAGCATCAGGGTATGGCAAATCACAAATAACTTCACTACAGGAACAATGAACATCATGCAATTTTTCCATCTCTGCACAGATACCAACTTCAAGCAAAATTCTCTTCATCTCTAAAAGGAAGAGAGAAATGTGGGGCTTTTTCTGGTGCTAATAAGTGAATCAGCTGGCAGTCCCTTGCAACAGGATTGGGGATTGAAGAGGAAACTGCTGCTTGCCTTAAATAGAGAAGAAAAATGCAAACTATCCAGACAGAGTATTTTGTCAGAAGACATACCTGCCTCCAAGCTTGTTTAGCTTCTAAACCCAAGCCATGTCTCCAGCCTCCATTTATACAGTGCATCAGAAGAACAAAAGCCAGAGGTGACCAAGAGCCTCCAGAACACGTAAGAGCTGATGCGCACAATTTCCCTTTCTCAGGAGGGGTGTGGATGGCAGAAGGTGGGGACAGCAAGGAAATCACTTCCATGAGCCCCGAATACACAGTATGATTTGAGACTCAAAAATTCTCAAACAGTTGTTTAGCCTGCTGAGGAACACTAATATTCATGCTGATAGCTTTCACTGACAGACTGGATTTCTGAGTTGACAGAGGAAGCTTTATTTTCTGATGGTGTCTTGGCCCATTTGCCTATTGGTCTTCAGGCACTGGACAGAGGACATGAGGTCATGTCACACAAGAACACTTCATGACCCTCCTGCAACATCACTGTTCCCTGTTCTTATACAGTCCAACAGTTCAGAGGGCCAGTATGTCCCCTGCACTGGGGAAACCCCAACCACGATAAAGGTGTTACTGTCTGCAGGTAGCACTTCTGCCATTTGCAAATTAAATAATGAGATCCTGAGAAGTTATAAATACTTGCTTCTACCTTAGAGTTTTTCCTCCCAATGCAGAGCTCTTATCATCTGATTAGTCATTTAAGACATTTTCATCAGCTCAGTGTCTGTTCAGGGCAGAACACCCCTGTACAGCCCACCAGAATTTCTCTGTCTTCTCTAGGGCACTATTCCTAAGAACCTTTTAACTGTGATCATTTAGCTATCATATTTTCTCAGGGCTAGTTTTGACATTTGACATATATACGGAGAACACAGCATAGAAAACACAAATAGAAAACAATTGTCAATAGCTTGTCAAAAGCATACACTTCTAAAAGCCAGGAAGATCACTAGGATTCATTCGAAAATGGAAAAAACAGGAGCCTAGGTGACAGGCAAGTAGGCAGGAGAGCACTAGATGTGAAATGCAATCTCTAAGCTGACGTGATAATTCTTATGTTCAGTATGTACAATATTAACTGGTCCCAGAAATATTAACCCAGAGGAAGGAAAAAACTCCTGTGTTCCCCCATCATTTCTGCTGACTTAGTTTTTCATTTACCGCTGTTGTTGTTACACTTTCCTCTTCCTTTACTTGTCATCTCACAATTGACCTACAAGAGTAAGTCAATTGCATTGCTCTGACTAAACATTCACTCCCTCTTCCTCCCTATATTTATTTAACATAAATATTTATTTTCCTCATTGTGC
This sequence comes from Onychostruthus taczanowskii, assembly GCF_017590055.1. Taxonomy (NCBI): domain Eukaryota; kingdom Metazoa; phylum Chordata; class Aves; order Passeriformes; family Passeridae; genus Onychostruthus; species Onychostruthus taczanowskii. The sequence goes on from NW_024499462.1 coordinate 9,639,853, forward strand.
TTTTTTTTGTTAAGCATTTTCCTTTTCAGTAGTCCATCTTAATTGCAATTGTAGTGAATTGTCCGAAGTGCAGTCTCTGAGATCACAACAGGAATCTCTGAATGAAGAACATGACATAAAAATGTCTATTATCACCACTTACCTTTCAGTCAAACCACCTCATGCTTGTCCAGAGCCACCACACCAGTCATCTTTTTCTGGCTGATTCAGCTGAGTAACAGTCCTACAGAATCTCAGACAAAGCAGAAGCCTGCATGACTAATACCCTCAACCATCTTCTTGTCTTTGCTGTTCCATCTCTGTTGGAGCCTGCTAGCATTACAGTTTCTTTACAGAGGAATCTGCCACCAATGTTTCTTCACTGATACTCGTAAGAGTAAGCTGGAATATATCTCAGCTATACCAGATTTCTTCCTTAAAGGTTACAGCCCTCCTTTCCACAGCAAATGGCAGCATAAAACCAAGTCATCAAAGCCATATTTGTTTGAGACTAGATATATACATATAACCAGCATTTAAGGGAAACCACTTCTTTGTTTAACTATACATTCTTTCTTTTTAACTAAGACAGTCATACTATTTACAGGGAATATAGCAGCTTCTATCTCACCATGGCTCAGTTTATAATGTCTACTGACTATACGCAAGTCCAATATTTTCCCTTTTTCAGTATGCTTCCCTAAGCAGATTCTCCAAATATTTCCTGGAAAGAATTAAAAAAAAAAAAATGGAAGAGGAGGGAGGGGTGGAACAGGACCAGGCTAGCAAGCCAAAGTTATTTTCCAGCAGATGGTGCAACAGGGAACTGAAAACACTTGGCAGTAACAAATGGTTTTCTGAAAGTTCTACCAACTAGTTCAGATACATTCTTCAGAATCACCCTGGCAGCAGCCTAAGAGTTCAGATTTTTTGGTGAAGTCACTTAAGTTATGAAAAAAGGCTTGAGTTATTGCAAGAAGTTCAGGCCATCTGCTCCTCATATGTTTACACATAATCATTCAGGTGCAAACAAGAGCCATTAACACAGGAAGAATTACGTTCCTTGCAAACATACTCAAACTGTCAGAGTCAAAATAATGTAACAAGAGCTATAAACATTAATGTGAAAGGTCAAGGGCAAGAAAGCAATTTCCTTTTTCAGAAGTTCAGGACAACAATCATATAGTCAAATCTTAGCCAAACATCTTGACTGGTTGTTTTTTTTTTTCCAGATGGGATCATTAGTCTCTTTTTAAGATCTGAAAGCAGTGAACAGCTCAAGGATCAGCCAACAAATAAGTCAGCAGTTAACAACAATTTGAAATAAGTCAAGAAGTGTGATGAACTTCAAGACTGACCATTTCTAGCTCAAGCAGTTTTACATCAAGACATGCAAGGAAACCCCCTGAAAGAGCAATAGGATAGTTTCAGTCTCTTACTGTTACACTGTTGAACAGTATTTTTCCCAAGTGGCTGGAAAACTGTTGTTGGGCAGAGAGGCTACATCTCACACAGCAAAGATTCTACCTTGTTCTTAGCTGGTTTTGTAGATATCCCAACAAACTAATCTCTTCATTGAAAAGCCAGGACAATTTTATAGTTAGCTGAAGATAATGAGAAGCAGACTCAAAACTGCTAATAGAAGCAGAGCTGTCAATTGGCAACTATAGCACCAGGAAATAGAAATTACAAAAGCACTGCAGAGAAAGAAGGAGCAATGTGTTTAGGGAGCCAGCACAGCATGTGAAAGGCTAAATGAAAGAGCAGATAGAAGGTATAAGTGGATGAGAACGAATCTCTTTGAAAAAGCATTTTTCCGATAAATTGTTTGCAACCTGCAAACTGGGAATAGTGAGAGTGTCTGTCTGTGTCTCTCCTCTTTAGCACAATTTCTGCTCTCAGGACTGGGAAATTTCTTTCTGTGAAGGTCTGTGCCACCTTGCTTTCTTTGGGTCATTTCTAACTGGGAGAGGTCTCTGCAAGGCCCTCTTTATTACAGCATCTATGTTGATGCCACACAAGTGAAAATATTTAAAACACAGAATTCCTTCTCTCTCTGCATTGAGCATCAATCAGGGCTGATTAACAAGAACTGCATGCCTTGATTTGTACTCTGAAAGCACTCAGGAGAAATGGAACACTTAGATGATATTCAGGCAAATGAAGTTATAGATGCAAGAGCTGCCATTTTTGCTGTCATGGAATGTTTCATGGAAGGAGAGTTGTTATTTTGCAGGCTGTTTTTAAGCCACCAACAACAAGTTATAAGCTATAATTTTCAATATTTATTTTCTAGAAATGAGATGATATTTGCACTAAAGGATAGACAAGGAGACAGGAAAACACAATTCTAACTAATCCCAGACAACGGCCCTGCTGTCTGTGGTCATCTCCTTTGCCATAGTTTCTCTGTAAAACTTAAACAAAGGTACTGATATTGGTAAATCACAGCCTACTGAACAAGAGGGGACTAGAATTAGATGCTACTACATTATAGCATCTAAAATGAAGCAAACAATTGATCTTTAAAGACTGGGGGTGGGGGAATCCAAGTTCCAAGTCTTGATTTTAGTGACGTCAAAGATATCTTTTTTTATAATTTAATAAATGGCTTTGGATTTAGATGTAGATGTTCTACAGAACTATCACTGCATGAGAAGTGAAAATAAATAATAGCTGTTTTTCCAGTATTGTTACAGTTCACTAAAGTACAAAAATAAACTACCTTCAAAATAAGTAAGATATCATTGAATATTATGGAAAGCACAAATATTTTTAAACTGCTGTCAGTTTAGACAATTTAGCATCCTATAATAAAAAATTCATATCCCATATATTAATCATTATATGAATCATGCTTATTTATGGATATACTAACTGCCCAGACAACCAAGAGGATTTTTTCCTGTTCTCCCAGTAAGTGAATGACATTAAATTTGTTTGGAAAGCATTTAACCTGAAAGATAGCTAAAAGTAGAGTATTAACTGTGAATACTATTTATATGATATTATTTATATTAGTAAAAGATGGGGCTATCTGGTCCAAATTTGATTTGCATTTGGATATGGGCCAAAGCAATCAGAGCCAATAGCTGCTATGTGAGGCTAAGACCACTCAGCTTGCCTTCTGTTCCCAGAAAAGTGCAAATAAACAAATAACAAAACACTATTTATAAGTTATGTGAACACAAAACTCAAAGATTAGTAAGAAAAAACAAGCCAATCTTAATTCTTTTTACAATGGGGAAAGAGACCTAAAAAATATGAACAATATGGTAATTACTGCATCCCATCTTTACAATACTTTCAGCACTGCTTCTTGAATAAGATTTTGGGAAACAAGGACTAAACATGAAATTATGAAAAGACATTTGCAAAACTGAGTGGATACTGCATCAATTGAGAGTAGTTTATAACAAAATCTATTAGCTGGGGCTGTTCATACATCTGTCCTGGAGCTGATACAACTTAATTATTATCACAAGATATAAAAGCAATGGTTAGAGAATATATATGTTCCTTTTTGCCTGTCTGACTGACTACACAGAAAGGAGAAAGAGCAAAGGCAAACCTCTTTGGCTATCAGTTTGTTGCACTGGGGAGAGTGAAAAATGAGGTGAATCAGTGCTCCAGGCTTTCATCTGGGCACTTCTTCCCACTTCAGTCCACAGGGTTGTAGAGCTTACCACAAATTGAACTGCCTTGCAGGAAGGTTTGAGGGTTCCTTTTCCTTCTTCAGCCTTTATAATCATAAAAGTTATGACAAAACTGCAACACAGTGACCTCAGAGACAAACACTTAAGAAGCTCTGCCCAGCCAAAGGACAGATCTATTGAAAAATACTGTGTAGACTTGAAAGCCTACAGTCTTCAGTCATCTTTTATTGTAAGACTAACATGACTTTTGGCCAAATAATACCCTGTTCTCCAAACCCAAGATACACAAGTGACAAGAGACATTAACAGCAATTTAGGCATTCCTACAATTACAAACTAAGAGGAAATTTCATTTAAGTTATCTAAGCTGTATTCTTCATAACCACAACGAAGGTCAAATCCTGCATTGATTTTCAATGTTAGAAGTTTTGTAAGAATAAAACCACAATTCAGAACAGAATTCAAAGCTATCAGTGCTTCAAAAGAAATAATAAAAATTGATTGTCACAGATCAAATAATTTTATGGGTATAATATTAATTTAGAATAAGTCCCACTCTTCTCCACAGTAAACCACTACTGTATACAAATTTCCAAACACATGGAGACAATTGACATCAGCTTGTTTTCCTGACAGCAGTGTGACTTGACATTCATGGCTGTGCCTTCTCTTTCATTAGCTGCAGCCTAAAAGCAATGACTGATCAGTCAAATGTAGGCTGTGCAATACAGAGATAAAAAAATATATTTTGTAGGTCTAATATGTTTTGTGTTTTATCTGGGACATCATCAGCAACAGTCCCTTTGACTCTAACAGGACTATGTAAGTAAAGAAAATCACAGACCTGCTGGTGAGCAGGGTCACAGGTGGCCTTATTTCAGTTCTCCAAAGTCTACTGACTATAAAATGGGCAGACAACAACTCTGCTTCTAATATAATATTGTTATTCTTACAGCTGATTCTACCAACACAGTGATGGTGGAGGTTTTGAAGAAATAGACAGTTTCCACTAATGAAAAATAGATATCCAAGAACTAACAACAGGAATCATCACTGAAGGCTAAAGTTCTTTAGCTTTCTGCAGCTTTCCCCAGGTTTTTCACACAGGTTCTTTTTCCATGCTGTGTATTTAAGAAATTCCAATAGCTATGAAGAACGCAAGGAAGTTCATCACTATGTGAAAGAAACACAGCACGTAAACAGCTGCCAGTGTCAAGGGCTTCTTTAAAACAGCAATATGTTATGGGATTTTGATACTTCTGTTTCAGTGGGTTTTTTAAGACTAAGAAAAATTTCAGACATGATCTGTTTAAAGTCTAGAGGTACAAAAGAACTGGAGCATTATAACACCTGTTCTTCTGTTAATGCACTACATTTTTACATATAAAAATTGACAAGACAGGTGCAGACAATACAGGCTACTATAGATTGCACAGACACAGATAATTTCTATCATTTTAGTCATCTCACTGTGGTCTAGTGTTTACAGAGTCAGGTTTTTCCCTTCTGCTGACTGCCTAGTGACTGCTGGTGTGCCACTCCAGCTTGCCATGCTTTCAACCCTCAGCTTCAAAGAAAGATACTGAAAGTTTGTTTCTTTGTATTTTAAATGTGTAAGAGTTGGACAGTGTCACTGACACAAAATCACCAATCAAAAAAACTCTTCAAAGGCCCAGTACAAAACTCCTAGAAGTCAATGTTTATTGCTAATGATTTCAATTGTCTTTGAAACAGGTGATAAATTATCTTGGAGTTTAACACACAGCTGGGATAACACTTAAAAATACAATCCAAACGTTTTTTAAAAGCAAAAAACCTTTAGAAATACTGTATGCAAAAAGAATAACGTGTCACTAAAAGAATGCTCTTCTTCACTTAGAATATAATTTAGAACCTACTTCCATTTAATTTAAAAAGTGCTATATTGTTTTTATGTAAAAAAAAATAACATTAGTATTCGCCTTATATTTTGTTCAAAATATTTGCACTGCAAAGTTTTCAGAGTTTTACATTTGGAATCCCACAAATTATGGCACTATTTTTCCCCCATAGATGAACACATCCACAGTAGGGATTTACATGGATCTAAAAGAAATCAGGGAAGCAATCATTCTAAGCATTTTGAAATGCACCAAAATTTTGCAGATTCAAGGGCACAAATAGGGCACAAATTAGTAATCTTTTTTTTTTGTTTGTTTTCTTGGTCTCTTATTCTATCTTCTGGCCTTTTCTGACTTCCCTTGAGACAAGCATGATTATGTGCTACCACTGCAGGAAGACTGCTGAACATGAAAAAGATTGTAAGTATGATAATGCAGGTAATTGGAGAGTATAAATGGAAGAACTTTCTTATACCGTTAGGAAAAAAAAATTATCAAAGAGGTATTTACCCATGAAATTTGTTCCTCCTATTTTCCTTTTTTCCATTCAAGCCCATAGGGTTGATTGGCACAGGGATTCATTATTACTCCCTTTCTGATAAAAGGCATCATACTACTTGAAGGCAACACAGTATAGTTGGTTTACACCAGACATAAAGCTGATCTTTTAATTTGACATTTGCAGTGCTGTCCTTATTATCATGTGTGAACAGCCTAAAGACATCAAATATACCATGTAGGTAATTTTGTGCTTTTGCTTGAAACTCTTTTAAAAGCTTATATTGAAACTGGAGATGGAAATAGATGACAGACCTTACTTTGGAGACAAACTCAACTTAGTAATTAAAAATATATATTAAGTAAAAACTTCACTGTAAAATCATTAAGGGAAAAGGATTACTCTACTAAGTAACAAATAAATTTGCCTTTAAAGATGCAAATATTGTATTGGATAGATCTCCTTTTGCTATAAATCAAGCAAAGGTTTTTTTTATTGCAATGCAGGTAAAATAAGCTCTCTGGTTAAAAGGAAAAGCCCAATCATACTGTGAGCCAAAGATCCCTGAAGTCCATGACTTCACAATGAATGCTCGTATAGAGGCCCAAAACCAGAACTTGATCTCTCCCGTGGATCTTACTGTCTTCTGAAAGGTCAAGAACTCAGGGGTTTGTAATCTAGGTAAACCATCCAGATTTTTGTATTTAACAGCTTGCTATGAACCTTTCTGTAAAATTCTTTAGGTGTTGACAGCAGCATGTGAGTTGGGTTACAAACATAACACTTACAGACTGTATGGGGAAAAAGCCCCAAATTATTTCAGTCATATAATCATTCTCTATCACTTCCCCAAGGCTGGATTAAGCTCTCATGTAGTCTGTATTCTACCACTTGAAGGAAAACAATTTTTCTACCTCACCCTTTTTAACCCTTCTCTGTGAAGTGTATTATTTCTTCAGATGCTTTATTCCTTCTTCCTTGGGAAAATTAAAACCGAAAGACAATTCAGAAAATGCAGGCACCTTTTAATGATAGAATATGGGTGTGGGTTTTTTCTGGAGTATTTAATGCAATAAAATTAACTTTGTTATCATTTTATTGCAATTTGACAGCTTCAGAGTAATGAGCTGATGTTGTCAGAAAACTTTTCTTAAGAGCCTTGTCTAAGCTGTGGGACCAAAAGAAGGATTTTCTTAGGGGTTGGTGACAATCCTCACCAGCTACACACAAAACCAAGATCTAGGTTCCCACCTTTGCCTGTCAAAACAGATGTGTGTAAGCAGGTGAAGTAGAGAAATGTGCTTCAGTAAATCCTTTAGTTTATACTCCTAAAGAATCACAGCCTTTGGCACAATATAAAGAGCTACCCCATAATTAATATGGAAAAAAAATCTCTACCATCACTTCCCTCAGTGTGAATTGGTTTATACGCACGTACATAGAGACACAGAGAAGATTGTATTTTTACCTGAATATGTTTATTTGCTCTCAGCAGAATTAACTTCATCACTCATTTTTTTATTCAGGCACAGTATTAGGATCTTTCAGATCTGGCCCCAATACACATTTTTACCCTAATAAGAAATATTATTTGAGGGGTGAATTCCATAATTTTGAACACAGTTATAATCCTCTCAGAAACATGGAGGAAAACCAAGACAATCACCCAGCTAACAGATCCATCGAATCAAAGGCAATGAATTCTGTATGTACACAGAAATATGCCTAAGCTGATCTAACTGCAGGATCTAGTATTAAAAAACCACAACTTCAATAGCACAGTTCTTTAATATTAGATATTGTTCATTTGATACACTTACCTATTTTTATCCAGATAAAATAATTAATCTACACTTTCAGATCATTTTACTTGAGAGTACTGACATTAGGGAAAATTAAAATAACTGTCAATTAGGGAAGCTGAAACAATCAGCCAAGGAAATAGGAGTTAGGGAATCTTTTCCCAAAAGGCTCATCTCATGGGATGACAGTATCCACATGCCACAGTTTCTACTCTAGTCAACTCTGCATCAAGCTCTCTGTTAAGCATATCTACTAGAAACACATCCAGGGCTGACTGGAAGATTGCAAGAGGCAGACACCCACTACAGCATTAGGTACACTGTAGTACTGATTAATTGCTCTCGCCTTTAAAAGTTCACATCTATTCTTAAGCTTATTTATCTTGCCTCAGCTTCTAGCCTTTTTGTACTGGATTTAATAACAAGTTAGGAAAATACACAGATAGACTACAGGAGAGCAGACAGGAAAAAGCAAATAACTAGGAACACTATTTACTTCATTTTGCAGCTCATAGTTCCAGGCTTCCTCCAAATTATCATCATTTAAAAAAAGCCCTACACACTCAGCTACCTTCCACAGTCCCCAAGCCTGCTGACAAAAGTTCTATGTTTATTTTCCTGATGCAATTCTGCTGATGTTTAGTACACTTGTTCCTAGCTCTTAAAAGAGGAATTGCAAGAAGTACCTAAATTATGCCAAAGGGATGACCTAACACAGATCAGTACCTGGGGCTGCTGTCTTTTGCTCATTTCCCAGAGTAGTCTTTCCTTGAGGAAAAAGTGTCTCCTCAGATCGAGTACACTTAGGGGCTCAGCTGGGTCTGCACTGCTGTGCTCTGAAAACCTCCCACATCCAGCTTGCTGCTCCCAACCCATTGCAACCCAATCAATAATGCCAGAGTTACAGTCCAAGAGACATCGAAATTCTGAGGAAGAAAACAACCACAAATTTGCTAGCTTGTCAAAATAAAGTGTCACAGTGATAGTGTAACACAGCCTATGCCCATCTACAAATATGTCTTTTGCTATCTTTGATGCTTCAGAGGTTCATGAATTACTGAGATCTTGCTTGCATTACTGAGTTTGATTTGTTTGCTGCCTGACAGGTTAGGAATGGCAGTTCACTGTTATGAAGTGAGCCCTTTAGATCTGCAGTAGGAAGCGAAGTGTCAAAGCACTAGCTGTAGTCATGCAAGGAGGTGACTGGAGGAGTCTACCCCAGTGACAAATCAAAGTAGCAGTTGTGAAAGAAGCATGGGGAGGCTGCAGGAGGGAACAGTTCACTTGTCACTTCGGTACTAAATAACACGACCTTTACAACCCCATGTGTGTTCTCTTGAGAAAACAGAAAAAGGAGAAACAGCAGAGGGACTCTGCCAGCAGATTTCTGCCAGTTTTGGATGCCAGAATAAACGTGCAACCAGAAGGAATTTGGTAAATGATGCGTAACTTAAATCTATATGATACAATGTGATATTCCAAGGTGCCAGTAAATGAGAGAATTCAGGTGTCAGGATCGTGCATGCTGTGGCTGAGCCAAATTAACTACACTTAACAGTGATGGAGTACTGCACCAAAAAAGCCATACTAGTACTCCAGACCTAATTGATGTATATTGACACTACATTATTTTGTAGCTTAGCAATATAATCATAGAGCTTCTAACAAAAAAAAAAAAAAAAAAAAAAAAAAAAAAAAAAAAAAAAAAAAAAAAACAAAACCACCAAAATCCTATGATAATGAAATATTAAAATATAAGAAAACACCTTAGTGTGTTTTACCAAGAACAGAAAAATAATTTTGCATGCAATGAACAGCAGTGAACTCAGAACTAGAGATTCCATATGTTTTGTGACAAGAATGAATCAAAATACAACATTCCAGTCTGCAGAAATCAAGTGCACATTGTTTTCAAAATTCATTAAGAGGCATCTGAGGTATTAACAGTCTCCATGGCAGCTTCTGAACAGGCTGCAAATTAACACTCTCTGACAACTGAGCCCCTTACCTATTTGAATTCTTCATTGACTGGTTGAATTGTTAAGAGCTACATTTCTATCTATTCTATCTTCATTTTCCAATTATTCTGATACCTCTTTCTGATCTGTTACTCCTTGACACAAATGGATTAGCATTGCTATACCTGTCATTCTCCAGACAATCAGTGGAATCTATTTAAGTGTATAAATACATGTATGTTTGTATGCACACACACTTAATAAATACATGTATGTTTTAGTAGCACATTACCAAGATCTACCAGAAGCACTCAAAAGTCAGGAATTGACTGGGATAATAAGAAATTGCAGATCCTCAAAAATAAGTAAAATTTCAGGATGGTGGGGGGGGGGTGAGGTTATGAAAAGAACCCACAGAAAAAGGCACATGCTACACTAGGTTTTCCCCTAGAAGGAATATACAATCCTTCAAAAAAGAACCAATGACCAATTAAACTAGGAAAAAAAGGAAAACACACAAAACAATTCTCAGAAATATCTGCACAGCTATGAGCTATTCCAAAAGAATTCTGCACAAGGCAAGGACTTAGAACAGAAATAAGAGTCTAAACAGTTAATATTTGGTTTGGTAAAGCTGTAAGCAGCTGAAGACAAAAGCCTACAGTGGGAAGTGTCAGGCATCTTAATAGCCAGCAATATAAGCACCACCTATAATAAACGAGGGAGGGACAGAACAATAGTACAAATAAATTAACTAGAGCTTAGAAACCTCAAACAAGTGTCTCACTTTGCTGAAAATAAGATTTTTTTTTTTTACTAACAAGTACAGGATTTTTATGTGACATATTGAGAAGTATATTTCTTTGTGATGCTGGTCTATCTCAGAGGTATCATAAGTATAGAACCATGTAATGTGGCTGTTACTATGGAAACAACTCCTTTTCTAAGGAAAATCAGAAGGTATAAGTCAAGTAAAATCTCAATTTCTTGTGACACTGGTCAGACACCTTGTTAAACTGCACCCTTAACTTATTGCATTCCCATTTCTGTCAATTCTTTCCTACTGCTCTATGTTTCACATAGAAACAAGCAATACTAATTTTTCCCCATATTAATTGAAATAATATATCCTGAGTATGCAGCTCAGATTTCTTCACCTCAGCAGTAAATGCAGAACAGTCAAAGATAGGCTCTGAGGATACCCTTGCTAAAAGATGAACCTTGTTCGCACAGGAATCTATGTCATCAAGGTATGACTTTCCACCTTCCATTGTAATAAAAGGAAAAAAAGGGACAAAATAAAACATCATGTCAATCATACAGCGATTTCTTTATTTTTCTTACACAAATAAAAATAATTATATAGAATTAGACAAGTCACTATAATAAGTGCAACACTGAGGAAAACAGAAAACAAAGATGTAGAGAACGAATTGCTAAGGGTCACCGGTACAAATTCATCTCTCTCCTAAATGTTTAAGGATGCTATTTGCTAATAACTCCATGACTCTTACTTGTGCCCTCCAAGTACTAAGTCTCAAATGTCTGCAAAGTCTCTCCCTGATAATTAACTGTGAATAAAAGCTACAATGTTTAACCTCTGTTTCTGCAGTATTATCTAAGACTGGTCTACAGACTACCAAATATTCTTCCATTATTCAGTCTACCAACTAATTTTATCAACTCCCATTTCCAAATCCCTTTTTTCTTCAGTAAGGTCAATACCAGTGTAGATCTGCTCCTTATTGCCTGCATTCAAGTAAGAACAGGCTCATCACACTTCCTGCAAAAAATAAATGGGGTTACAAATCATAATAAGTTTTCTCTTTCTCACTATCACTTAAGCACATAAAGGCTTGCGCCACAAAAAGTGACAATTTGGGGTCATGGCAATGCTTGACACAGAAAAGCAAAACAAATTTCAGGGAAATAAAAATAAACTACACTTTTCATGTAGTTCCAACACTAAAAATACTAAAATCAGTAGAGAGGAGCCTGACTGTCCCCTGCCCTACTACATCTGTAAACACCCAGCCCTTACTTTGCATGAATGTAACATGAGAAATTTAAGCCTGAACTCTACCCACAGACAATATATCTTACATTAGCCTTTTATCTGAATGAATGACACCTCAATCAATGCCTTGATCCAGAAAGGGAAAATTAAGCAATTACAGGGAATTTCAAATTCATTGCTGTCTCTTTGTTTTGGAAAACAAAGCATGAGCACCGCCTCTTTTCTGAATACTTTTCTTCAGTATAAAGGTTATGCTCAGCCAACTGGGAGACACACACTCTCCCCACACGTTTTTGGGGGACCAGCTGCAGCATCCGGAGTCTGTTACTTCTCACTACCTGGAAAACTCCTACCTTATATAAGCATGCTAAAAAAGAAAAAAAAAAGAACATGGTTGAGAAAATTTGAATAATACATAAGTCAAAAGACATTGTCATCTGCTGGAAACTGCACAAACAGAAAAAGGGGCTTCAGTAATTCATCAAATAAGCTGCTTGCCATGAATTATTCACTTAGTTTTACTACTAAGGCTTCCATGTGCTTCAAGTCACACAAGTGTGATAGGGAGATAGCAACCTGGGAATCAGGGTTGTGAAGGTCTTGCCTGCTCTTATATTTTCCAAGAGAGGAAATGAAGTTAGAATAATTATATTTTTCTATTTTTATCTTTGCTATTAATCTCTTGGCTGGATTACTGAGGGATGCAGTATCTCTGCTTTGCCCTTTCAATGCCCATTTCCTTTATAAGTCGCTAAGGGGAATTCTTCCTTTCAGTTGTACTTTTCCCCTTTGTGAATAGTCTCTAATGATCAGAGAAATCTAGAAGTGAGCTAAAGAGCCTGTGGATCAGAAGACTTGTCTTCAGGATGGTACCCATATTCATGAAAGCAAGCAATCCAAAGAGAAAAAGCTTCAAGAGAAGTTTGATGATGATAATATTATAAAGAAGGGAGAAAAGAAGAGAGGAAATGAGAGCCACCTAAGGAACAGCATGAAATAACCATTAAGATGCAAACAGCTTAAATGTAGAATCCCTTCTCCTTGAGTTCTTTTTAAATTGACGTGAAGTTCCAAAATATATCAAGATCATAGAGAAAAACTCAATCATGTTATTCTGATAACAGACACTACTGTGTTTTCTAGATCTCCAGACAGTCAAAAAAATACCCTATGTCTGAGAAAATAAAGGTCCTTTTTTAATCCCTGTATGGCTGCAGAGGGCAGTCTGCATTCTTGAACAGATCTGCAGGTAAATACGGTCCCTTCAATGACTGACAACAGCCCAGGAACAGACTATTCCATTTAGTGAAGCATTAATTCCATTTGCTGGAGCTCTAGAAAACAAGCTTGGTGAAACACACAGTGAACATCAGTCCACCTTCACGATTTGAGGACAAACTCACTAATATCCAATTGGATTATCCCAAACTGTGTCTTACAGTTGCACACTTTTAAGAAATCTTAAAAAAAAGTCCAAAAACTGAATGGAAATGGATTCTGCCCTATGCCGTTCAGCACACGTGAAGAATTTTGACATATACTTTGGGGAAGCTGTTCAATATCTTTTTCCAAATGGTATTTTATTTCTCTATTTTCCTTTTTTCAATCCTACCTGTTGCAGTATAATTTAGAACTAGAAACAGTTGCTGGCCACCAGATGGTAGGAACAGCCATGTTCTCCTGCATCCACCCTGGGGTGCTCAGGTCTGCTGCTCTGTCCTGGCCTGACAGAGGCAGTGCCCATGACAGAGGATGCTGTCACTGCTGCAACAATCAGATTTTGGGCCACAGTTTGCATCATCAATCAATAACATCAGTAAAGTGGCAGGTTATCTATATGACATAAGTACGAGGTTAATGTTACTATTAGCCTTCACATAAGGACAATAAAAGTTTATTTATACACATATATAGAAAAATATAAGTTTCTATATCCACCTATTTTTAAAAAACAAATGCTAAGAAGCAGTTAGCAAGCTGCCAGTCACTCAGATTGTCCTGCCATGCAGCCACGTCTGGTGTGAGGGGTTTAGGGATGTTTGGCAGTCAATGTGCTTACGGTCCATCTGCTCACAACATCAACAATGTGCCAGGTTTCTAACTGTATTCTTCAGCTACATTGTTTATTGTTCAAGTAGATTGTTTTCCTACTACTCAATACTGATTTGTAAACTGTGTCTCTCTTTAGCATTGTTTTCATGAAAATGAAAGGAAACACAAATGAGTAACAACCTTGCCTTCCCGGTACTGCAGTTTAGGGGAGGGCAGAGGGGAGCCCATTATTGTTGGTTACAGCTAATTTACTGAATAAGAGACGGTTCTCCATCTAAATTTGAATATGTAAATAATCCAGTCAGAAACACATATCTCTCTGCTGTGTATTTAATTTCTACTTGCTATGCTATTCCCCGGCTGCTTTGCATCTCTGTAAGTCTTCAATTATTATCATTGAATCAGTCACACAGCATACATCCTGACTGTCACATGGATCTGCATCAAAGACACACAAATATTCTCATGCCTACAGTTCAACTTGATTGTTTCTATGGTTATGACAGATATATTAGTGCTTTTCCTTAATTATATACCTTGCTATTGACCACTCTGTGATCCAGCCCCTACATTTCACTCTTTACAACAGGGCCTGCTGACATGAAGAACTAAGACAGCAATCTATTTTTTCCCCTGAGCCGAGAAAAACTGAAGGCTTAAAGAAACTGTAAAACAAAAGTCAATGCAGCCACAGATAAATCAGGACACTGATTTAAAGGATACAATAATATGAGACCAATACTACTGTAGGCAAAATTTTGTGAGATAACTGTTTAGATGAGCATGGTTCTGGTTTTAAGCCATTTAATCACCATATCAAACTTCCTGTGGATTTTGCTACGTGTCACATGACACTGTGCCCTAATCCTATACTTGGCACAACAGTAGCTGTTTTCTCTCAGACAACTTGCATTTTATGCAAACTACAGTTCTTAAGCAAAAACCATGTGTCTGTTTGGAGAGTTAAAAAGAATTTCCTGCTAATGTCACAGAGGTTTATGCTGCTCCAAACCTAGCTAGCGCCATTATCTCATTGTTTGCCTAGCATGACTCACAGAGGTTACATCAAGTAATCAGCCTAACTCTTGCACAATGGCCAAGCCCTTAAGATTTCTTGCTATGATCATGGCAGTGCACAACATCAGCATCCGATTCATTCAGCATGTCGACTCAACACAATTATTTTCCAGCAGGTGCCATCAGCATCTATTCATTGCGACACAGTACATTTTAGAAGAAAACCTTTCTTTGAGAAAAAGAATGCAAGCTCAGAGAAAGAGGGATTTCCACACTATTTCATCTGTCACAGCTCACTAGGCAGTGTGGCACAGTCACCTTCCTTTCTGAGAGGCCAATGCACTAACAAAACAGAGGACTGTGCTTCTGATCTTCATCCATGCACTTCTACCCCCAAGTCTCCAGCATCTTTTGGGAGCAGGTGGTTAGTACCAACTGCTGGTTCTCACAGCTCATTACAGCGCCCATTTCTGCACCAAGACATGTCATTCAGAACAGCATTGCAAAGAACAGGACCATAAGTGAAATACCATCCACTCTTCTTTATTGTGCAAACTGAATGCTGTGGAGATCCAAGACATTTCTGTCTCTTCATCCCTCTGCAGTGATACCACCTTAGACTATACAGACAAACCAAAAAAAACAGATGGATCCAACTTTGTACCTACTGAAGCCTGCACAGAGCCCTGAGACAGCTTGGTCTGCCTGTGGAGGCACAGGCAGCAGGGAAAGGTATTATGAATGCAGAATTGTGAAGTGAACAGGATGCACATACACACCATTTACTTGTGAGCAGATCGAGTCCAGAACAGAAAATATCACTAGAAAAGGTATTTTAAAGCACAAAGACTGGGGATAACA
This sequence comes from Onychostruthus taczanowskii, assembly GCF_017590055.1. Classification (NCBI taxonomy): domain Eukaryota; kingdom Metazoa; phylum Chordata; class Aves; order Passeriformes; family Passeridae; genus Onychostruthus; species Onychostruthus taczanowskii. The sequence continues at coordinate 9,655,574 of NW_024499462.1, forward strand.
TTGGGGGTGGGGGAGAGGAGATCAATATCCATGATGGGAGATGTGTGAGAAAAGGAGAGAAATGTGTTGGACAAAATGCTTGAAGTACTGCAGAAGAGCCCTGCAGAGCAAATAGGGCACTACACCTATTGGAATGGCACAGAGAAGCACTAAATAAGAACAACCTCTAATTCAGTAAAAAGCAAAACATAAGGGAGGGATAGATGTTAAAATAATGATAAATAGCATCTTAGACTTCCTCTTTTCCCCAAAGCACGTCAGACAGGACAATCCAGCAGGGAAGCTGTGGGCTGAAGCATGGGGACTGCTTAGCAATGCACACAATAGTGAGGGGCAAGAACACAGGGATCATCACATTCAATTCAAAAGGATAAGAAGAACTCAGAAAGACAGAACTAATTACTTAAACTGCAGTCTTGCTTGCTATAAAACCTTCAAGAAGTAGAACATCAGGTACAAAAGAAGACTGGGAAGATTACATATTGAAGTTCCGAGAGCACAAAAATGAAATGCACCACAGAGTAAGAAAACAAAGCCACATAAGGAGCTAAGCTAAATAACAAGAAGTATCAAGTGAATTAAGAACATGGGGTCAGTGAAGGAGACAGTACAACAGTCCCCTAAGAGGTAGGAACTATAAATTATTCACCAGAAGGGGAGAAAGGCAGTGATTCAAAGTGTGCTAGAGCCAAGAATCTAAGTGTGAAGTTCAAAAACTACACATTCTGTCAAAGGAACTTGAAAGAGGCACAGCACACCAGGTTAAAACATTAGAATGGGGCAAATTACTTGGAAAAGAGTGACTAGAACATCACTGGTTTTAACCAAAACCTCAACTGTAATACAAAGATGCAAAGCAAGTCATGATGGTGATGAGATTTAAATCAAAGTTGTAAATAAAGTTTTAAGTTCCTAATGGGAAAAAAGGAGAAAAATAAAAAATAAACAATACAGAAGTAGTGCAAGGAAGGCCACCAGTCAACAGGAAGCATTTTGCACTATTAAAATGATAAAAAAAAAAAAAAAAGACAGCAAAATGCCAAATTTCTGGTGTAAAGAATATATGGTAAAACTAAATTTTCCACCAACTGTTTTCTCTCAGACATCTTGCATTTTATGCAAACTGCAATTCTTAAGCAAAAAACATTTGTCTGTTTGGAGAGTTAAAAACAAATGCAGTGTTATATGAGTAGTGAAGAAATATGTGAAACGGCATGACATATAAAATAATGACCAGTCAAAGTCAGGACGATAAAATGGCCTGAAAATCCAGTCATGGCATCTCTCTGGTATGCAGAAATTTAACACAATTGGATCCCTCCAGTAATCTTAAACTATGACCAGATATTCTGCAGAAAAAGATCTGGATCCCAGTATGGAATTACGGACTCAGGTCCCTGTGGCTTGATCCATTCTCCAATAATGTATTTATTCATGTCCCATCTGCCAAAATAATCCTTTTCCCAGCTTTCCTTTATTTTTAACAAAAAAAGCATATAACACCCCCCATGCTTTCATGCCTACAAATAGGAAAAAAAATCTGGAAAGGGTTCTTACAGACAAACTAAGTGGCATAATAATTCTATGAGCACTTCTCATTAAAAAAAAACCCTTTTGCTTAGCTCCTCAGGAAAACTGAAGTGTCTTTCAAGCAACAGAAATCCAAATAATAATAAATACTTTTTTCCCTCACAAATCCATATTCACAACTAAAACAAGATAATATTATTGAAGACCTCACAGTATACATTAACAGAGTCACACCTACAAAGAAACCTATCACCTTCCTGATTTAGAAAACAACTGATTTTGTGTAGGATAAAATAAATAAAGACTTAGGAATAAAATGGTGAATCATTCAATTAGTTTTAGCTTTCCAATTCAGCAGCTAAGGGAAATTCTGATCAATACAGCAAACATCCAGCTTCCTAAACAAAAAGCACATTTCATACAAAGCTGAACATTTTTCTCCTTGTCACACAGAATTATCTTAATTATTATTTCAAGGAACAGCTTTACATAGAATCATCTAGGAATCCAAAATGCTGCTCAGAAACTCATCACTGGAATAATTTATGATTTTTTCTTCCTAACATCTTGGGCTTGTTTGATATGCTTGCCATTTCTCTCTGACAGGGAGGTCGATTAAATCACATTTATATTGTAAACGTATGCATTGCTTTTTACCCTAGGCGGTGGATGAAGAGATACAGAGCCCCATGGGAAAAGCAAGCCAATCCACTTTCATATTGCAAACTTCTGCTGTTCGGAAGAAATGAATGGTTGCCAGGGAGAGCTGGGAATTACTCGAGGATGCAAAATGTTATTTTAGAATCCTTTTGAGAGAGGTTTTTCTCTCCCCCACCTCACCATTTTCACATCTCCTGCTAATGCAGCTCACATCAGTTTCTATGAAAACACTGAAGGAATGCACTTCACCAGCATTCTTCAGAGGATCTGTATAAATCAGGCTTTAACTCTGCCTGCATAAAGCAGGCCATTTCTTTACTTTCAAAGGGAGAAGAGAAAAAGGATTTGTAACATTTTCCAAAGCATTATGTCTGCCAAAGATCATTTGAGATGAGGAAGGTCACCACACGTTTTTGAACTAAAAGAAAGTGCTAAAAACAGGGAGGGTAAAGGTCATTGCTTAGGGCCATGGAAAAATGAGGCTGCAGTATCATTAACCTAAGAGAACTAATTAGGAAACATTCAGCTTTTATAAATTATGCAAAGCACTCCATTTACACTTTTTCAGATTTTTACCATAACAGAGATAATTAGGAAACATTTACAGCAACAGTGTAGCCTAATAAAGCAATCCTTTCATATCAGGATACCTTCCCTCTAACACCTGCATACCTACAATAGTGAGAAATATGTATTGTTACCTAAAAAACCTTTATGGAAATCATTTCATCTGTCACCGAAGACCAACATGACCATGTTGGTATTTCCCCTTCACTTGAGGCAATAGCAAAAGTCAATCAACTCAACTAAGTAAATAACTACTCTTTGTAGTTCTAAGGGCTTCTTGCTAGTTTAATTATGAGAGAAAATTAGTTTGTGTAATTTAACCTTAAGAATATAAACCTCGCCATTCAGGGATTATGTAAACTCAGAGTCAAATCCTACAGTGGAGTCCATTCCAACTTAGTACTCCAGAAAAACTAGAGAGATTTGACATTTCAGTGTTAAACTTAACAGTATGAAGTATTCTGAAATATTAGCTTGGTTCTCTGATTAATTTTTACAGGACTTACATTGGCTAAGTATTTAAAGAGGATGCTCTAATGAAAAATCCTGAAATTAGGAACGTTCAGCAAAAAATTACTTTTTCTGCAGATAGAAAAATATTAAAGTTATTTATCTCCATACATCCTGTGCTTGTTTTGGAAACATAGTTTGTAAAGATAATCAGATAATTTTCCTCCTCCCATTAGGGAGAAAGAGACAGAGAAAAAAATATAAAACATGGTGAAGAAAATGGGGGCTGAAATCCAACTGGGGAGGGTTAGGGGCAGAATTGGATAAGAGGAAAGGGGAGGTAAGGAAAAAAGTCTCGTGGAAGTCCAAAATTATAAGAATTCAACCACCTCTAGTATTTCACGAGGTTAAGGAGATAAGCAAATACACTCCTGCCTTCAGACCTTCTGCTCGTAATGCTCTAAAGAGTGACTTATAGTGAAAGTCAAGTCAGGGGAAAGATTCCCTGCATTCATCTTTACATGTTCTGTATGAAATACAATCTGATTTCACTATAAGACTTTGATGACAACACAAAAGACTTAACATATAATCACAGAAATTCAGCTTGTGATCTGGGGGAGATAAAGACCAAGAATGAATTTTGGCACACTACAGCTTTCAGAAAAATTGAAGAACATAACGCAGTGAGTTTTCTTGTATATCATTCATCATTGTTCCTCCCAGGAACTGCACAGTCAAAACATACACCACATGACTAGAACACCCATGTACCGTTCTGATATTTTTCCTCTTGGCCAAAAATTAAGTTTTCACACAAATATTTGGAAAACTCTGATGTTTCTACTATTGACATAACTCCAATACTGACCAGCTCTACAGAACAATAACTCCTGAAACCTTTTTAAAATATCACTGTATAAATCTTCTGCCATGAATCAGATTTAAATAAACATAGATTTTCTCCATCTCCCATGTTTATCCAGTTAGAGCAAAGGCCTCACATTCCAGTGCTCCAGTCTCAAAGCAGCGGGTCAGCCCCTCAGCCAGGTACACTGCACTCCCTGATGCACGGAGGAGTTTGCTCAAGTGCTGTGTACAAAAACCAGCCAATACTAAATGATATCTAAAGAGTTTTAACCCAAATATTAACATTTTTCTTACTACAACTATCAACTCTATTGTGTTTATTGTCTTAATTCTATTAATACAAAGTACTCCTGGTGTATGAATCTCTTGCTATTCATACATTAGAGTTTTGTTCATTATTTTACATGGTTTAGCACTACTTGTACCATAAATGACAGGACAGCATGAATTTACACTATATAATGAAAAACTGTTAAAAATACACCATGAACAAAATCTAAAACAGTGTAATTCAGTGTAGTCTGATACTTCCAGTGACACTAGCCTAAAGCAGAAAACAAGAAAAAATGAGATTATATCTTTGGTTTGCCACTCACCTGCTATGTAACCATGGTAAAATAATGATGGCTGCCTACTTCCATTTCTCCTTTTCTTCACTTCTTAGGTGAATTTGGCAGTAATTATTAATTTTGTTGGAGAGTAATAGGTACAAGCATAATCCTATAATACTACCAAAAGACAACATGGGCCTTGAAAGATTAATTGGATTTCATATTTCTATGCTTTTGATTACCTGACTGGAAGATTACCTGGTGAGTCATGAGAACATTGCACAGCCTGACAGCTGTACTGGACTTCAGGATGTGCAGTAATAGATCTCTGGTACAATTTATCCGAACTTACTGCAACTATGGTTTAAAAGACAGCCAAAAAAACAGAGAATAAAAAAGAAGCTGTGACAAGTGCTTTATTACTTTCACTTACACTAAAGAAAGGCAACTTCCACCATTGGTACTGAATGCCAGGAAGAAGTATTGCTCCATTTCATAAACAGAATTCCGGCAGAACTGCCAGAGTTGCTGAGTGAACTTAGAGAGCTGCATTATCTTGGGGCTATCATAAAGACTGAATGTAAAAATTTATCCATACCTTTCCATAAACTGCAAAGAGGTGGAAAAACAAAATAATGTTGCAGCTTTGCAGATGGCACACCTTGAAAGCTCAGCTCTAACAGCCACATCTGTGGCTGCAGCCACTCAGCAGAGCCCTACCTACAGATTTGTCAGCTGTTCTCAGATCAGCCAAGGGCACTGCTGTGGCCACAGCAGAAATGCTTTGTGTGAATTAATCTGATCTCTTATTACATCCAAATCTATCCATGTTTCAGTCCTGATATAATGATGTATCTTTTGCTTGTTCTTCTCTTTTCTCATGTTCCTTTAAGAGCAGGTGGCTGAGCAAATTCTCCTTGAACAGCTAACTTTTTTAACTTTAACAACCTGCTGCTGTCCCAAGCCTACAGAGAAATATAATCCAACCCTGCCATCCCATAGCTATTCACTAATAGATAAATTCCCTCAGCAACTGCCTCATAATATTTAGAAGAACCCTGAAGTTGAACAGAAATTTTCTCAAATCTTCCAACACCATCAGTGGTCTTTGAATAATCTTCTCTAAATTCTACAAGAGTTCTGCAGCCAGGACCCAAGGCTCATGAACTGAAGCCCATTACCCTAACCATCACCATCTTAAGCAAATGTCTTTTTTTGAATAATGCAAATTGATCAAATTTTTTTCAACCTTAAAAAGATGAAGACTCAAAACAGTCTTTAAGTCACCCTCCGTTCATTCAGGAGTTCACCTAGTAATTCTTTTTCTCTTGAATTCCAAATACAAGTATATGAATGAGAAACATTTGCCCACATAAATAAAAGCTGCCTTGCCTGGTCCCTCATTAGTACAACCTGTCCTTTGTTTTCAGCTCCTGGGTGAGAGGAACAGATACACACTGGATTCATTAGAGTCCTCATTACGACTCTCGCTACAAGAACAAGATACCCTAATTGTAAGACAGATGAGAAAGACAGCGGCATCCTGTAGTACTGTGACCTTTCCAACACTTCATATTTTGACTCGCTGACCATTCCATCTGCTTGTTGCACACTGCAGGGAAGAACAGGATAGTCATGCATGACGGCAACTGGGAGGGAAGTTAACCCTTTACTGTAAACCAATGTAATCTCACTACAAGTTTCAGTTCGGTCCTGCTAAACTGCCAGGGCTTACCCTGCATTTCTGTCACCTGTGGCAATACAAACTTTTATTGCATCTCTGAGATCACACTCACAGATCAAGCTTCTTTTGTGAAAAAGCAATGATGGATTACTATTCTGGGCGACCCTTTACAAAAAGTGACAAATCACTTTTAATTCCTTGGATATTCATTATCATAACACTAATCCATCTGGCATTAAGGCAGGAATAATATTCAGGCATGTATTCTTTCCTTTGCAATTTACTACTATTCTTGAATAGCTTTTGAGATCGTATTATCAGAGATCCCCAGGTACTTTCATATCACACAAAATACTCCAAAATATTACAGTGCCACTAATGTCTCAGAATTTTCCTAACTTGACTTCACTATTACAGCATGAAGTTCTTCAGATAGGACCTGGCCTTTCCAACAGCAGTGGCACTTGATAACATCATTACTCCCCATCAACTCTAGAAATTGTCAAAACTCCTTGCTGAGCATAAATGTTTGCAAAACTAAAGAAAATAAAAGCCTGAAGCAATTGATAGTCCATACTAGGGAAAATGGGACAGACTGAATCTCTCTCTCCAAGTAGACCTGCAGACCTCAATAGCACCTTCCAGCACCTAAAGGTGGCCTAAAAAAAAGCCAGAGAGGGACTTCAGAAAAGGGCACATTAAATAAGAGGGAACGGCCCTAAAGTGAAAGAGGGCAGGTTTAGATCAAGTACTAGAAAGAAATGCTTCACCATGTGGGTTGTGGGGCACTGGGAGAGGTTGCCCCAAAAAAGTTGTCAATGTCCTACTCCTGAAAATATTCAAGGACAGCCTGGATGAACACCTTCCTGGTCTGGTGGAAGGTGCCTCTAAGGTCCCTTCCAATTGAAGCCATTCTCTGGAGGAAGTCGTAATTTTAAGTCACAAGCTGTGAGAAACACTGCACCAACAATGACCAGAAATACATATATATATATATATAAACATGCACATATCTTTAAATAAAACTTCAATATCTTTTAAGATTATGAATGAAGAACTTACAGATCCAAGATCTATATCCATGTCTCCTTCCTCTAAAGACTGACTGAGCCATGGAAGCAACCTGAGAAGGGTAAACCTCCAATAGATGTGGCCAAGGGCCAAGAACAGAAAGGAGGTGAGTTACAGAATTGTAGGAAAAGTTTCAAGGCAACAGTCTAGACTAAAAGAAGTAAAAAGAAATACAGCAGAGAAGGAAGGTGTCAGTTATTTAAAAGAGCAACAAAATTAATAAAAAAGCAACAAATGGAATAAAATTTTACACAAAGTCAAACAGGCAGTCAGTGGAGGGCTGAAAGAATGAGCAGGAATTGGTTACAGCAACACAGAAGTTGCTCTAAGAAACAGAAAGGGAAGCAGAGCTACAGGAAAGCAATTGAATTTGAGATACTGAATTCAAGACACAAGTGATCCAACAGAATATATTAAATATATAGTCAAAACACAAAACTGCTCAAGTGTTACTGGGAGGTCTAGAGGAATATATAAAGCAGGAAATATCAAAGTTAAAATGCCACCTTTCCAAGAGCACATCTAAGAGGACACATATTCATGTGGGAAATCTGATGGAAATTTGATTGTCAAAATTAACCAAAGACCCAAAGCAAAATCCAACAATAGCAAAAATATAACCCCACAAATGGGCAACAGACTGGTATTTTGGCATCTTAAAGTGTGATAAAACTACACCCTTCTAATTGCTCTTTGCCTAACTACTATTCAGTATGTAAATAATCCCAGTCATGAGGAATTAATAATTCATAAATCACAAAGTTAAAATTAATTTTCCCATGTCTGATTTTCTTTAAAAAAATACATTATACACAGTGGAAATTAAAATGGCTCAAGCTGTTTTACACTGACTACATGTATTCATGTTTTCTATAGAGGACTCTTTCTCTTTGTATGAGAACTGTTAAGTCTTATTAATATTATTATTTAATAAGATTAGTAAAAATTAAACTCCATCATTTAAAAACCCAAGAAACATGCTTCCTTTTGTTTACAGGTAATTAGGTAATTTTAAACCAGCACACAGAGAAAGAAATTAATTAATGGGGGAGGAGGGGATATGATGACTAGAGAGAAGCTGATTGGTACTGTATGAGAACTAAGGCACACTGGTATTTCGTATATTCCAGTTACATAGCAGTATCTAAAGGTACAGAGAATTTGAAATGCACAGCATTTTGCAATGCATTAACTACCTTTCCTGTGAAATAAACCACTTAAAGCCTGTACTACAAATGAGGAAATGGACAGACTGTAAGATTTGCACAGGGACTTTTCAGGTACATTTATAAAACACAGAATTGTGAGTCAGCAATGTATCCAGCGCTGGAGTGCAGAAACTCCTGGAACTGAAATAAGATGCAGAGTCCTATCTGCAATTATCTAAGGGATTATTCCTCATGTTGCATATTTTGTTTCTCTAAAAAGCCTTTGATATGAGACCAGTGTTGGAGTATGAGACTTACTGATGCTTAACATGCAGCAAGTTATATGTAACTGCTGAGGGCCTCATACTGGTTTCCCCTAAATCACAGAATGGATTCAACATAAGATTTTGTGCTTAACCACAGTTTGCAAAAGGAGCCTCCAAATTACCCAAATCAGCTACTCCAACACGTGCTAAGAAATACACATACTGAGGGCTGCAGGAAAAATTGACAGAACCAATCAGAAGCTGAACATACTTCTGCAGTAAGGATTTGACAAACACATTGAACACATGGAAAAGTCACTGAGCTGAAAAAACTGAGTGCACAAGAAAGAATTTTATACCATTCTGAGAAAAAGGACTACAATCACTAATAAGTAACAGACCAGCCATTTACATACTCATGACTATGTGAAGACCAGATTCCTTCAATTCCTTAAACTCCAATTTAGAGAGGCATTTAACCATGTACTTACCACTAAGTGCACACACATGCCAATTCTTATTCATCAAAAGGTCACATGTACACTTAAAGGTGACAGAGGATTGAATACTTTGGCATGTGAACAGGGTGACCAGCTCTCTCTATTACAGCTTCTTGCAGCCGAGGAGGGCAGGGCCTGTCCTGCACTGGGAGCCTGGGCAGTTGAGTCCAGACCCTCCCATTTCTCACCTATAATTTTGCTATACTGTGCTGGAAGAGCTCTTTCATTAATATGCTTTTTGGGTTAAAGTACAAACTAATATTCTCAATTTGTCCATCACCTGAGTCCTTAAAGGGAAATGCCTTTCATTCACTGCAAGAGTCTCTGAGGTAGAGAGACGCAGCTGTCAGCAGTGTGGGGCACACTTGATTTACACACTGAGTAATGGCTTTGATTATGGTGTACATGACCAGCAACTCCTGATCACTTAAAGGCGACTCCTAAACCTTCAATCTTCACACTGGTTTGTGGGTTGCAGGTTTTGGCTTGGGTTTTTTGGTTTTGATTCTTGGTTTTTATTGGGTTTTGGGGTTTTGGTTTGGTTTTCATTTTGGGTGGGTTTTTTTGCTTCTTTTTATAATCCTTTTGGTTTGGTGTGGGGGAGGTAACCAAAAGGAAGCAGAAAAATAGCCCAGGATTTCAGCCTTCAGACATTATTCTCTCATTATATAAACACAAACAGGCATTGATTAAGTTGGTCCTGAAAACTGAACTTCTGCAGTTAACCAATATTAAAGTCTGGTACTAACATATTTGAACAAGATTCCCATATTTCCACTAAAAATTCTATTTCAAGTACAGTGTGAGAGGATGATAAGTTATGTGAAAGTACACCCCTACAGAACACCCAGATGTGGTCAAATTGAACATAAAACTAATGATTATAACTCATTAGGTTGTCACTGAAAGTCTGTGATAGCAATAGATTAGCGTACAAAACCCAAATTATGTGACAGACACCAGGGTGCAGAACATAAGCTGTATAACTTGATAATAGCCAAAAATACATCTTTGTTTCAGTCTTAGCTAGGTGAAGCAAAAAAATCTTAAGAAAAAAAATGGATGTGCATCATATCTCAATGCTGTGTGTCATACAGTGCCTTTCATGTAACACTTCCCAATTTACCACTATCAATGTGCCATTAATGTGCCATTTGTGCTAGATCATCCTCAGTCAAGAAAATAAATGTCAGGCTTTTCCTGAAAGACCTCTACATTCCTGTTTTGAAATACTAATCAATTGGTCATATTTAAAGAAATAGTTGTATAGTCACATTATCTTGAAAATTCATTTTCAGTCTTTCTACCTCTACTACCTTAATTCAATTGTATTAATTACAGTGATTCTCTCAGTAAGAACTTTGCTGTTACAAAATCAGAAATGTAATTTTCAAAATTAGTCAAATAGTACAGGACTACAAATCAAATTTCAGCTACAATAGAAACATAAACACAGCAGATTTTTTTAAAATATTTTTTCTGTATCAGTACTATAAACATAACAGTGCCTGTAAAAAAACAAACAAACTAGAAGCATCTACAACATTACGTATAATTTTTAATATAGTATTTGCTAGCTCCCTACTCCAGAAGGCATTTTTGGAATTTTGAAAAAATACTACAGCTTAGGCATGGCCACCTTCTTTTCTAAGGGAACCAAAAGAGTGCTCTCTCTACTTAACACCTTCAATGCTGATAGACTGCTCACCAATCTCCTGGCACCATAGTTCCCAAGAGGGACTACGTTCAAATGAAGCAGTATCTGAGGATTCTCACCACAGCTATTATTTCCTAGGTGTACCTGGTGGAAGTCTATCAACATTAGAAAAGTTAATTAGTCAACTGAGAGCTGGAATCTCACCAGGCTAATTTTTGCTGTCAGGGATAATGATAGATTTTTCAAGCCTTAAACCAACAATTGGTGCAAAAGATCAACTCACTAATGATTGTCAATTAGTCGTGTGACTGTTGACTTCATTTTTCTGCCTTTGAAAAACATGTCATACTCATTCAACAACAGCCCACACCACCTGTATTTTGCAGCTGTGAAAATACAGATATTCCAAATGAATCCCCAGAGATACCAGAGCCAAATGTTTTTCACTAAACAGTAAAAGAAAGCATTATCATTGTAGTGTTATTAACTATGTTAATTTGTCTAGCAAAGCACAGTGCAGCATTCATAACTGCGGACTAACACAAACATTTCTGACAATAAACTAAGTCATTCATTGTATTTGCTTTTAGCTATCTTCACACAAGGACTGAAAACAAGATTTCAGTTAGAAACCTGAAGGTTCCCTCTCAGAGCACTGCCATCTTCAACAGACCTGGCTGCATCAAGGTAGATCGTTTGTATGTTCAGTACATAATCAATAATTGCTGCAGTAGCAGAAGGGGTGGAGAGTCTTTAAAAAGGACAGTAAGACTTCAGAGAAAGCAATTTAGGTAAGAAATTTAGCTTCACTCCAACTGAACATAGCCTGTACTTTAGCAAGTATTTCCTTTCACATGAAAGAGCACATTTCAGTGAAAGATTTCAAAGCATCACCTCACTGTATCATCTCAGCAACCACAGCCCAGGAAGTAATGGGAACTTCTTGAAGTCATCCTAACAAACAAGCACATGCTTATCCAACGTAAATAGAAGGCTTTACTCCCACAGAAAATTCTCAAATTGTTGGGAAGATTTCCCCTATTCTAATTTAAGGTGGGTCTCAAACTGAGTTGTTTGATGGAGAAAGTAGCTCTGCCTCCACTCTATCCCTGCCACTCCCATATGATTAGCAGAGCCATCAAGTAGTCCTAATAACAGCAAAACTTTTAGCAAAATCTCTGCTACTAGAAATCCAGTCAGAATCAAACTGGACTTTACCCTTCTTTCACATTTATTAGTGTAGGTTATTAGGAATATAGACATAGAAATAACACCCCAGCATTTAACTGACAACGCTGAACACTGAAAACTTGGTTTTATGTGCAAAAAAGCACACTATGGTTCCAGGTTCATGCAGGGAACTGTACAAACTCTCCTTGATTCCTAATCCTTTTAGACCTTTTTATCATCCCACCAAGCCCCCAATAAAAATCTCAACTACAAGTAGTTTAGCACCCTTTACCAAGATTTTTAGCCTTGCACGGCAAGGTCAGTCATTTCACATAAAAAGGAAGATGTTCTCTTCCGTCTCTCTCCAGCTGTTAGTGATGGATACAGAAGGTCTGGCTGTGTCCTAAAAGCTTTCTACACTGGCTTTCATGGTTACAACCACTTTGCTTCAGCTCTTGTTACTTGAAAAAGGCATAGAAAATGCAAGGATCAGCCTCTGAAGACATAGTATGAGGCTGACAGATCTATTTCCCAGATCTTAAAGATAGGAGTAACAAGTTCCCAAGGGACTGCAAGAGGACCAATCAGACAAAGCCCTAGTGAACAGGCACACACACCACACTTAGAACATGAAGCTCTGAAGGTTATTATAATATATTGTAATATGCCTTTCTGAAGATTTACACAGCCTGCTATCCAGGCTCTACAGAAAGGCAAATATCAATACATGTACAGATCTAACATGCCTTCCTCAGCTATCTGGAGAAAATTACTTTCCTAGAGAACCTGTTCATTATTTTGGAAAGAAGATCATTTTAAGAAATCTGTTAAAATAAGATCCCTGTGATTTCATTCAGAGAATGAAAATTGATAAAACTTTTAACTGTGTTATAAATGAAAGAAAAAGGCCTTTGGAAGCTGAGCAACCAGTTAAATTCCCCTCAAATATCAGTGGTGCTGAAAGGAACTAAGTTGTAACACTAATTTATTTATCATTGAAATCTAAGTAATTTATATACACAGAAAAGTGGTTTAGGGCTTACTTTAATGGTTCAATAAGAAATTCCATTATCACTCAAGTGTTAGGAACTTGTTGAAAAAAGATTTTTAAAATTATCCCAGCCAATAATAATAATAAAATGTTACTCAGATGTTGAAAAGGGTGTACTTTTAGCTAATTTAATAATTTTAAATATGACAGATTTCTCATAAAACTGCATCTGAGTTTTAAGGTCACAACCTAAGCATATCACACCATAAAAAGCCTTGCTTGTAGAGCCACACCAGTCTCAGGCTGTGCTCCTTCTCCTAAAGGGTTTCTTTAATGCCTGCTACTTCCCACTGCCCTTCCCACATCTCATAATTGTTTTTTGTCAACACTTCTCTTTTCTCTTCTCCTTATGTGTTCATCTGTTCTTTCTACCAGTGTCTTCAACTTTTTCCGTGTATTTTAAGCCCCTCCTCCAGAGCAAGCAAATACTAAAGATTTCATGAGTCAGAATTAAGGAGTGCATGATATTCTGAGTAAAAGCTAAAATTTCTAAGAGGAGAAAAAGGTATTCATCTCAATACATAAAACCTGGCATTAGAAAACTCCCTCTGAAAAGCTGTGGACACTCTATGCAATGCATAACAACACCTAGGAAAAACAAGAGATAATCTTAAAGCATAGTGCTTGATTCCACCTTTACGATTACTACTGAGATTCATTCAGAATGAAAACCTAGATAGACAAAATTCATCAGGATATATCATCTCCAGATTATAAAATTTGGAGCTTGGTATTTGATGAGCAGTTTTTAGCCTCACCAAATTGCAAGTTTCCCATCAGAAAGGGTTAGTGCTATTTACTTATTTAGTAACAGCAGCTGAATGGATGGTGCAATTTCCTCATTCTGACAGCTGGCACACATAAAAAACCAACAAAACCCATGACAGAGCTAATAAAAATCTCAAGAAGTGATACTGCCCCCTCTTACAAAAAGGCTATGAAGGCCAACTCTCCAAAGATGTTGAAAAGACACTGCTCAATCAGATTGGGATCTGTAAGTATTTAGCAATTCCAAAAGAAAAAAAAATCAAAACACAAAGTACCCAGATCCTACCACACATCATGGTCTAGTAATTAATGTACTCCTGTATGAATCATCACAAGGCAAGCTGAAGCTAAAGCAAGTTTTTAATTATAATTTTCCCAATTTCCCACATGGAAAAACAACTTTTAGTGATCTTAAAATTAATATTCAGAATTCACAGGCTGGAGTGTAACTTCTTCTAATTCAGGTCCTGACTTGAGAGCAATGAATGACAGGGAGAAACTTTTACCTGGTACTGAATTCTGTTCACCAGAATTCCCATGTTGATTTTTTCCACCAATTTTCTTTTTATTATTTATTTTTCAGAAAGCACACTCCTGGGAGTAGAGCCTGCATTCTGATTTATGCCCACACGAAAAAACATAATTCCATCTTAACTGGGGATTTCCATCCTGCTTGGAGACTGAAATTAAGGAATCTCGTTTGTATTTTTAAAAGCAGGCAAACACCGTAAGCTGACCAGTAAATGTACCAGTGCCAGTTCAGTTCCTAACTTCCATATGTATATTTCAGGAACAAGACATGCTGTAATTAAGGTTTTGGGTTTATTTTTTTTTCTTTGTTTTACATTAAATCTGGAGCTAGGCTAGACAACACATTATATGGGAAGGGGGGAAAAAAAAACTTGATGCCACTGGAATTCTGTCTCAGTGGGAGCCTAGAGCTTGGCTGTTCTTTGGTTATTGCTATGCTGAGTGCTAAGATGGCTGTTAAATATTTTATCAGCCAAGACTAAAACCAAGAAACGTGCTGAAAACAAGAACTGAATGATCTCTATTTTGAGTCTCACATTGTGTAGATACACACACAGGTTTTCTTTGCTTTTTTCCCCCCTGCTTTTTCTGTTTTCATTTCTCTCAAATACTTCTCCCCAAAGCAGCTACTCTGAGGATTTTCTTTTCCACAGCAGCAGCTGTGGTACAGTGCACGTTATCAGGGCTGACAGTTAACCGAAGTAAACATAAGGACACAGCAGCATTAGGGCTGTCAGTCTGAAAATAGAATTTCGTTGTAATTCTCTGCGTGAGGTCTCGGAACAGCCGATGGCTGAATTAAGAACAGTGCTTTTGCAGATTTTATGGGACTGATGCATGTGACTATCCTCCCTCCCTCTGTCACGCTAGAGGCTTGGATGATAGAAAATCATGCAATTATCTGTGTACGTATGCATGCACAGCAAAATATTTCTATTCTCAGGCTCCAGTTTTTCCTTTCTTCTGTCAGCTCTCTTCAGTGACTCCTTGACACCAAATACTCTCTTTTTAGTTGTAGTGGATGGGCTCCTTTACCACCTCGGAGCCTACTTCCCCTTTCTCTCCTTGCACACAGCAGAAAGCCCCTCTTAAAATCGTTCTGCAGCAAACACTAACTTCCAGCTATGAATTTGTCTTTGCTTTTCCCTGTCACCTACTATTAACAGAGTTTTTACCACCATCTGCAACACTGAGCTCTTCCTGTGGTTTCTCTCTGCCATTTCTAAGAATTTGACAAATAAATCACATTTTCTCGGCAGACCAAATCAGAAAAATACGGGCCACGCATTCCTGCTCAGTCTTTGTTTCAGGGAATTCAAATGACAGATGTGTGTCTCCTAACACTCATCAGCGGAATCGGCGAGAGCCCCGGTTCAGGTCTGAGCACAGTACAGAGCGGGGGTCGCAGCTGGGACTGCGCTGGAAGCAGAGCGCTCTGACTCTGGCAGAGCCCGGGCTGTGCCTGGAAAGGGTCCATCTTTGTTTCATAAGGTGGAGCCATTTCCTTAAAAGTAGATGGATTTCGATAAGCGCAAGAGGAGAGCGCAGTGAGCGCCGCGCTTGGCTGGGTGGTCTGAGCATTTATCAGGAGCCCCGGGCTGGGAAAATGTCTGCGGTGGGGCCATGTTGTGGTTCCCGGGAAATCAGAAGGTATCGATCGTCTCCAGCGAGCCGCTCCCCGCGGTCGCCGCACCCCGCGCGGCGGTGGCGCAGCTGCCGCCGACGGAGCGCTGGGAACGGCCCCCGCATCTGAGCCCATTAGTCACCAGATGTCACCTTCTGCTGCCAGCGCCTCCAACAGCCCGGCACACAATGTCCCGAGCATGCCGAACATGTGAGCGGCGGCTCTCGCAGCGAGGCGCGCAGCCCGGCCGGCCCTGAGCCATGTTTACAGTGACACCTACAGCCGGAGGGCACCGCCGCCGCCGCGGGGGGGTGGCTTTTCTTCTCCCTCCGCCCCGGTTCTTTGGGGGTTTTAATTTATTTTAAAGATACACCTCTTCTGAAGATGTAATTGATTTTATTCACCGGAGGAAATACCAGCTCCTCCATCGATTTCTACATTTGCTGAATTTATTTTGTTTTCTCCACTGTGTGATACCATAAAATGTTATTAAAAAGGTGGTGTACATCAAACAGAAAATTATTTGTTTTCCCCTAGAAAGACTAATTTTAAAAAACCACCATATTTTAAACATGTCCGCTCAATGGCAGGGAAAGAGATTATTTAGCATCCACAGCCATTACCCGATGCTCGTTAGCAAGTTGTTTATGGGGCTGCAGAGCGCAGGGCAGAGGCTTCTCTGCACCTTCCCTGCATTCACCATTTCTTTTACAGCCTCACCAGCATTTCACTGGGAAGGACCAGGCGTGTATTAGAATAAGATTTTCAGATGTATTTTAAACAGTGAACAAAATGCCATAGAGAAACATCTATGAAAACTAACAGTGCTATAAAAAATAACATTAATAAGACTCTGCTGAATTAAGTAGGGGAATGCGTACCTGGGGTTGTGTTAAGAGTGTTATATGCTACAATCAAAAACTGATTAGAAATTTGCTCACAGTATAACAATAGTGTCAGGATACTTGAGTAATTGTTCAAGTATTTCTAAGATGAATCCAACAATGAAAAAACTCAAACAAAATAGATGTCAATTGAAATCTTTAGGTGCTTCTGATTAAACCAAGCAGAAACAAATCGTGCTATCAACTAACATGCATACTGAAGATAAAATTTAGAGAACATTTAAGGTAAAATGCACCAGACAGGTGTGAGACCTACAGAATTTTCAAGCCAGTTAATTTAAGTTAGGCACGTGTTTTAACGTGATATAACACTGCATAAAGCTTAATGTTTTTCAGAAGTGTAAGAAAAAACATTTTTAATTTCTTAGATCGTATACTTTGATGCTGAAATAGACAAATGCATTTTTTACAGATTTTCTGTAAGGTAAATTCCTCTCCCTTCTTTACACTTTGGGCTTGTGGTAGTCATGTTTTTTAATCTGATAAAAATTTTCACATGTAATTATGATCACACAGAAAATAAAGAATATTTGGCCACTGTATAGAGTGGGCTAATACTCCACTCCTACATTTTGAACAAAATATAGGGAATTAAGCAAAAATGTATTCTGCAGTAAAATAAAGTATTTTGTATCAAACACAAAAATAGCTCTTATGATATCTTGTAATAATGCCATTTTTGCAAAATAGTAATTTTTGAAAATGCATTTCTTATATTTCAATTACATGTATACATAAAAACAAATACACTTTATCTGTGGGATATTTCACAATGAGGCCTAAATAGTAGGTTTTGGATTTCGATATCCTGTGAGATTCCTGCAGCTTCTGCATCTGTTGCTGTAGCTAAGGTCAGATACCTTGTAGCACTAAGACACAGAACCCCGTTTCCCATGTTTAACTTTAAAAATTGGACTGTTCTTATTAATTTCCTTTAACTCTCCTACCTCATAATCTGATCTGCATGTAGCAGGGGGTTTAGTTATAGAATATTTCTTTTCTTTTTTGGGGGAAGGCTTAGCATCCAGACCACAGAAATGAACTGGTAAATTTAAATTTATACACGACATATTCTAACACAGGTGTAGGAGTATTCAGGTTACACGGTTGAGGAGGTTCTTGATGTTTGTTTCCTGTGCATGTTTATCTCATACCAGAGCAATACTGGGGCATCCTTTTTCTCTACTCAGCCTGGGGCTGGATACTATTAAATGTAGTCTGCAGTGAAACACCTGAAGTTAATGGAATCTTTCTGAAATATACCTCAGTATTTTCAGAATTCCCAGAAGTTCAAGATTTGTTTCTAAAACCAGCTATTAGCACAAGTGTCTATGAACACAGATCCTTAACCACCACCTACTGGTGCAGGGCACGTACTCAACCAACATATTTAATACTATGCTGAACTCCAAAGTTATTAATTCAAACAGACCAAAGTGTTTAGAAAATACTTTCAAACCATTAAGAACTGCCATTTGTAAGACTTTGGAATCTGCAAGTGCTTCATGTAAAAAGCTGTTATGCTTCTATTATCAACACGCCTCAGGACTTAATAAAGCAGGCATTTCAAAACACAGCATGCTGAAATTTGGCATTTTCATTTAAGTGCTTACATGTTAGTGAACAGAGGGCAATGTGAGGAAGAAAGAGAGAAAAATCTAGCAGGAAGGTCATTTTCAAAATTAAGAATCTGTATTGTTGATGTTGCTGGTCAAAAGGTGCTCCAAACCATGTAAAATTGATTTTGTTTTTTTTAGCACTAATGATCAAAATCTAGGGCACAGTCTCTGAATTAATGATCAGTTGGGTGGAGCTGATTGTATTAACCTCAGGTGCTCATTAATCCCTACAACTACTTCCATCAAGGTCATTAATGCTATTAAAAGCTAAATATTTACCATACAATTATGGGGTTTTGCCTTATGAAAGGCTTTCAGCAGAATCTCATTGATTTTAATTGGGTAGGTGCACTTTTTGGGGTCCCAGTAATGCATCTACAAATTGAAAGATCTCACAAAAATTGTTGCCACATTCTCTTACCTTGTTGTGATACAAATTAATTTCAGGGATTGGGTCCTGGTATACCTAAATATAGACAAAATGTGCACTTCTAGTCAGTACTTGTTATTTACACTGACATGCACAGTTAGCAGAGCTGGCAAGGACTCACTCAAAGCCATTCTCAGCTGGGAGGCAGGACTTAAATCCCTTTCCAGCTGAGACAGCCCAGTGCACAAATTTTCTTTCTTTGACTTTTATCTCAAGGAGGTGGCAGGCTGTGGTTTCAGCTTGTAATGAGCACCTTTTGCTCCCACCTCCTAAGAACAGAGGTGAGCGCTCATGCAGTGGGAACAGCAGTCTCATGTGAAAAGCAGTAACTAGGTGGTGGTCAGAAGGGGTTTTTGGAGTTCCTCAGCTGTGCTTTGTGCCACATTGCCTGTCATGCTCTGTGCTGACAGAACAGCCTTTTAGCAGAGTGTCTGTAGCCTCACTGGGTCACCCAAGGTCAAAGCTTGAGCTCACACCAGGCCAAGCTGACAGTGAGGCCTGGGGAACACAGGAAGTGTTTATTAATTTACAAATCCATCCTTCCCTGAACACTTATGCATTTATTACTAGACTGAGTGGCATAGTCTTTATATCAGAAAACATAATAAATGCAATATTTAAAGTAAAAACAATAGCTAGTTTTTATTTGTGCCATAATACCTATTCACTAATGTTTCTTTTTTGCAGCTTTCTTGCTTATTGCCATAAACTCAAATACAACCAAATTATCCATTTGGGATAGCACAGCATTGTTTTAGCAGCAAAAGGGCACAGGATGACAATGATTTAATTAACTGTTACTCTCATCCCTAAGACCAGTCTGCTCTCCATGGTAGGTCTCAAACCCATAAGGTTTTCCTACATCACAGTTTTTACTTTTGTCTTTTGAAAGAGAAGCAAGCTTATATTTACCTTCCCAGAAAAGAAAACAAAGCTTGTAGAAAGTGAGCCTGAAATTGACCTCCTTATAATCAATTCCAGTTCCCTATCAGCAGCACCATATAATGTAAACCCCTTGGTAATTTCTTGCCCTGGCTACTTTAATTAAAAGGGTACTTCAAAGCCTGACTCCTTCCATGGTAAGGATCCTTCTTCCATTTCCAACCTCAAATTTATTCATGACTGACTACTTTATAACCATTTGTTCCTCTGCCTGTCCTTTATATTAAGGAGCTCATCTGTTTTCCCTCTCTGTTTAAACTACCCCCACTTTGTTTGATGTCCAGTCAGCTTCATTGTCCAAAGTTAAATGAGCAATTTCTTTTCAGTCTCTTCTCACAAAGGCTTTGCTTCAAGCTCATAGTAATTCTGTGTACCTGTTACAGTTTAAGTTCATCTTTCTGGAACATGATGAACAAACTTGAACCCCATGAAGTCTGCCATTGTTGCACTACTGAACTAACATTATTCAGTGTCAAGTGGATATACTTTATTTCCCAGACTCTAGGACTGTGTTCCTGCCCTCCTCCAGCTGCCTTTCTCATGGACTGACTGACCAACATGCAAGTCTTGCTCTAACCCTGTCATTTCCATCTCATGGTCTCAGCAATAGTAAAATCTCTATAAACAGAAAATAAAGAGGATAAATTTACTACAAAATCTCTTTGTGATTAGTCCTCCACTGTGTCGAAACCAGTAACTGGCAAAAACCCTCAAATCCCAATAAAAAAACCCAAGCAAATGCCATCTTTACAGTCAAATTCTTGATGCATCAATTACCCAAAACTCATTGTTCCACGCATACATAATAGCAAATTAATCTATATATCTGTATTTCTAGCAATAGAATGCCAATAGTCTAAGGCTGAGGAGGGGTTATTTTCTAACCAACTTGGATGCTTCAGTGTCTTAAGAAAAAAAAAAACCAAACAACCCACCACAAACAACAAAACACCAAACTGATCTCTTGATTCTGTAAGCCACAATATTTTTTTATATTGAAGTAATGAAAAAGACTTGGTGGTTTCACTGCATACAGTGATATTAAGAGTCCTTAATTAGGAGAACCTAATTTTCTCAAAGTTTGTTTCTGGCAAAATTACAGCTCTGAAAGAGAAGTTGTGTCTATCTATTTGCATCATTTTGGTTACTCACTTGCTTAAGTCAGCTTAGCTGCACTGTCAGAGGCATTTGATCCAGCAAATTAGTCTGCTAGGGTCAGTGCTTTCCCAAAAGTAGATTTACAGTTTTATTTACAGTCTTGAGTTTGGCTACATCAAACCTTCAATCAATTCAAGTTTGTTTTCTGTACACAAACTAATTGTATCACTAAAACTGCTGATGGGAAAAGAAACCACCACTAAATTGTCACATGCCACCCTTTGGAGGCATGTGGAGCACGGGAAGTTTTTTGGGGGAAAAGCAAGTTCTTTTGGTCCTTTGTAAGCTAAATGAAGGCTCAGAAGCGGCGCACAGAAACAATTTTATACTAGCAAAAAAACTATCACAGGTTTCTTTCATCTTAGAGCAATGAATGAGAAATGCAACAATTTGTACCCACAACGAGCATCTGTCAGTCACCATTGATTTCCTGTACTCCTCAGGTAGCACCACTGTAGCCAGCATGAGACTGCATGGTAACAACCTGACCCCCTTCACATCAAATACAAAATTTACCTGGTGGACTGCTCACAAGTTTTCAGCCAAATGAAACTTCTCAGTGTCTCTTTGTACTCCACTTCTGGCTAACTCCTCAAACATAAGGAAATGCAGCTGAGTATTTGAAGGGATAAAGCAATTGTTAAAAACTACAGTTAAGAATATTAAACCTGTCTGCAAGTACAAGCATTTCATTAAAAATAAAATCCCTGAGAAAAAACAACCCTACTTTTCCTTTCTTCAGAGATTCACAAACATCTCAGCAATGAAATCAGTGTTCTATTTAGCAGTGATGTAATTGGGAAGTAATTGTTAATATTTCACACATGCTGCAGAACATTCAGTCCTTCTTCATAAACAAATTAAGGATAAGCAAAGTGACTAAACAGAAAAATATAAACATTCATTCTCATTAGGAACTGTAAACAAGGTTTGAACATGAATGTGATGTCTGCTATGAGAACTCCTCCTGTCTAGAGACAAGATTGCAAAAGAATTCCTCTCTGACAACTATTCAAGAATATAATGTGCAGAGTACTGTCTTGTTAAAAAACCGTCTAATATCAATTTGGTATTGCTGTAACATCAAAACAATTCTGTCATTTTTTCCACAACTAAACACTTGAAAATGAGGGGAAAATCAAACTGAATAACAAAAAATTTTTCTGACCAAACACATTCAGCAATACACACATTTATAGTGATCATCCTTACAGATATAGAAAAAAACCCCACATCCTTGTACAAAATTCTAATAGAAAAAACAATTCTGTCTCACTGATTTTTACTTCCCTGAAAAAGCTTTCCTTCATCCCAGTACTCTTTTTGTCAGAGATAGCACAGACTATTTAGTGTATGAGGTAAGATATAGGCCAGGATGAAGAAGTACACAGTGATCAGCTTATGGAAGTGTAGTTTGACTAACAGAGTAATTGTCTGCAGCACAGTAGACTGGTTGGCTGCTATTTCCCAGCACTTCACCCAGTCACATATTATAGAAGCATCATATGCTAACAGGTATCATTTAACTCTTCATGCTCGCTCTTTATTCTTGCATCAGGATGTAGACACCGCCACTGGTTTGTAGGAACCCTCATACATAAAGAAGTAAGCAAACCTTATCACTGAACGGAGCCAGACAAGCAGAAGGTCAGAAAGAAACATTGAGCACAATAGGGCTATACAGATTTCTTGAGTATCTCTACCAGAACAAGTGAAATTGGAAAGAAAACAGCTATTTAGATATTGTGAACACAGAATAACATGAGCAGAATATCTGGCAGATAATACAAGGTATCCCTATGTAATTGATTCACTCACTGCAAAAAAAAAAAAAATAAAAAAAATAAAAGAATGTAGGAATTCAAATAATTCTCGGTCATGACAGCATCTCTTATCTGTGGGCATTCCACTGCAATTTCAGCAGCTGCCCCCCAAGGATCAGCCAAGTCTAGCAGCTTTCAGGAGGAGCTACAACACAGAGAGCAAGCAGGAAACAGATTTTCACTTTAAATACCCTGTTCCCTGTGGCACTCCTGAGAGGACAACTACATTTATGATATGGTAGCCCTCCCTGCACTCCCCAGTAACATCCTATTCCCAGTGGAAATTTAATCACTATTTTATGAAGTAGAGGATAAGCCACAGAGCATCTCATATCTGTATCATCTAAGAAGCAGCCCTGTAGACAAGTTTTCAAACAAAATGCTTTATGTCCTTGTCAGCAAGAGCCTTATCATTCCAGTAACACCTTACTTCATACATTCCTCCAACAGTGAGACTTCAGGTATTGGTGTGGTATAAACAGCTTCATTCACCTTCAGTAAAGGCTTGATGTAATCAAATCATAGACTGGCTGAGGTTGGAGAGAAACCTTTGAGGGTTGTGTAGTCCAAGCACACCACGACCTCAGTCAAGAACTGTTTCACAATGACAAGAGCCAGCTTCCTCACACACTGGGGCTGTATCCCACCAAATCCCATGGATTTATGAACATCCAGTTAATTTACAAGTTTCGTAGTGTGCTCCTCTTCCATTCCATGGAAAGTCTGCTTTCCTCCAGACTTTGACTTGTTTGAAAGACCTGTGTCCTGAACATTAGCCTTGCCAGTAAAGACAAAGAGAACACTGAGTACCACTTCTCCTGCACACCCTTTAGTGTAACAGACATGCTCTGATCCAAGGCCTTTCTCTTGAAACATTTTCTTCACAAGGACAGCTCCATCTATGAAAAGCAGTCAAGCCACTCAGTAAGGCCTGGAGGAGTTTGTGTAGAACGCAAGCTTGTGTCTGTACTTGTAAATGAAGCTCACTACAGAGTACTTGTCTGTTACATCACCTTCCATTGCAGCATCTTTTCACACTCCCCGCTCAGGTCTTTTCAGCTGCTTTGTCCTGACTTCTCACTGAAGTATCTGCTGCCCATATCCTTGACCTGGCCTTCCA
This sequence comes from Onychostruthus taczanowskii, assembly GCF_017590055.1. Classification (NCBI taxonomy): domain Eukaryota; kingdom Metazoa; phylum Chordata; class Aves; order Passeriformes; family Passeridae; genus Onychostruthus; species Onychostruthus taczanowskii. The sequence goes on from NW_024499462.1 coordinate 9,679,669, forward strand.
CTGATTTCCCAACCCTGCAGGATATTTTCAGTTAATAATGACTAGCAGTGCAAAAAGAAAACTGTAGGGACAGTAAACGTGCTCAAATCACCAGCCAGTGCTGACCAGACAAAAAGGGCCTGTGTTCAAAATGGAGCAGTTTCTCTGATCCTTCTCCCTACCAAAAAGCTACCCCTCTTCAACATAAGGGCCCTAAAATTTTCCTTGCTCTGAATCTTCCCAGCCACTTGCCTGTCACATTTTGGCCATGTGGATTTTCTCTTTTGTGAATCCAAAGCTAGTGATCTGTGCCTGCCAGGTTGCCTAAGAGACTGTAATCCCTTCTGTTTAGGCTTCTGATTTTTATGCATCTATGACAAAAACATACAGATACACATGCACAAAAACATAAAGACACATATATATTGTAAACATCAGAATCACATTTTCTGCATCCCAGCTGATCAGTTTACTCATCAGGAGCACTTGGGATGGCATGGGGGGCCATCTAAGTATAGAAGTTTTTTCATAGAATAGTGCACTATGGCAGTTTTCACACTGTCTCCTATCTTAATGCAATCTCTTATCCTTTTCTCTCATTATCTATGAGCTGAATGTGCTCTACAGGAAAAAAAAAATTTTCACTATATATCTTTGTAGAACCTTTATTAAGTCCAACTCCCAAAGTTGGTATTCCCTAAAGCACCTTTTTCAGAAATAATAAAATGCTATGTTTCTCACAAAACAGGATGTCTAAGACACAGGAAAAATAATCACTCTTAGGTCCCAAAAATTTCAAATTTTTTTCAAATTATGCCAGAATTCTCTACCTGTTCTTCATGTGAAGTCTTTTGACATCCTGATACTTCAGCCTCCAAGAAATCTTTGCTTTTGTTGTTTGTCTTTTGCAAGATTTTTCATAGATAAGCTCAGAATATGGAAAACCATCAATTTTAGCCCCTTTTATTGCGAGAATTAGTCTTAACTCCTCCCCTTGGCATATAATTCTCCTTGATTATGATATCATACAGAGAGATTATGATATGATACAGAGAGAGAGCTGCATATTATAGGTCACAGAACCCACCAGTACTTTCAGTGGTTCATCTTTGTGTATGTATTCATGTTGCTTTATTACAACACAGTTTTAAATCACAGTTTTCAAGCTGTCCTTATTTTCACTCCCAGTAACGACCACCAAACCTATAAACCATTTTACAGAGTCCCTTTACAGAACAGTCCCTTGTCCTCAAAATTTTGAACTTATTTCCCATTTGAAATTTCACATGTGAAGAATTTTACTAGTTTAAAAAATGTTTCACACATGAGTTTACTCATTATCTGAGCCCAAACAAGTCAGTCTCAATACATAACTTTGCCTTTTGGTTTTGAAATTTACCTAATTTTATAAATTCTACAAATCAGATTGTTACATTGCATTGATCCTTTTCACTTACTTTATGTCACCCTCCCATACTTTTCTTCTTCCCTTTCTTGTCATCTCATCCTAAATCAAGACAGAAATATATTTCCCTTACACAAAATAAGTTTTATTTTATCTCTGCATTTACTATGATTTCTAAGGAAAGGTGAAGCCATCTTGAATAAAGCATATATTGATGGTGCAGTGCAGCTAAGTCATGTATTGCATGCTGCTAGTTTTCTATAAGGCATCAGACATTAAAACTGAACTTCTGCTTAGATTCTGTCATTTGAGATAATCTATTTCCGCAAGGAAACAAGTTGGCAGTGACAGGTAAGGGTCTTTATGGTCTAAGTGAAATAACAATCAAGGCTTTACAGAAAAGCCAAGTATTGACCACAAGGAAAAGGAGAGAAACAGCAGCTTGTAAGGGCTACCAGGAAGCCTAGCTTCCCTTACCACTTAGTTCTGTGTATGAAAAGGTCAGAACTGCACTACTGCACTGCAGAACTGTTTCAATCCTTTCTGGCAAAATAAATGAAATAAACTAGTCTGGTTTTCCTCTCTTCAAGCATTTCAGCTCATTGTTGCTGGTAGAGGAAAAATTTACTTGCATTCCTACTAAGAGACTCTGTTATACCTAAATGGTCCCTGACAGGGCCACCCATTATGGTGTTTTCTGTGGTCGACAACAAAAGGGGGCACAAAGTAACTGGACCAAATCCTAATGTAACTTCTTTGCAAACAGATTCTTTGTTCTGGCTCATTTAAGCATCACCCAGGACCATAACATGGCATGAGGCTCTCAATTTTCCTCTGTGGTGGGGAGTGCCCTACCTATTTTAAGTGACTCTCAGGCTAGGTTGTGTTTGTGTGTGGCTAAAAAACTGTATCTTGTCATTCACTCATAAGTATTAATAAAATCTCATCTATTAACCAGGGATTCTTCTCTGCAGAAAAACAATTTCCTCTTTTCCCACCAAGTTATCCAGCTCAAGTATAGTCAATCAAAACAAGTCTATTCGTATAAATGGGATTATTGCTCAGATATTGCTCAACAGTGTGCCATCTCTGTAAGCAAGGGAACCATACACGTGTCTTCAAGAGTTATGGAAAAGAGTAAAAAATTAATACAAAATTGTCTTCTACAACTCAGAAAAAATTAATTTAATAGAGGTCTTCCCTCTTTTTGGTTTTGGTTTGTTTGATGCACAGGTTTTACTTTAAATGCAGTCCATCTCTGTTCAGATTCTCTATATCCAATTAGCTCTTGTTTAAATGTGTCCCAATCTACTAAGAAATAAATTAGAAATGTATACATAAATTAGTTACAGCGGACATCTATTATACAATTTGGTTTTTTGTGTGGCAAAATTGCAGCTATTCCATTTGATGCATGATTTCTTTGTTTCACAATCGAGGCAGCAAACATTAGCCAGATTCAGAACTCACATTGCAATGCAAGCCCATTAGTCATCATTCCCTTAGAGAGCGGGACCTGTTTACCAGAGTCTTCGTAGTCCCCCTAACATTTCTCCAGATTTTTTATAACCCTTATTTAAAAAGTTACCTACTAGAAAAGTCAGCTTTTATAGTTCATTGTCGCAGCTCTTTCAGAGATAAACAGTTCTCTGACAGACCTGGTTACTAATCCCACTAGTTACAAATACCTGTGCAAAAAAGTGTTTTCCACAACTGGGCTGAGCATCTTTGGAGAAACCAACCATCTAATTACACAGGTGCAGAAAGGAATCATTATCATCAGGAAGAACCTCAGTTCACCATAAAATGCACACTACCTTTCTGTGGCTGTCACAAGATTCACATACAATGTCTTGGTTTTTAAAGGTCAGGAAGCACATAGTACATTGAGGAAAAAATTGTCCCCCATAAGTACTGTTAAGTGGAGGATCTTTTGTGGAGAGAAAGGTATTTGACTTAAGGTTGGGCTGCTGTCCCGAGTCATGCTCTATGTTCTAAAGAAAGAATTAAACAAAGCCTAATGATCTTTACATCTCTCAAAGACCTCTAATTTATATGAAAAAAAAAAACCCTAAAACAAACTTATGTATTTTAGACACAATCTAGAATTTTTAGACACAATTTTAGAATTTTTTTTCAGGTTTTACTTTCATATTTGAATTCAATTCAAATAATTTCAAGAAACATGTCCTGAAATTACATTCTACTTAAAAGTACATTTATATGTCTTTATCTATAGGAAGATACTATAACTTTTTAGCTACATGAAATTCATAGAACTTCACTAGTTGAATCAAAGTGCTGAAACTGGTGGACTAAGATCAAAATTTCAAAATCAATTTCTACTTCTCATCTGTGAAATTTCATACATAAGGCAGGTTTTCCACTTTGGGCATTGGGAATATAATTCAAGTAATTTACATCATTCATATTCAACAAGGGATGGTCTTGTGAAAACACATGCAGTGAAGGAATTAAGTTTAAGGTCAGAGATATTATTTTTATGTTTGGATCTTTTTAATGGCAGAGGTTTATATCTTCCTAGGCACATCAAACCAGAAAGAAATATACACAGTTTAATTACTACCCCGCCCAGAGATTCTCTGCTACTGCTACACAGTAGTGCTCAAGGTACTCAAATACACAGCACAATAAGTACAACACATACTTAGATCAGTTTTATATAGCTTCTTTTCAAAACTTTTCCCTGCAGAATTCCTTATCACAGCAGCTTGTTTCCAGCTAATCACAGGTGCACGGGTGAGAACAGCACGTGCAAGTGCATGCACCAGTGCCATCCTCGGCCCGGGCAGTCAGCCACAGCTAAAGGACAGGACTCTGCTCCTGTCATATGGCAAAGGCTTTCAACATGTAGAAAAGGAAATGCTGCTAAACTGCCATTTTTGCTTTTGTCAACCTTCCAAAAAACAATTTGTCAATATAAAAATTGCGTACCTTGCTGACTAACGTGCTTCCTTCAAAGCCCTTCCCATACCAGCTTGCTCCAAAACCATCTGTGATCACACTACCCAAACATTGATACAATTTTTGCTTCATCCAGTATCCTTTTTTGACCTACTTAGATGTAAAATAATCAACTAGAAGTTTCTTTCTTTACTCATTTATGCTATACATTGCCCAAAACTGAGTAAGCAAGCATTAATTCATCTTTTCCTTGCTCTTTGTAGAGAATGAAAATGACATTAATTTCCACTGGAATCTCTCAATCACAAGCTACTTGGGAGCCCTTCCTCTTTTCACCCAATTTTGCAGAAGTGTGGATGCCATTATAAAGTTAGTTAAAAATAAGTATTTGACTATTGAAAGTAGTGCCCATTTTGCAGGCTTCCTGCACACACTGACATGTAGTGTTTGAAACTGTATCCCAGGGCTGTATTAATTATGCATTACAACAGCTGCCATGGATCCAGCAGTGCCAGCTCTTTAGGATAGGTAGGCTTTGCTATTTGACTCATGAATACAGGAGTGACACACTGACAGCACTGTGCCTCCCATCCAAGCTGAGTACGGTCATTAGCTATGATTCTAGTGCTGCTGCAGAATGCTCTTAAATCTGGATTTAGTCATGTTAGCCCTTCCCCAATGTCAAGAGCTTTGCATTACGTTTCATCTTAAATTTTATCAGAAAATTGTAATGCTCCTACTTCTACACCTGGGAATTTTCAGGGATGCTACTCGGAAAAACAGTATCAGAGATGACAAAACCCCTGTCCTTGAAGCACCTTGGATACTGTGAAATGTAGCAGTAGTAGCTGTACAGAAGAGCTTGGTGATAAAGCTGCTTGTGCAGAGCACAAAGATGAAAGAAAAGACAGGAAAAAACGTGGCAGACCAGTAGAACTGTGTAACAGAATCTTATGTAAGTGGAAAATGCTTCCGGTTTTAACCAAAGAGAAAAAAATATTTTGAATAAGAGAGGGAACAGGACATGAATGCTAAATACATTGTCCTGCAGGCAAAGCAGCTACTTTTACTGAACTGAATGCAAAATGCTTGAGGTGAAATACATCTTGGAGACCATCAACTACATTTATTATATTTGTCTTTCCTTATGCTTTAATATTTCTGCAAGGTCCTGTGATCTACAGTGACAGCAATCTAGTTAGACCCTTGTACATACCAACTAGAATGTAAAGGCATAAAAAGTAAATTTCTGGAGTTCCAAAGCACTTTTTGTAATTCACATTAAATTTGTATGTCATACACATAAAAAAGGAGAGGTTTAGGAGGAGAAAGAGAAAAATATCAAGAATAAGCCTGTAAAAACACAAAAGACATCTCATTTGTCCACTGTCTAATCCCTGTAGTCCGCACAACATTCTGTTCTCAGCTACTATTCTTTGCAGTGCTCTCCTTATTCTGGAGCCTCTTTCCAAAGCAGGACACTCACACCTAACTGATAGCATCATACCCACAGCATTACTTTCAAGAGAGGAGGGGGGTGTTTAAGTCTCTATTTCTCATTTCCATTTAATTTTCTAGAATAGCTACTCATATCCAAGTTGGAAGCATTTTCCCGCAGGAAATGTAAGCATTTGAAAGAAAGATTTGCTGACTCTGACACAAAAAAGGAAGGTAAAATACAAGTTACGCTAAAATTTACACGTATTTACCTAAAACTTGTGTGCACACAGTTGATCTGTACTTCTTTCTGTCAAGGAAAGCAGCCTGTTCTCCCACCAGCACCTGTCTCATGGAGTCATCGTCTCCCCAGACTCTCTGCTCTATCATCATGTGCTTCTGGATCCAAGACGTATGTGCTTAGGCAAGTCCCAGCTTGACAAATAGCTGGGAGTAGTGACCTTGTCCTTTTTATTTACTAATTTAGTTTTCAACTTTTATTTTTATGAGCAAGAATATCTAAGAACCAGGAAGTAGACAGCATTTTCTTCCATAATAAAAAGTATTTAGGCCCTAATCCAAAAAAGCACTTAAGGATGTATGTAACTTCAATTACATTGACTTCAGTGGGATTACATGGAACTGTTGTGCTGGATTTGAGTATCCATGCACTAAATTTATATATAGCCAGCACTGTTGAACTGATCTAATTACTGTGTATTAATTACTACAATAAACATTTCAGCATTTAAATATTCAGGCTAGGACCTGCAAGTACAGTACTTTTTGCTGAACTATTCAAGAAAAACAAAAAGCCTGCAACTGATTTTCTCATAACAGATCAGCGGAACTGAGTTGACAACTGTTTACCATGCATTTGGAGTCTAAAATACACAGAGCTCTCTACACAGATCTTCTCCTGAGATGCTTAAAAGGAAAGTGAGACTGATTTTGAAAGAAAATACTTCACTGTACCAAGCATACCCCTCCCCAAATAGTTTAGAAACAATCTCTTTTGGTAATTTTACACTTAGAAATTCTCAATGAGCTAACAACATTTCTACAGGAAAGGAGACATATATGTAAGCAAAATTTTAGAAAACAAACAATGTACCTAGCAAAAAACGATCTTGTAAATACTTATAAGTTTTGCTTTTCAAAAGAGTATTTTTGGTGAAAAAAGGCAGGTTAATTAAAACTATGAATCAATTCATACAGACAAAGGAATGGAAGAGAACAAAAAGAGCCAGTCTTGCTTTTTCATTTTATTAGGTGCCTTGATACTTACAGCAGATATAATTTTACACAGGACCACACAACAAGCAAATTTCTCCCTAAAATCCTCAGCTGAAACCACTCCAGACCTGGAGGCACTGTTGAGTGAAAATGCAGTGCTCTTACCAGCCTCCTGTTTCAGATGACCCAAAAGTACAGCAACTGAAAACCCACAGATTTTTCTCAAAATGCAGTATTATTAATTATTAATGCATACTCTGGGAATTGCTTCCATTCATATTATTTGATTGTTTTTCATGCTTCACTCACTATCCCTCCCAGACCTATGTTCAGAAATAAGCTTATATTCTGCTCATTACTTTAAGATCTGAATGAAATTTCAGAAAAGATAATACAATATTTTTTCTTCTCCCTAGAATGAGATAAATTAGTTTGAACAGTCCCAGAAAAGGTGGCTGTAGAGCAATCTATTCCAGTCACTACCATAATTTTTTCACCAGTAATACCATGGAGTGTGCATCAGTGACTATACTTCATTTTGGTTCAGGAAAGTACAGGATATCAAGCATTTTAAATGTTGAACTAGTTGAACACATATTAACAATACTTTTCAGATTTGGTACTGATATATTATGACAATTTTTGTAACAACAGAAATCTTATGCTTCCAACTGTAAATATTGTTGGAAATACTGCAGGCACTGCTTTAGCTGCAGGTTAGCACAGATATGCTTCATACAGGTTAGTCCCAGGGCTAGCTTTACAAGATTCTCAACATGATGACACCACTGTGGATATGTCAAGTGATTTAAGTTTCCATAGCTTCTTTCAGAAAGGACACTTGCACTACAAAGCTGATGTCCTGCAGGTACAAATTTTCACTTTTGAAAGCTGTTCAGGTACTGTAAGTACCTTAAAACCCCGTGGGCTTTAGCACCTCATTGAAACTTTCTCAGCACTTTTAAAAGAGAAGCTGATGATAACAAAGTAAATGATAACTCCATCTCAACCTAAAGCAATAACCAAGAGTCTCAGTTTTAGATATTACTGAAACATATCCTACAGATCACATTGTATTTAACATGAAATCCCAGTTTATATATAACAACATCCCCACTAATGGACACCTTTCATTTTCTGAAATGTGCAAACACTGCCATGTGCCTGTTACCACATTTGCCTCATTTTAACCACACATATTTCTTGATGGCACCATGATAATTCCTGAAAACAGCCCAGAAGCCCTCAGGGCCACTTATTAAGCCACAATTACCCAGTGACTGAACTTTCACTTTAGATGTCTGTCTCTCACACAAGTAAAAGGAATGAGGAAATCTATATACAGGGACAAAGCCACACACATGGCATTCCCTTCTGTTACATGGGGAGACACCCAGACTGAAACCCTGGATGAGGGGTTTTATAACTGCAGTTTTTTATGGATGAGACCATTGGAAACTTATGCTAACAAAAGGAACATCACATTTGTTTGCTTTGCATTGCGAAGAAGAAATATTATATCACTTGAATAGTATAGATTTCCTTTATTTCTCATTAATTTTTTTTTATTTTAATAATGTCACATTGAACAAATACAGCATAAATAGCTAAATACTCATGGCAAATAGCACTGCTGAAATCAAATGTTAGTAGGAATGACCACCTAATACAAAGAGAATGCTCATATTGCATTATAGCTCCTTCAAGAAAAATATTTTTAGGATGTGGACTGTGGTGACCAAAGAGGGGGCTCCAATCCCCTTATCCAGACAAAGCCTCTAGAATCACTGAAGTCTACACTGCTGGTAAGATTTTCCTTTCTTAGAAGGCTACCAGTAATGCAAAGACATTGGATTGACAATCAGCAATCTGGTGTAACAGTTGCTATTTGAGTATCACTCAAAGCCATTGTTGATGTAGTATTAAATTCACAACACCACAATTCCTCAAGTAGTTAAAATTCATGAAACAAGCAGTGTTCTGGCACCATCAGCTCAGTCAACTTAGTTATCCACAGTGATTTATATTACATATTTTGTGATATAAATTACTTCATACTAAACCACATAAAAAATGAATATAGAAAACACTAAAAATTTTCTGAAAACCTGAGCCTGATTTTCTTTCTCCTGAGTCTATATGAAGTGCTTGCTTAAAACTTGGTACTAACAAGGGATTGACTGGTTTCTTGTTTGCATGAACTTTCCTCAGATTTTCAGAGACAACAGGCATAACAGCCCTTTAAAAGAAAATAACTGATCCACAATTTTTCCTGCCTGGCCTACAGTTTTGATATGAGGACTTAATTCCTAAGGAGCAAATATCCCCCCACTGACTCATCCGCAAAGCCTGATCTCCAGAAGGAGGGCACAAATTGACACAACACAGAACACCTGAAACCCCACTCCTGAAAACACATGTAGTTAGTTCTCTATTAGCACTCTGCTGATAACACAGTGCTTGCTACATGTCATAATATTTACACTCTATCTGGCTTTACATAATAAGGTCATGTAAGGCCAGCAGCAGTGAAAACAGGGTAAAGCTGGGATATGAAATGGAACATGTTTATTTCTACTTGGAAGACACAAGAATACAAGCCCTACTGGCAGCTGTAAAGAAACCATTACTAAATCATCTCAATCAATTTAAATAAGAAAATAGGGGCAAAATATTTAATTGCCAATTGAGAGCTTTCCAAACCATCAGTCACACACACACATCTTCCTATAATGTAACTTGTAGACTTGAACCTGAACCACGATCAGAATGGTCTTGATCTCAGTAAATGCATTCTTAAAGTACTTATAATGTACTGCTTCATCACTGATATTTTTACAAGGTTGTCAAAGAGAAATATAATTTTTTCATCCTCCTTTATTTCACTTTACTTCAAGATGTAGTAATTAACAAGAGGCTTTAGATGCTGGCAAAACTATCCCTTTTGAAGTTTCTACATAGCTGTCACACTGGAGATAAAGGCAGATTATTCAATCTTGACATTATAATGGTGAATTCAAGATAAAAGACTGGATTAGCAACTTCATCACTTCATGCCTAGAAAAAAAATGAGATCACCATGAGGTAATTTTACTTCTAGTTTTGAGCGTTTATGAAATTTTTTAAGGATGAAGAGGATGTCTTGAAAGGGTATGAAATGAATTATATATCCTTTTAAGCATTCCAGTAAAAATATTGAAGTTACCTTTTATTTATAAAATCATACAAGAATACTAGGGTTACCACCTGGCAGGCAACTTATTCCTACTTAAATGACGAGTACTTTTATGTGTTGCTACTACATGTCTTCTTATGTATTTTTTTTTTCCTTCCTCTGTACAGGAATAACAGGAAATGTGGAACGGAGCGCACTGATTATCCCAAACCTTTTCACCTAAGACACTAGAAAAAGAAACAGCCTGAACACCAAAGAGCTCTGTTCCTATAGGCTATCCTATAACTCTTAGGAGGTATGTACAGTGGAGTTCATCTCCAACTTAATGCATCATGTCTTTCTCATAAAACTGGAAACTCTGAGGCTGAGAATCTGAGTTTGAAATCAGGTGGGAAAATTCATTGCTAACTGCTTCCTACATATCTTTCCAGTACTTTGGTGCATTCTAAAAGAGCTGCATAGAATCAAATTTCTTTTCCCTTGGAATACTACTGATCCATTCTGTGGTAAACAGGAAAACACATCAAGAAAATGACCCTTCAGGATAGAATTCATAGATACAATTTAAGCCTTAAAAAGAAATATTTAATGGGCCTGCTACTTAGAAGTCTCCCAAAAAATCAGAATTGCAAACCTCATGTTGTGGCAAACTCAAAAGGCTTAGTGTCGTTCAAAATCTTACCAATGAAGAGTCTCACTATCAGCAAATCCAAATGACAGAATGAAGCCAGCACAGCTCACCAGAAGAGTTAGGACACCTCTTTGGAGCATGATATCATTCAGAAAGCTGGGGCTATCATCAATTTAAAAAAACTCTTACAGGATTAAAAGAAGTTAAACAAAACCCCCCCAAGGTATACCAAAAACAAGTTCAAAGATTATCTTAACTGCAAATAAATTATTCTCCACATACATAAGGAACATAAATGTTATAAGAGAAACTGAAGGTCAGGTGATGATCACAAAGCATATGAAGGTTTCAAAGGTGCAGCAAACAAAAAAAAAAAAAAAAAAACCAAAAAAAAATCAAAGTAATTTGAATCAGTTCTTATCATGGAACAGACCAGAGAGATTCCCAAATTGTGGTTCTTAATTTTGGAGGAAATCTAGGGGTCTCTCTAAAATTTAAATGCTCTCACAAAAATAAGAGAAAACTAGACAAACTGTAAAATTCCCAGGGCTAGGTTACACTCAGCTAAGGATTCAAAGGGAAGTCAGAATGGAAGTTTAATCACTAGCAGTAACAACTAACAGTTTTGCTTAGAACAGTTATAACACTTGAAGACTAATCAGCAGCAAATGTGACTCCTAGACAAAGAGGAACCAGGGAGATCCAACTCAGGGGAAAACTAGACAACTTCAGAGAGGAAAAGGTACCAAAGTACCAATATAAAAAGAACATCCAAATATCTGAACAAGTTGAAAGATCACAAGTCCCTATAATGTATGACATCCACTTGCCATGTTCTTACTCATCCCAGGGCATGCATTTTTTGGCCACTGTCTGAGATGAGACAGACTGACTACATAAGCACCTCACTAGTCAGAAACAGTACAAGGTTCTAAAGTCATGTTAATGCATCTAATTAAAATTCCATCCCCTTATCCATGAATTTTACAAAGTCAAACACAGAGACCAGACCCCATAGAATAGCAGCAATCCTGACATGTAACTGACTGGATTGAGTGAAAAATAAACTTCATAATATGCTATGCATATGTTTAATAAGCTCCTCAACCCTATGCAATATTTATGCTGAAGGAGTGAGACTGGCAGTAAGAGTGATCATCTCCTTCTCTGTACAAAACGCTCACGCAGCTTCAGCATCTGATCAAATCCCACAAATTTACCATCTGGTCAGAACAGGTGCTGTTTCATTCTTAGCTTATTTCAGTAAATGCCTCAGAAATGAAAACCCAGCTAAGAGAACACGTGTGGAACCTTCTCTTCTCTTAGGACTCTGTTTGTGTCAGAGGAAGCATTATACAGCTCTTCCTCATCCTCAGCTCTGCTGGGGTACCACAGGGTTTTCCAAGGGATAAGTGAGAATCTCAGCACACTACTGCCATTTACATCTAAAGAATTTTGATGGGACTAAAAGGGTAGAAAGAGCAGGACCTGAGTGGTATCATTTGTTAAACTGATGTAATAACTCACTACAAATCTCTAAAAGGTCTTCATTTGTAACCTTATAAAATAATTCAAAAGCCTTCATGTTCAAAGAATATTTATTTCTATTACAATTACCTGTTTTAAGAGTATTTCTCAAATATGACTGTTTAGCCCAAAAGTAAGGAATTTTCCCTCAAGAAGTCATTTACATGTCCGTTAAACACCATCTTCCAGTTTATTTACAACCAAAACACTGGTCTGAACCCAGAATGCGCTCCTTTTAAATGGATGAATTAGATGTGATCACTGTTCAGCTAAATCCAGAAGCCTTTTTTTTTTTAACTAGAAAATATACCAGTAATCTTCAAGGATGTGGAAACCTGGGGAGCAGTGCACCACTTAAAGAAAATCCTTTTAGATGAAGTGTTTCAAGAGCAAAGCCAGAAAAATCTGCAGTTCTGCTGGAATAGATGGGTATTTGCTAAGCTATGATTGTTAGGGATATTTTTATCACACTAAAACAGAATAAACACATGATAAAATTCATTTTTAAGACAATAATTTGCCATGAAATTTGACTGCACCTGTGTTTTTTTCTTTTCCTCCCTACACAGCTCAACAGTTTATTTACATTTGGTAAATAAGATCTTATGATACTGCACACTTTGACCTCCATTTCTTATTAAAAGGTATTTTCAAACCAAGCCTTTTTCCAATTAATTAATAGAACAACTGCATTACAATAAACTCTGCTTTTTTCCTTTTTTCTTTTCTTGCATGCTAATTGCAGTGACACATCAATAAAGCAGATGTATTGTTCTGTCACAATTATGTTTAGTGCATATTTCAGGTGACTTTTTTCCCTTAAATATCCCAAAGTAATTTGTAACTCTGAAATATAAAGTCTGAGAAAAACAGGTGCAGAATTCATATTTTTCTTTTGCAAGTTTTCACTAAAAAAAAAAAAAAATTAGTAAAGACAGCATAGATTGCAGGGCCTAGGAAAAGGAATGCTCAGAATCTGAATTTGATGAACTTATCTCATTTTAAAGTTAAAAAAACTAAATTCAACCAGCTCTCAGCTGATTCAAACCAGATTCATACATTTTAAACTCTCATATTTGTATCACTATGTGAAAACTCACAGAGCACTGAACTTGCCAGCAGGTCTCAGCTGAGTCCAGAACAGAATTGTGTGGGGCAGGTACTTGAGTATACCCACTCAGTCTGCTGAAAGAAATTTTGACTCTTCAACTTTTTTTTCCAAGTTCAGTATCACATATCTGTTAATTCTTAAGCTTAATGAACTGGTGTGTGTTCAGTAATGTAGTATTACTCTACCAGTGCTTAGCTGCAAAGAAACAGCTCTAAGATTTATGACTACTTTAGTTTACAAAGTAAATTGAAGACCTCTGGAGGCTGCTGGTGAAGGACTTGGAGTGAAATGAGCACAAGTGACACAAAACACTCTGTCAAATTTGCTGTGACAATTTCTGTACTATCAGCTTCAACAAAGAGTCAAGAGTCTGAAACCAAGGGGAGGCTCCTTTTCCCCATCAAATCAGACCAAGGCAGATTTGGCCAGGGTTAAAAGCAAATTCTGTACTTCTGATGCCTCTGGTTTGCCTGTTCTGTCATCCAATGCCATTGTTTTCTTTACATTTCTGCAAATCTTGCATATTTCATCAGTAGCAATTTCCTTTCTCAAGTCCTGAAAAGGAAGTTCACCCCATATCAGGAAGATTAGCAACATTATAAATTACAAACTACTTTTAGACCACCCTTAAAAGGGAAAGGAAGAAAAAAATACCAGAAAAAAACGTCCTGTTATAAAGTGTGTGTCCTTATATTCTTTAATTTGAAATGTTAATGAAATAACTGGCAGGCAGTAATTTTTTACTGTCACATGATAGCAGAAATTAAAGAGATGGCTTAGTACTGTCTTTGAATGTTTAAAATAAATTCATAAGAAGCAGGTGTCAAATTATAAAATCAATCAAAAAAATTATGGTTTTCTGAAGATTTATTAATATAAAAGCAAACACTTAAGAGAACCTAATATTATTTCTGTGGTATTTAAAAAAAATTAAGATATTGTAGAAAATAAAAGATAAGTACTTCCAAATATGGATGTACTTAGCATTTTAAAGTGCTATACAGCATGTGAAGAACCTCTCATCTCCAAGTGACTCATTCTTACCCACTAGGTTAACTTGAGCTGCTGCTATGTCATCAGTGAGTGTACAAAGACGAGGGCAAGTGCTACTGCTTCAGTTAAGGATTCATGCTTGAGTTGTTGATAGTTGAAAGATGAAAGGGATTGGGTTTTCTTCAGTTTTTTTGTTTGTGTTTGTATTTAATATGTGGGAAGGATACTTTGCAACCTTGGACAATCCTCCAGAGATAACTGAGTACCAAACATATTATTTAAGACTAAACTCTTTCTGGGAAAGTCTGCCCATAAAGACAAAGTTTCCAATGATTTCCATAAGGTCAGGTGTTCCTTCTTACTATTAAGAAGTAAGAAGCTCATTTCACTCCAAGTTCCTTCTTACTATTATTTAGACTTGAAAAACATCTCAACAAAATAGAAAAAGAAAAAGAAAGAAAAGGCGATATTCTAGAAAGCACCAATGTTTCTCTGACTTTCCCTCTAGGACGGAAAACATGAGAGCCAAACAACAGTCCAAGAGACTCAGCAATATAAATGCATGGAAAAATAAAGTTCCTTTCCATAATCCATTTCTAAAACAATCTGACAGCCAGGTTTAACAGCCAATGAAACCAATTCAGTCCTTGAATTTTTATGCCCAAAGAAAAGGCTCCTGCCAAGGGATCCATATCAAAATGACCAGCATGCAGTTTGTAGCAAATCTGAAATTCCTGAGAGCTGAAGTTCTCTACAAGACATAGGAGGTAACCCATAGGGAGATGAAAGAGAGGATAATTACAGAAGGTAAGTCCACAGCCCCTACTCCCAGCAAAGAAATCACCCGTCACTCCTGTACATGACCCGAGTGGCAGCTGCATGCCTGGAAACAAGGGGCTGGGGGTTCATGTGGCACAAATGAGGACAGACACCTATTTCTCCTCTCCGCTGGTAAATCCTATTATCCTTTCGCTCCTCTGTCCCAACTTACTTCCCAGAAGAGCCAGTTTCAGAAATTTAAACAGCCTCTGTGATTTCCCATAAAAACTGAAATAATTGGCAAAATCAATTTCCTTCAGTCAGAAGAGGTTTTTTGGAACACAGTGCAGAGAGGGAGAAGGGGATTTTCCCATGCTGTCAAAATATTTTGACATATTCCAGATTGAAATAGGTCAAATTTTTAGTTAGCAATAACCTTTTATTTTCAGTTTGCTTTGTAATGCTTCTGTAAACAGAAATGCTCTCTACTGTCCACCTTTACCCTTCTGCAGCTTATGGGATGGCACTGGACTCCTCTTGTGACCTCCAGCAGCTCTTATGCGAGTCAAGAAACAGCAGCAAGCTGTCACTTCTACATGGCCATACACTGCAGAGACTTAGCTAAGAGGAGATTAGGCTGATTGCAAGTTGGGGCAGAGGAGAAAACTGGAATCACCTGCTGTTAATAGTAGAGGCACAGTCACAAAAAAGTTAATTCCTTTTTTTCAATTACTTTTTTGTTAATGAGTGTGTTCAATCACAAGCTCAGCTTTAGTTATTTTGATTTTTTTTTTTAATTGGTAGTTTAAAGTATAACTAGGTAGCTGGATATATGACTACTGTCTCTACCCGGAGAGAATGTCAGTATTCATCTGGGAGCTGTACCTAGCTGCAATATATTTATATTATATGGAGCTGAAATACTTCAATAGAACTGTAGGCAGCTTCTAATTAAACAAAACAGTACAAGGGAAAACTCAACCTTGTCCAGTTCTGGGCCCTCAGTTTGAGAAGGACATTGAGATGCTTGAGAGCATCCAGAGAAGGGCAGTGAGGCTGGTGAGGGGCTTGGAACACAAACCATGTGAGGAACAACTGAGGGAGCTGGGTTTCCTTCTCCAGGCAGCAACTGAAGAACCAGAGGATGCAGTCTTAAGCAGCACCAAGGGAAATATTGATTGGATATTAGGAAAAAGTTCTTTACAGAAAGGGTGATAAAGTACTGGACTGATCTGCCCAGGGAGGTGGTGGAGTCACCATCCCTGGATGTGTTTAAAAAAAGATTGGACGTGGCATTGGGTGCCGTGGTCTAGTTGAGGTGTTAGGACTGGGTTGAACTTGGTCATGTCATCCAACCTAGTGACTCTGATTACATGCATACCACCAGTGAAGACATGCAACAGCATATGTTAGGAATGTGTTTAAAGTTCAAATCCAAATTAGCCAGATAGATCTGGAAGTCCATCAGCAAAAAGCTTGAGCACTGACCCAGTAATGTAATCTAGTACATTAAATGGTGCCATTAGAGAGACCTCATAAGAGCTCATTAATCTTGACATCAGCACAGTAGTGGGCAACTTGTCCTACACAGCTGCTCAAGGGGAGGAAGGAGCAGGAAGGCTTCCTCTTTCATCTTTCTCCCAGCAGAGAAACTAATGAAAACTGTTGTCCTCACACACCACAGGGTAACTTGCACCAGAACTTGTACAAAAAAAGTACGACAGCAACATACACCAAAAAAATCTCAAAGCTCCTGGAATTAATACTGGGATTTATTAACAAAGCAGGCTCTGGAAACAGACACAAAACATTCCACTACCTATGGGAAGTAAGGACTAGATTAAGGAAGGGGAGAAAATGGTTCTGCTTCACATAACAAAAATAATTAATTAGGGAAATCAGCCTACACCTTTCTAATGGATTGCAGCATGTGTGCCCAGCCTGCCATGACCTGAACAACTCATGAAGAGGCAATTCTGTTCCCCATCCCCTTATGAGACATCATGTTGTCCATATACTGAGGCTTAATGAAAACTCTTGTTCAAAGACTGCTTGAGGCTAAAGCTTGCAATGATGCAGCTTCACCATGCACAAACAGCACACGCCCCATGATTCTTCCTGCCACAGGCACAGCTACAGCCCAGAAGGATGCTCTGAACCCCTTCTGGAGCACCTACTCAAGTAGTGGGGCTCTCCTGTGTCCCCTGCCCCAGGGATATTAGCTCAAGTCTAGCCCACCAGAGATATGCTAATACCGCTAAAACTGAGTGCTCCCAAATGAAACTTTTCCATTCATGAGCATATTGTGTGCTTAAATGCCATGAAAAAATATAAATTGTTCTCCTCAAACCCCAGCAGGTTGCTTAATGACTAAGCTCCACTAATTACTAACAGCTGTTAATGAAGTGAGCAGGTACAAACCTAACCTCTTCAATTAATGCATCAGATTCTTAGACTAAACTAAAATTCAAAGGAAAGCTGTTGAGTAAGGAAAAAAAAAACCCCAACATTCAATGGTCAATATTTTTGTTGCTGAGACCATATTATTTCTTCCAAAGCCACATCTATCAGTGTTTATCAAATGTAGAATCTCTTTGTACTAAAACCTTACCATTTCCACACAGCTTAGGCAAACACAGCCTGCCATTGCTTTTAAAAAACTAATGCATCCTGTCCGAACAAACAAGTCAAGACACAAATACTTATACAACAATCTAAATATGCAACACTGTTAGTGGCCAGTTAACTCTATAATTACATCTTACAACAAGTTATGCTTTTTGGAAAGCTTGATTTCTCAGAGAAAGAGTCTTTAGAGGACCTGAGAAATTGAAGAGCTCTCCATTCAACCAAATATGATGTGACAGTATTCCAAATACTAGTCATCTCAATACACCTGTTTTCATTTTAGATAGCATTGGTGGAAACCTCAAGTTTCATGATTATTTACAGAGAATCACTGCACAAGGAGATTTATAGCTATCTTGAAATGTCCTTCTCAAGGCTTTCCTGTTATTCCACTAGTGAGGAACCACTGCAAGTCTCCTGTTTATCAAGTCCCCAGTGGCAAGAAAAAATTAGATCAGGGACTTCCACTGTCATCCAATGCAGTAGATTTTCCATCCAAAACATTTAATTGCCAATTAAAATTAAAATATTCAAATGAACACTCAATACATAGTTTACCTTTAACTGTATTCTAAATCTGCTCCACAGAAATACCAAGCAAAATTTTCTTAAATATAAAATGCTATGGAGATCTCCTGTTATTAAAGAAGCCATAAAAGAAGGAGGAAAGTGAGTGAGGAAAGGGAAATGCATTCATTGAGTTACTCGTAAACTGTAGGCCTAACTTTGATTGCCACCCTTTGTACTGTAGGTGGATGTGTGCAGATGCCGGGTTAGAGCTGTTAGGAGATCCTTTGGGGACTTCTCTGTGATGAAGCGCCAGGTAGGGAGATCTGACTGGGGACTAAGGGTTATGTATTTACATATTGGCCTTAAGGATCCCCACTTTCAGTATCTTTATCCCAAGAGTTATTAGTTTTAAGCTAATAATCACTTATTATCTTAGGTAATTAAAACTATAGAAACATCATGAGTTATTTAGCTAACTGTATTAGAACATAAGTCTGGGATTACCCAGTAGAGGGATTTTTGCTCAAATAGAGTGTGCCCTAGAAATCTTGAAATATAAAAGTAGAACAAAAGAACAGAATCATTTCTGTAATGATTCACAGTACTGAGGCAGCTTTGGAGAAAATGTGCAACTCCAAAGAGCATCATGTTAAAAAAGAAAACAAACCCTCAAGCAGATGGTCATCTTGATTATCCTTTAAAAATAAACATTTGTTTGGTCATTGCAATTTTTTGGTGTGTGTTTGTATGCCCAGAGCGTGACACAAGTTCTCAAGCCCAAATCTGTACAAGCCAGTGGAAAAACCCCATTCATATGACTGCACTTAGATCACGGCATTGAGATGTGGGTCCATAACTGTTGTCTGGACACAGTTCCTGTACCAATGTCTCTGAATTATTTCACTCTTCAGCCCTTGTCCCCTGTGTAACTGAAGTTATGTCAGTGCAATCTTGCTTTATACCAGGATATCTTATTCCCACTTCCATTAGAAAATACATTGCCATCCCACTGAGTATTCTCTTTATTAAAGGATCTGAACAGGGAACTGTAGGTTAAACAGGGATCTCATACTCTTTCATGTGCAAATAAACCTCCGACCAAATACTGAACGTTGCAGGCACAAGCCCACACGGTCATGTAAGATTGGGAAAACTCTTCAGAGGGCACATTGAACATGAGCTGGGTGGTGGTGGTGGCAGAGTAAGAATTGCTGAGACTTCTGAATGCCAGTCATGCAATTCAACAAGTTGACAAGCACCTGCTGAATAGGGAAAGTGGGTGGAAGCTGGTCTCACAGCTTGACTGTGAGAGCCAAACAGTGAACTTCCAAGCAGTAACTGTTACAAGAAGTGGTGGCTTATTTCTACATTGCCATGAGTATCATTGTGAACTCAATTTGTGTTGTTTTAAACAAAATATAGCAACAAGATATTTCTGAAATAAAAGCTTTCATGGTTTTTCCTTTATATTTAGTCTTTCCTTATGCCATGCAATTTCCTTCCAGTTGATATCTTCAGAGTTAAAAGACAGTTCTGATGGCATGCATTCCACATATGAAAAGATGATTGAAATACATTTAGAAATAGTAGAAGGAATAAAAAACTATTTATTTCCCTTCATTTGTCTTGTTCAGCAAGAAGATCTGTCCAAAATAGGCTTTTTTTTTCCCCCCTCCAAATCTCAAAACAACAGCAGAGAAAAAAACCAACCCACTTTGTGCAATTTACCAATAGCTGAGTTTGTGCTCATCAGAAGCATTTCCAAATGTTTTATCAACATTCTTTGGCTCTAGCAAAGACCTGAATCTTCTTCTGACCTTTAAGATAAATCACAAAAATTTTAGGCTCTGCCAGACATCTTCCAGCAAATCTACCTCAAGCTGGTTTAACCCTGTCACCCTCTACTGTCTACCTTGTCCCTCCTCAAAAAGTTACTGCTCATAGTTTCCCCATACAGAAAACCTAACCGTAAGCCAAATAGCCACCCTGACCACATGGAAAGATGGTGCAACATGGTCGTCTTTACTAAAAAAATAAAGAGTATTTTAAGTTAAGGATGGGAAATTTAGTCAAAAGCTAAACATAAGGCAAAGTTTCCACATGTTTTTTAGTAATACAAAAATTGACACAGCTTCAGTATTGCACAGCAGTAAAACCCACAGGCAGTATCATACAGCAAATTTTCCCAGTATAATACACAGCAGCAAGAGGACATTATTACATATCTAGGAACTAAAGTTTAGAAACTAAACTTGACTAAAAATGATACTGTTGGTCTTTCAAATGAGGCATAGAATACACCTATCTAGGCCATAATTTTTAGTCTGCATGCTCCCCCTACCCTTGGTTTTTTTAACTTCTTTATTAACTGTCTTGCCAGGCACTTTGGAGATTATCAGCAAATAGTAAAATTTGCAAAAGCACTCGTTCTTTGCTGGTCAGGTTGTAATCTACACAATAACAAATATTAAATAGTTTCCCTAAAATCACTACAGCACCACAAATACTCATGTCATGAATATTTCTGTTTGATATCAATGGCCTGAGTGATTCAGTCTCAAGTGGGTCCTAGTGGTTACACAGTTAATAAAATTTAGCTCCAACATATATCAACCACAAGAAAGATTAGGATGGCAAGAATTCTTTCCTTTTTGTCAGTCCTTCCTGCACGCAAATATAAACACAATCCATTTATATATATGTCTGTGTGTACATATAATCCATAAATCATTGAACTTATGCATTTGAAATGAAATATTGGCAACTTGTTTACTTTTTAAATTTCATCTGTGTGGAGTTTGAAGATATAACAAGACTCAGTCACATTCAGAACTTTAGCATAAAAGAACCCCAAAAGAGTAATTTAAGTCTGTCTTGAGTGAGAATGTTTAATGAATCTTCTAGATGTTAGGAGGTTTTATACACTTTAAAAAAAAATCACTTCCCAAGTGCAGTGCCATGATATTGCCACTGAGAGCTGAGATAAAGTGATACACATATGCTCAACACATGGATGTGAACGAAGTGGTTACCTTGGCAACAACAACCTTGTAAAAGCTTCCTTCTACTAAATTACAATAGTGACTACTGGAGGAAAATATGCTTTTTCTCAGTCAGATCTTGAAAATAAGTTATTGTATTTAATGTATAGATTTTTCAGAGCCTTAGACACTTTGCAGTTAAACTATACCTGCTTTATCCCATGTGCCTTCAAAGTTCTAATACATGGAACTTTTGTAGTATTTGGCTTATATTGATTTCCAAATTCAATACTTTTCTTATTCAAATAAAGCTGCAGATGTATTTAAATGGACTGGATTTGCCACCATCATCTGCAGCTGCAGATAGTCTACGTGCAGCAAACATATATAAAATAAATATTTTTGCAGGGTTTAGCAAATAGCTTTTAAAAATAAAACCACACATAAGAACTTGTTAATAAGAAAAATATATTTCCATTACACACAGCATTTCCAAAGAATTGCTGTGTTTCAAGAAACATAGCTTCAACTAAAGGATTTCCATGTTCCCAAATTACTTTTCTGCTTATGAAAGTCCTGTGTCACATACAGCTAAAGAATGTATGCCTGGGAGCATTTGCCCAGGCCATCATTTGCTAAAAGCAAACATGTTCCTTTTTCTGCTAGAAGAGTCCAAAGAACAGCTTTATCACATGTGCTACAAGGTGAGACACAAAATACTTCCAAAAAGTTAATGAATTTTTGATTGGTGACAAAAGACCAAAAGTCACAGCTCAGTGTGCCAGAGATGGAAAGCAAGAAACCTCAAGGACAGAGTGAATATTTGATCAGGCATCACTGATGAATTCCCAAATTTTGCACAATGCATACAGGCAAAGCCAATAAATTCTTGCTCATATCTTCCTGGGATCCCACAGGTTTCCCAGTGCCTACAGGAGACTTGAAGTTTACAATTAATCTCTCAGACACAGAGTACACCTACCAACTTGTATTATATTCAGCCTTATAATGGTGTAAATTACTCATTATGTTCTTGCTTTTACTCCGTGTAGCCAGCCACTATGATAATCTTACATTATTCAGTTACCACTTATTCAGAAATACATTAAAACAGTATATTAATATGAACATCCAGCCCAGCCCAACTACTTCTTGGACAAAAGGATAGGAGGGTTACCTTTTTATTATATTATAATTTGTGTTCATTACATTCTAAAGCTTTCTATGTGCCTCAGGAAAGATCTACTTACTGAATACTAATTTAATATGCTAATTACTACCAACTATTAATCACTTAGGCTCAAATTACAGTTAATAAGTCATGAACCAGACAAGTCTTGGGTACATGAATTTGCCAGTATCCTACCAAAACTCGACAAAGAAAAGTTTGTCATGTCCAGCATGTCCAGTTACAACTTGATCCCAGTCACATCAGACAAAGTAATGAGCTAGCGAAGACAACAGGAAATTACAAACCTCTACCTCTTCCACCTTCAGTTTCAAATACAGCTGCAACCCAGGAGCAGCAGTAGACAGAAGTAGAAATCTTTCTATAGTTTACAGAGGAACATGGAATTTCTTGGATGAAAAAGTACAGCATCCATGAACATCAACACAAGAAAAAATGCTCCAATTGTCCCCCCATGCCCTTCCATGGGAGAGAATCTCACTGTGGACTGCACCAACAGGTATAAAGCATGTATATATCGGACTTTGAGACACATAGAGCCAGCACTGTCTGTAATATACCTCGTTATACCAATAATAAGAGGCACTGGGGACCTGGATGAGGAATGTACCTGCTGGAAAAAGCCAGAGGGACAGTTTAATGTCAGTGTAATCAGTGACACCCCTTGTTGCCCATAACAGGACCAATCTACTTAAAGAAGACTCTGCACACCCCTGTATATGCTTTCAGCCTACACATTTAGAGAAGCCTCTGAATTGAACTTTTGCCTCATGTGTCCCTTTTCAATAAGCTTGAAGCTTGCATCCCTCCTAAATCCAGCCATACCCTTTGCTCACTGATGAAGCCCCACTGGCAGCACATGACACAGCTTTTTCATTGCTATGAGAATGTACGTTTTAGTTTATGACTTGCTTACTCACATCTCCTAGTCATTTGGAAACTACTTCTAAACCTGGCTGTGCTGGTATCATTTATTTGAGCAGAAATGCCATTATAGCATCATTTAGCATTAACATCTCTCCCACAGAGTTAACTGTTTGTGACCCCACAAGTCAATTACTGTAATTCCTTTCCAGCAGTGATCTGCTGCTTCTGCTTAGAGCCTGGCACACACAGGCCCAAGGAAGGATACACTAAACAGGATAGAAAGACCATATGTTGATAAATGGAAGATGTACTGGGTACCCAAACTGGGGAGAGACAACTCAAATTAAAACTGTAAGTGCTTCAATAACTTTTTAAAATTCTTTATGGTGTTACAGCCATTTCTTAAAATAATCAATGCAACCAGATTAGAACAGTTTCACATCACAGTGCCGTAATTAGCTTCAGCATCCTGGTAGAATTACATAAGCAACAGCTGCTGAAGTAACCCCTCAGCCTTCCAAGGAGCTTCTTGCCTTCTAATTGCCTAGAAAGTGGATGGCTTAAGGTTTCTCAACCCCTTAGATGCTGGAAAATTTAGGTTTTGCAAACTAGAAACATTCCAGTCTCATGGCAAAACATTCATAGGACTGATGGCTTGTATCCATCTTACTCTGTTTTGGAAAATAGTCACAAAAGAATGGAGCTAAGTAAAGAGACACTATGTACCTCTATTTTTATCCAGAGTTAGCTAAAAAGAATACGGGATCACCAGATTCCAGACTCTAAATGCTTATGTGCTAATGTGCTTATGTGTTCCAGACTCTACATGTTAAGTGCTAATTACTGGAGTAGAATCTACTCCCTTCTGTATCACTGAAAAGTAAATGGAAGGGAAAGATACATCCATGATCATTGCTCAAATCGGGGATTAAGTGGAGCTGTTCTTCCTTTCTTATTCTTACCCTGCTCTAAGGAGTCTAAATTGACCAGTTTGGCCACAGTGAGACAGGAAACCAAGGTGTAGTGAGGTAGGAAACCAAGATGTAGTGAGGTGAACTGATTTGCCCCTTTGACTTCCCAAATCCATGTCAGAAGTTGTGGACAGAATCAATGCCCTCAAAAACCCAAATCAGATTGCTTGGATGTGTTTTGTACCACAGAAATTGAAACACATGTCTGTGAAACTACATAGGACATTTGAAGATTACCAGGTGTTATTTTTACATAGAGGACCTACAAAACAAAAAGACACATGAAGCAACTTAGGAAAAATCTGAATGTTGCATTTTGTACCAAACAAAACAGATATTGAAATTAATAAGCTGCACGAAGCAGAAATAGAAGGAAAGAAGAGGTATGAAATAAAGTCATTTATATCACACTTCAGCAACTGTATGTAGCTCCTTGCTACGACAGATCTGCTTTCCAACAGCAAATAATAAAATTATACTTTCTGTGCTATTAATTATATGCAAATTAAAATTGGGTTCACATTAATGCAAAGAGTTGAATATCCATTTAATCAGATCCTCCCTGCAGGGTCCAATGATAAAAATGACAGAAGACTTGCATTACTAATTCTGAACTTCTCACATTTTGTACCTACTTACCTTGCAAACGAACAGCTACTGTGACACCTGCCTGCTGGGCTGAAGGTTTATGCTGATTAGGTCCTATAGACCTAATGGTAATCCTCCTGAAGGGAAAGTTCACCTCCCTGAGCTAGGAAATCTAAAGAGCAAATCCCTGCAATAATGTAGCTGCAATAATTTAGCTGCTGAAATCAACACGTTCCTAATATTCAAGATCATTTGATAAGGATTTAGGCTGTAGTCTATTCTAACATGCTCCATGGTGAGGCCACTGATCTGTTGTTTACATCTCACTTCCCTCTCTTAAATCAAAGCAAAAAGAAGTGTCTCTAAACTACCTGATGACATATATCATCTCCATTGAGTTTTCTTTCCTGAAAAAGAGCTGCTGAGTATCCTCCTTTTCTCAACATCTCTTTTTTTTTTTCTGCTTTCATTTTCACTTCTAATTCTAGCATTGAGAGAAACTTTCCAAGGAATAGAAGGGCAAAAAATCTCCTTAATGTAGATTCTCTGCATTAATAACAGTGACAAGAGGACCCTTAACCCTGTTTAATAGCTAAAAAGACAAGTGGCAGGGGGAAGAAAACAGAAATTTTTACGAATGAGACCATATTATATTATGCTGCCTCACACTGTGACAGAATAGCCTCATGAATTTTCATCTGACGTGACAGTTGAAATCGTTCCCTGGGTCTTAGTGCAGGGAATGCAGATTTGCCTTCCTCCCCACCTCACATGACTGTTCAAATTAGCACCAGGTGGTATGGCTTCTCATGAAGTCATAATTATAGGGAAGAAGGATGAAAATATTCCCACTCCACCACCTTCAAGTACATTCCTTCATGAAAAAGGTGCAATTCCTTTGGGATAGTAAATACCACCAACCTGAAGAAAGGCTCTCTCACTGTGAAGATGCACAGCTTTGCCCAAAACCCCCAGGCAGTCCTGTTTAGCAGGTAACAGTGATAAAACTGGGCTGGGGAGAGGGCATTGAGTAGCAGGAGTGATACTTGAAGGGTTAGGTACATGTCGTGGATCCACTTCCATTCCACCCAAGGCTGCAGAGCTGATAAGGTGAAAGATGCAAACATGATGGGTGACAGCAGTGAGCCCTGATGCAAACCCTTCCTCCTGGATACAGGTAGGAAGGACTTCTCATGGAGCCAGTTGCTGCAGAGGTAGTACACACCGACTGGAAAAATCAGTGCCATCTCAGTGCAACCCTCTCTAGGGTCTAGAGCATCTGTGTCTAGAAGGAACTCAGTTACTGTTCTCTTAAAAAGATCAATTCAATAAGAAATTATTTCTTTTGAAGTGATCTAAAAAGATCAAAAAGCTTTGATAACACCATTCAGCCTACCTCATACAGCATCTCTCTCTGTAACAGATTTTCCCATTACTTTTCTTCAAAGCTGTGATCTACAGCAGAACTGGGGTTTAAAAACTGTTTCATTTCCTTGCTTTAGTGGTTGCTGGTCTAGTCTAACGTTGGCTATAAAATAAGAATATTTTGTTTAAAATTTTCTACAGTGTATTATACATATTTTGAAAATTCCTTAATTACACATGCAATAAATGCACAAATGTAGACTTCAGAGAGAGTGTATTCTTTCCTCATTAAGGTACAATCACAATATACAATTAAACCCGTCTCTCCACGACAATGTTTGAGGTGCCACTCTCTCACTTTCCAACAGGAATCTTTATTTCATAAATTGTTGCTCTAACATGGTATAAGCTCCCCTTAGAAGCTTTTTTACTATATCCATTTGGCTGCTGCCATGAGAAACACAGCTGTAGAAGAGCTGTTTTCTTGAACGAACGTTTGAGGGTTTTTTGGTTTTTTTTCCAAACACATTGCTGTTTTCTTGGTGTTCGTGATTTTATTTTTTTAATAAGCAGGGTTAAATCATTTCAGCCTTCTCCATCAGTCATATTAAAGCCACATTTTTACTTAAATTCATATTGATTCTTAACATCTACTTAAAATAGGAATAATGTTTTCTTCACTGGATGAAACTCATTGAGGAAGTCAATTTTACTTTCAAAATAGATGGTGTTCTCTTCCATCTGTAATGAAAAAAAAGATACAAAAGACTACAAGACTGGAAGTCCTAAAATTCTGAAATACATGAGGAAAGATACTGAAAGTTGTTTAGACACCTAAAGATAGGTTGATGGATTTTTCTGTATCTGCACCTTTGAAAATACAGTGTGCTGAGCATAGATATTCTCTACAGCTAATGTGCTTTCAGTAGTTACTGAACAAGAGAACTAAGTTACACTTCTTTAGTATGTATTTTTTAAAATCACGCATCCATCTCCTTACATGTTTTTGTCTTAAGTAACCTAACCAATCACTTAAATTGCATTTCATGAACAAAGGTATGCTTCTTGAAAAAACCCTACATAAGAAAGTATCCTCAAAGCAGACAACAAACATAATTCATCATTCTCTAATACCAGAAAATACAAAAATTAACAATATTATAAAATGCATATTAAGTTATGTAATTAGTCATATATGTATTTTAATATATCTTTCTCTACTAAAAATATATATTATTAATTATTAACATAAGATTGCATCTTTTTGCAAATCAGCATGTTTCAATTGTTTATACCTACCAACAGGACTGAAATTTCTTTAAGAAAATAATTAAGTACAGATTAAAATTAATTATCTAAATACAGGGCTCCTGCCTGCTGACTTAAATCATGATTAAAATTGGTGATTTAAATCAAGCCACCCTACTGTGACCTACCAAAAAAAGTTTTCTGAATTGTAATCAAATAATATGCCATATTCAGTATTAATTGGAGTGTTTTATGTTAGTCCTGGTTTCTGGAATAACACATCCAAGTGCTTTCCTAGTACTGAATTCTTAATTTCTCATTTCCCCTTTCATTACAGATGTCAGTTCCAAGGATTTATTGCATAACACATACAGTTTCATTTATACAGAAAGCCGCAAAAGATGGAGGGCATGGAACTACATTGCAAGAGACAGCCTTTCCAAAATCACTGAAATATATCAAGTGACTAACAGGCTGACAGAAAGGCAGGCATGGTGTGTCTGTATCATCCAAATACCTTAAGTACCCTATAAAAACTCATTGGTCAAATTTGTTCATATCCTGAGATTATTTGTGACCTATTATTCTAACTCAGATTCCATTGATTTCTAATTACCAACAAAATAAAGCCTTCTGAGAGTACCTCTATGTCCAACACATTTAGTACTTCTAAAGGCTTCTGTATTTACCATCCCAGCAAGCACACTACACGTTCAGTTGCATGGAACTGTAAATATGTTTTCCCTTATTGTCTTCATATTTTTCACATTACAAAGAACCTTTAAATCTGATGATGCTCACTAGCAAGTCTGCTTTGAATCTCAGAAAAACAATCCTTTCTCCCAGTTTGTGCATTTTGACTTTCAATCCAGTCATGTTTAAATGAGTTTGCATTTGGCTATCTTTCATTTGCATACTGAAATTAAAGACAGAAAAAGGGATTTCTTAGGTAAAATCAGATGCAGCCATATAACCTCAAAACAGCATACTGTGGTAGTCTCTATGAAGAAAATGTCTCCATTCTCTAAAAACTCACAGCTATCTTTGTCAACATTTCAGGAAAATTTTTCACCTCCCACAGATTACCACAACTATTTAATCACTAGGACATAACTATTACCAGGGCCAGATGAAACCTAATTACAACAACAAGGTAGGAAAACTAGTTCAGCAAGAAATGCAATTGCATCACATAGCTGACATCAGGAGGATGCAGTTTATAAAAGTGATTTTATGCGACTGATGTCATAATGAGATACATTGCATTGACCTTTGGAGCTTTAGTACTGCACAGAAAACAGGGACATAGAGTGTATTCTTTCCTCGTTTAGGTACAATCACAGTATATAACTGCCAAGTATATAATTAAATCAGTCTATCCGTGACAATGTTTTGTTGTCAATCAAAAATTAGTTTACAAAAAATAATTAAAAATTAAAAAATAAATCTACATCTTGTGCTATTTCAAACACCAAAGTCCTGGGAAAGGGACTTGATTATAATTCTGCCAAATCTCCACATTTCTCTGGGCTCTTCTTGGAGCAGCAAAAGAGTAAACATGATACAAAAAATACTTCGGCATTATGTACCTCTCTACATTTAAAGTTGCAGCAGATACTATTAGCTAACATATGAACGTATACTTGAGTGACATTGTTGAACCTTCATATTTAATTATTTTCCCATTGCTCTGGAAGAAAAAGAAAATATAGCTCCAGTAAAGCTACTCAATTCCATTCACAATTGCAGTGTCTGCTGGAGGCCAAGTGACAAGCTAATATGATAGTCAGCGGTGTGTCGCTTTGAAGTTAATCAAGCCAATACCTACACTTCAGAAATCCTGGGCTGGACTTCAAAAGACCACAGCAAAGAAGAAAAAAAAAACCTAAGAAATCCTGAGGGGGAAAGCATGATGAAGGACAAAGAGTCACCCATTTAGATAATTATACAAATGGTCACAAAACTATGTCTGTGAAACTCCAAGACACTAAAGGGAGAAGCATTCATAAGAATGAGTTAACTTGATTTGAAATGCAACAAATAATAAAATTTGCACAGAGATCATGTCTTTCATAATTTAATCAAAAGCTTCCCTGCTCAACATAATAGTTTTTAAAACTTAATCCAAGTTAGAGTTACCATTAGTTCCTATTATTTTACCTCTGCTTGTGTGCTACCTTAATAAAATTACTTTTATCAGCCAAAAGTTCGCTGCTCAAGATGATGCTGGGCATCCACCAAAAAACTCACAAAACAAAAATTATAACAATTCTTCAGTGAAAAAGAAAACAAAACATGAGTGTCAAAGAAAGCTGTAGTGTGTGCAATTTCCTCCCTTAGTTCTTCAAAGTAAGAAATATCCCAAAATCCTCCAGGGAGGTTTTCAAGGTCACAGAGCAACCCTGAATAACTTAGGACACAAACCCATATGTATTTCATCTGACTATTTGCCAAGAAAGACTTGATGTCAAAAGATGCACGATGTTTCTCCACATCAGTCCTCATCTGTACTTTCCACGAGAGATAGCAACACAGCTGTTGCTTCAGATTTCATTTTGCAGTTTCCGAGGTGGGTCTTGAGGCTCTGTTTTTGTTCTTACTGCTTGCTACCTTTCAGGCAACAAGATGCACTCTTCCTGGCTGTTACACTAGTTTTTATCAGCTCTGGTTTATGTTGCATTTCTCTTCTAGCATTCCCCTACTATGGCCTCGGTGTATTATCAGATGTTGGAGTTACTCTTTTATTAGATATGTGTAGTTCACAAAAGAGCTCCTGTACTTGAAAAAAATTCTAAGTTGTTACAATGCAAATAAAAACAGATGTTTAATATTAATCTTCTCAGGACTGAGTGTTTCCAATGTACAACTTGCTCCGCAGTGTGGAACCGTGTAAGAGGACTACTTGATTTACCAGAATGTCGTGCTGCACCTTGCTAGCATCCTTCCCAAAAAGCTTCATACACAAAATAAAAGTCTTGAAACAAACCTAAGTTGCCAGAGCAGGGTCAGGCAAAGGAACTATCACAACCCAGCGACTTATCTGTCCTCATTCTGTGAACTATAAATCAGGAAAAAAGATGAGGATGTTCTCAGGTGGGTCATGACAGAAATGGTAAACCCGACAGCTAATAAAACAGAAAATATTAAAACACAAATATGTTACATTAATAAAATATTAATTTAGGTGCACAATAATGAATATTTATGAAATTATCTTTAAAATTTATATTAGTCTATAAGCTTTCTTTTTGCAAATAAAGACACTCACTGAGAATAACAGTTAACGCTTCAGACACTTGGCCTCTGTTCACTGCTGTACAGTTTGGAAAACTTCAGCGATTGTTGAAGCTAAGAAAATTAGACAGAGAAGGTGCAGGGCAGTCGCCTGTCATCAGCCCAGCCCAACACTGCTCTTGGAGGTTTCTCCATCCTCTTCCCTCACTTGGTTTTACCAGCATGCTCAAAGAACACGGGCACAGATTGCCTTATACCCTGACTTTATGAGGGGATCTTCCTTCCCTGACATTCTTGAACTGTAACTTCAGTGCTTAGGAAGAGACAGCTACTGAGCGCACAAATCACAGGGAAGCAGCTACTCAGGCCCATATAGTCTTCTACCATTTTTCTTTTCAGCTCAGGCAAGACTAATATGTAGGTTTTGGTAGCTGGGTAATCTTTTGAATCTTGTTCAATGGTTTAGAAAGCAAGCAGAGGGCGAACTGTTGTATTTCAGACAGATAAAAAGAACTGGGTAAGAATGATTTTTTTCACCGTTTTGCCTAGTTTGCTGATAAACACAGACTGCTGCACTCAGAGGGATGGGGAATTTATAAGGCTTGGCACATTTGTTGTACTACTAAGGTGTTCACATACACACACAAAAAATATCCAAGATTTAATCAGGCCATGAGCAGTAGCACAGCCTGCTTCCACTGCACATTTGTCAGATTCACAGAAATTAGGATTGGGTCCTACCATTACGCATCTACTGCACACAAAATGTTCTTGACATTGTGCTGGCTCACAAAATTAAAACTAATTGTCACCACTGCCAGTCAAGTCAGGACATAAGATGAGACATCCCTAAGCAGCTTTCTCAGACATCAAACACTAAATACCAGGGAAAAATATCCCTTTGGAAAGCTATGTCAGCATGCAAATTTACCTTAAGAAGATGTTCAGAAATGTGTTACAGGAAAATTTGAATTAACAACCAGCATCAATAGGACTTCCAAAGGACTAAAAAGTCTCACTGAAATTCAATGTCAAATTAATACCAAAATTCCATAGGCTTCCTAAATAAATTTCAGCCAAATGTTAATTATTAAAATCTGATTTGGATGTTGGGATCAGCATGACACCATAATACTTCCAAGTGAAACATCTATTCTATAGATATCCTTCAAGTATCACTGTGTGCTCTCTTAGTCTACCCAATCCCTCTGTGGGCAATTGGAGCTTGAACTCATTTGGATTTTCTTGCTTCATTTTATTATTTTAATGGGGCAATAAATTAAAATTCAGTATAGAAATACAACTGATAATAAACTTAACTTTCTTCTACACATTTCGTTAGGAAAAAAGGTCACATATTTCCATGTTTCCCTTATTCCTAAATATTTTCTCTTCAGCATTATCCTTTCAACACTTAATCATTTTCTTTGATAGCTCACATTTAATAAGACTAAGAACAACATGCCTCTGAATTCATAGTCAAGCAAAATTTGAATTGAACCCAGATTCAAACTGTAGAGACATTGATAAGCATTAAAACATAGAAGATGGATGGTTGTTGAGTTGCAAAAGAACTGAAGACACTCAATTCTGAAAATCCCTCATAGCACCTACTTGTATTTGTGATGTCAAATATCTCGAAGTCTGGCTTGAATTGATTTTCCTGATAATATACCAATATTTATGGGTAGCTAGAATTTTGATGTGATTTTTAAAACTACTGAAAACCCCATTGTTCTCAGTTAATTTGGGCTGGAGACCTCAGATGATGAAATAAAGCTTTAGCAGCCATGAGCAAGATTCTTACTTTTTAAATACTTGACTAGATTTTGGAAGGAGAGGGGAAACAAATAGCTTCATTGTTTTGTATAATGCTGGACCAGCCACCTTGCTGTTCATATCAAAACAGCTCCCATTTTGAGTACCTAGACTGGCTAAGACGATTTTATATTGCCAGGTAGGTTAAAGATGCTGGATGACTCAAGAAAATGAGAGGCCCTCACTGGCCTCTGAATGGAAAACAGTCAGAAAAAGCCAGCATGGCCTTGTGTTTAGACCCCCAAGCTACCACTTAAAACTGTGTGTACCCACAAAGACACAAAAATTAGCAAGGAAAGGTTCAGTTCAGTAAACATTTTATATCATCACCCTGGTGATTTTTTTTCAGCGCACTTAATTCCTTACTCAGATACTTTGCTTACATTTAGAATGCCCAGCAACACAGAGTTACAGCTAACAGAGCAGTGAGAGCCTCTCTGAAGACTGGAGTAAATGCTCTGACACACAGAACCATGGTGATTTCCAGACAACACTATGACATCTGCTCCATCATGTACAAATGAGACTTCACAAAGCCCAACTTCAATTCATTTTAAAGCCTCATTTGAAGATCCCATTTTAGACCCTCTTGCTGTAGATTTCACTTCCCCATCTACTTAACATGCACATTGGACGCTCCAACACTGAGCCATATAGATTTGTCTTTGTCTTTTGTGTTAATTATTAGCTGCTGCAGAGCTGTCTCTGTGGGTGAACGCACACAGAAACAAAGGCGGTAAGGTTGTAAAACCTTTTATCTCTATCAGGGCACATTATTTGATAAGGTGCTAAGCTAATAGCAATGCATGTCAAATTGTGTTTAGACAGATCAGTGTGCTGGGAATTGGAGGTTATATTTGTCTCTGCAAACCAGCACCTGCAGAAGCAAAGAGAAATTCATACTAATATTCACAACACTATGTAAACCATAAAGCATCTGAAGTGGTTATTTTACAAATGGCTCTAAGATAACAAACCTCTGTCAGTTTATTCTTTTGAGCTTTAATCATTCATATTCTCATAAAAGCTGTGAAAATAGGAAACTGAACACTGGACAATAAGCAACATTATATGGCCTATGCATTTGGAAGCATGTCTGAGCACCCAACTGGAGACACTAATTTTGCAGTAAGATCTAAACATCTCTCCTTTAGAAACTGACAAGGGTGGGTATTAAGGCATCCAAAGGTGACAAAAAAAAAAACACTTAAAAAAACCATTCTGCATGTTAAAAATAGTAACATGGTATGAATTTAAATCCAAAAAATAATTTTTATCTTCTGAGTTTTGGAATTTATTTTTTGTTCTACCTGTATTTGCCCATTTCCCTCACAGATACCTCTATTCTGATTTTAGCTAACTACACTAAATGTAATGCAGCGTCTGGACAACACCACTTCATGGAAAGGCAACAAAAACATCACTCGTCCCAAATGTGAACAGATGGTAACAGGACCCAGTCAGCCTGGAAAACACACTGTAGCTCTTCCTCCACACGCCTTTACCTTTTCAGATAGCTTTGTCAACTTGCACATTTGAAACCTGAGTCTTGTTAATCAAGGCTGTATAAGTTCATTGCCAGAGTCTCTTTCAAAACCCTAAAGAGTTTTTTTATGTGAAGATCTCAAGATATCACAAGGAATTACCCCAAATGCTAGGTATCTAACTTACATAAAGGTTACAGTCTTGATTATCTCAGCCACCGGAACCAACATACACATTTAGGGAGTAGATTTCAGATGCTCAAGGATGGCTTCAGAACAGTTAATAATTGGACAAAGTTTATGATAATTAAGGTTCAGATAATCTGAATTATTCTACACAGAAAGTTGAGATTATTTCTCCTTCTGTACATACCCCATGATCCTCCTGAAATTAAAATCTTACACTTTTAACGGTTCAGTACTAAAAATTGCACTTGCAGAGCTATACTAGATTGAGCTTCTATGATTGTGCAAGAGTTAACATCTAAGAGGATATTTATGCATTTTTGTTCTTGCGCTGGCTAACAGGCAAATTTGGGTGAAAAATGCCACACACTAAAAAGCAAATAAAGCAGATTTTTTTTTTCTTCAATCCCTTTTTCAGGGGAACTGTTTATGAAACCTCTTTAATGTGAGTAGCAGTAATAAAACTTCATTCTTCTTCTTAGTTCTGAAAATTAGGCTTCCAGAAGAAAACAAAAATGAAAAAAAACAGTCCTAATGTTGTCTATAATTACTATTAATTCAATATTTTCTCTGCTGGAACACCTTTAGTACTAGTTCTCTAATACTGCATATTGTCTACATCAGTACTGATAACAGCCTGCTTTGCTTATGGTAGAAGCCAAGAAGAAAAATAGTGACAGTATCTTGCTCAAACTAGGAATCCATTTTCTACCTGGTAAGAATAACCATAAGGATAAGCTGGAAGACATGTAAATTAATTACGTGTGAATCAGCCAATGAGGAAAGCAGCTTCTGCTTCTAGGAGGCAGATTCTCCCCTTCTGACCAGAAGACCATAGGAGCTGCAGATGCCACACATAGGAAAATCTTCCCTCTCAAATTTCTCTTAACTGTGTGTCTGGAGAAGTAGAAACCTTCTGTGTGCTCCCCAGTCTTCTGACCACTATAAATATTCAATCCTCAGAGAAATTGCTTTCTTCCACCTAAGTTACCCAATCACAAGTTCATCAGCACCATCCAAGCTCTCGATTTTGGACACAGTGAGGAGAAGAAAAAAAATCAGGGTGCAGCCCAGGTCCTTCCATTTGAATAAGCAGGCCAGCAAATAGGCAGGTGGAGGAGCAAAACATGTGAGAATTAATAAACCATTACACAATGCTTTTCATCCAAACAACATGTACAAGTGGGTAAACAGAAAGTTCATAATCGCTATTCCCATTTTAAAGGTTAAGGCATGCAACTCATACAGAAATGAAAACACTTACAGTAGGCCAGCAGCAGAACTGAGAATACAGGCAGAAAGGAAATACACATCTCCAGTTCTCCTTTCCCTGTTCTGTTCCAAATTATTCTGTTCATCCTTAGAAATAAACATGAAGTATCTGGTTTTTTCCCACTCCTACTAAATATAAAGTTATTTTAATACCTTGTAAAATCCATCCTTCTCAGTCTAACTCTGCTATTAGTGTAAGGTTGATAAGCAAAATATAACTATTGAGTCAAAACATGAGGAATTATTTCTTACAATATTGATTTTAACAACATCACTGGCTTGTATGTTATACCATTTAAATATATTTTCCAGTCATATCAATATGCTTGCATAGGGATTCTAAGCCACAAATATATGTAATTCATAAGAGCGTGACACTTCAGCAAGAGGATGCAAATGAGAGCAAACAGCACAATCCAGACACAGAAACCTCATCCACCCACAAAGATGGGTTGTGCAATGTCACATTTTCCAGCCTATTTCTCTTAAACATGTTTTGCACTTTCTAGGGCTAAAAATAATTGTTACATTAAAAAAGAGCAGTGTCCAAAACCAGTGCTTGCTGGCAAACTGCTTTCTCTCCCCCAGACACACCATTCTTTATTTTTGATAGAAACAATTTATCTGTAGCTTTTCAGACACATTTAACACAGCTGTTAAATGGCCATACTTAATATGAAATAAGCTGAAAACTGTATTTATTTTTTCTTGTGCAGATCTAATCAGATCAATTCTGCTTTTACTGACATCCCTGTTTATCAAGTAGCTGAAAGAAATCTCCTAGCTGCAAAATTAGTGAAGGTAGAGTGACTTTAAAAGTGAATAGATATCTGCAGACACCTAGACACATTTTTTCATCTGTGTATTTAGTAAGAACATGGATTTATTGTGTAAGTTACCACACTGGAAAAGCAATGCAACAACAAATCTCTCCTCCATCATCAACAGAGATATCATCTTCACAAGACCATGTTTTGTCTTACCTCTCATGACATGATGACAAAATTAAAGTGATCATGAAAACAAAGCTATGTGCTAAAAACTGAATTTTTTTTTAGAGACCTCTGAGCCCTTTAAAAATAATTAACCCTTGATACATAGAACCTAAACATGATTACTCCTCCAGAATTTTTCACAAGAGCACAGTACACCTAGTCCAAGCATCAGTTCAAAAATTAATTCCATAGGTCTTTTCTTTATTCACAATATAACACAGAATAGTCTTAGACACATTTCATCTACATTGAAGTATACAGGAGTTGTTACTGTTCCTTAGGAGAAAGGACATATGTACCTGCTTCTTCAGACTGGGTACCTTATTTAGTGTTTCCATAAAAATCCAACTGAAAAAATGATCATATATCAACATATACCTGAGCACTGAAATAATTAGCAGCGTTAAGCAAAAGTCGCCAAATAGTGCCACCTGCTGTAACGTGCCCAACAGTGCCAGCCAACAGGCCTGGCCTGTTCACCTCCAGAAATCAAGTACTGCACAGCCAAACACCTTCATTCAAAGGAGAGACTAAACAGCTACAGAGAGAAAGGAACAAAGAAACAAACAAACATCATTTAACAGCTCTGCTGGATTCGGAGTGTTATAAATAGTCTATTGTTCCAGCGTCTATCCACTTTTGTAGTGCTGCCCAAATCAGTGAATAGGCAGCAATCTGCATTAAGAAATCCTCACACAAACCCTGATCCTCATAGGCTGATACTGATGAGCTCACATGTGAATGCCTTTAGGAGGTTAATTTATGAACCGCTCATTAATAAGTGTGATATGTTACTACTGAGATTCCAACAAGAACCTCCTACAGTTCCAGATTAATGGTATCGCAGTTGAAGAAACAGAACAAATTGCACTGCCACAACCTGTGTGTCAAAGAAATCAACAACAAAATTCCCAAGATGTTTCTACAGTATTTAAAAACAACAAAGATAAAATTTCACTATAAACTGTAAGACAATCAGGGCGGTAGGAAACGATAACCTGGGTGGGTATTTACATTTTGTGGTCATGAGAACAAGACAAGTAATTAGTCAAAACATGAAAATATGTTCATGAGATAAGTGAACCTGAGTGTGTCCAAAAGACAATATTATTAATTTCTAAAATAGCCACAGCTCAGATGAGAGAGACAGGATATTTTTAAGGTGGTCTTCCTACAATTTTCACAGGATCCTGGGAAACAGCTGTAGCAGTTCACACAGCAGAAGATGAACTGATGTAGTTGAATTCACACACAGAGTCAAAAACAAAGCTAGGTTTCTTCATGCCCATGATGATAAAATCCACCCTAACACAAGTAAAGTGAGCTAAATATATTGAAACAACATATTCACCCCACATGTGGATAGAACAAGCTTTCTGCACTTGCATACATGTCTTAGACTTGAAGCTGACCAAATGAATCAGGTTGACATCCCATCTAATCACAGCAAAGTAGCCCTCTGCACTTCTTTTTGGATCCTTTACCTGGGGCCAAGAGTTCCACCTCTGCCAAGCTTGACAATTGCTACAAGCCATTTGATCACTACCACCTCAGAAGTGAATCAAGTTACTCATTACAAGCATATCAACCCAGCAGTTAACCAAACACAACGTGAATTAAATGAGTCAAAACAAATAGAAAATACTGCATTAATGTAAATTTTTATTAACAGAATCAAGGATATTTCTGTGCTACTTCTATCACTAATTTTAGATGCACATCTCTACACGACTTGTAATTTTGCAAAAATAGATTAAGTGCTGATTGATTTGTATTTTCTAAATCATTATGAAATTGCAGTTCAAAGTGTCATGTCACAGGTAAAACTATAAAAAGCCACAGCAGTAATGACAGTAATGGAAAAGTATCCATTAATTACTTGTACACTTAAAATGTAATTTTTTCCCCTTTTTTTTTTTATTTTAAGGCACTGCTGTTCTGTCTTGTGAACTGACTTCACTCAATAAAGACAGATCAGGTGAAAATACTGGAGAACCAGATTTTTCATATATCCCTAAGGAGCCCTTCTCCTTGGCTCACTGCAAAGGAACTCTAAATCAGGTAGATAGCGAACTGAAGGCTGCTACAATATCCCCTGCACAGTTATTCATATTCTGAATAACTAAGCTCTAAGCTCTCATATCTTTTCACTAGGTGAGATCTAAGCCTTCAGGCTTCCCACGTCTCTGCACTCTTTCAAGCCCTATTGCTGTGACCGAGTATAAAACTTCATGCTGTTATGATACAAAAGTTAGTGTTTGCACAGAAATTAGCCTTTCCACTAACATCAAAAAATCCCAACATACAGCAATTCCAGGTAAACTATTTCCTTGAAAACGCATGTGATAAAAAGATTGTTCATATTGTTCATACTTGGAGTTCAGTACTAGACAGTTTCAGAGCACCTGGGCTCGTTAACACTTGCCACTAATTACCGCCTTCATATAAGATTATGGAAATATTTTTTAGGCAATAAAGGAATTAAAACTGAAAACATCCTTGCAATATAAAGTTCTAATGTCTTAATAAAGATGGATGAACTTATCAGGCACTGAAACATTAAGGGCAACATCCTTAACTTTAGGTATGGTAAAGCATACAACTCCTAATTCAGGCATTTGAGGAAATAGCTGCCTTTAAAGAGGGACTGAACACATGGCCTTAGAAATAAAAAAGTTTCTAACTCAAATGCTGTTACAAACCCCCAATTAAAAAACAACATTTGGACATTTCTGAACCATCAACTAAATGAAAGAAATTTTAAAAATAGTCTAAAATTACAGTTCCATAATTCTAGCTTTCAGGTTATCTTGAAAAGACAAACGTCAAGTTTTTGTTTTATTTTTGACTGCACTAGTGACCCAGAAATCACACAATGCTGTAGTGAAAGAGGACTCACTTGGCAATTACCACAGCCTCCCATATTCAGGAATGCTAAAGTGTACTCTAATGCAGTTATTAAAACTGTCCAAGGTAGAGCACTAGTTTCATATTAGCATATATTACTGCACATACCTATATAAGTATGTGTGTACAAATCCAGCAGAGAAACTTACAGCATTTTTCTTCTTAGTGTGTGTGCCAACAGGATTGAAACTGATATGGGTACCTAAGTCCTACCTTATCCCAACTTGATAGAACAAACACAAAATTGTGCTTAAAACATTTTCTTGGGGTCTCAACCCCTATATAAAAGTTTATTGGTACCTTCATTGTCACACTTAAGTCAACTCCAGCCAGCCGCCCAGAAAAAGCAAAAAAAACTTTAGGAGTATTTACGGAAAAGGCTGCTTTCTATGGCTCGTACAAGGGAATGAAGTTTTATGTGTGTGTTGAAAACAGTGTTACTTAGAAAAGCTATGTAGACAAAACCTGCAAGTTGTAATGAAAATACATTAATTCTTATTATACAAGGTAACTGAACGTCAAGGAAGATGTTCCAAACTACAATAAATTTTGCAACATCCATTCAAACAAAATGGCTATTGGCATGAGTAGCAGACATTTTTCCTGACTGTTACATGCCCCCAGATTTGAAAAAAAAATTGAAAGAGTGACCCTTTTTATAAACATATATCAGATACATCCAAGACTAACAACATGAAAAATTTCTGCTAAAATTTCTGAATATTTTCACTAAGCCACTACTCATAGTCACATAAACCACATGCTTAACTCCTTTATCACAGAGAGCAGAGACCTACAAGCTACACAACTGCATATAATCCACACTGCCACCATCTCTGCACCACTTCTAAAAAAATATCCATTTGTATTCAACAATCAAATACAGAAGATTCTTGGATGCTACCTAGGATCAATCTTCAAGTAGTGTGTATACATCTGCAGCCTCGGAATAAAGGTGGCTCTAAGATATGCAGGTTGATACTCTGACTTTAGGATTGATCCAATTAACACTATTTTGCACGTCTTCAGTAAGACGTCACTTGAAATAGTACATAGTTTTTGTCACATTTATGCACAAAAAAACAATTTCAATTGGAACAAATTCAAAAAGGACCTATTAGGTCCTATTTAGTGATTAGGAAAAAGGGAGTATTAGCAAAGTGTAGTTAAGAGTGAACAGCTTTATTTTGCTAGAAAAATAAATTCTGAAAAAGAATATCTGACTTCATAATATCAAGGAGGGATAAAAACCACTTAAGACAGATTACAGATCAAACATCTTCACTTTAGTCACACATATTATCCCAACTAGTCCTGCAAGAGTACACCTTCAGAGTAGCTAGTACAAGAAATATGTTTGGGGTTTTTTTAAGCTGAAGACAGAAACAATGTTTGTATTTGAATCCACATGCATCTGATGTGGCCTCTCAAAGAGAGTACCTAAAATGCAACTAGAT
This sequence comes from Onychostruthus taczanowskii, assembly GCF_017590055.1. Lineage (NCBI taxonomy): Eukaryota > Metazoa > Chordata > Aves > Passeriformes > Passeridae > Onychostruthus > Onychostruthus taczanowskii. The sequence continues at coordinate 9,720,547 of NW_024499462.1, forward strand.
TGTTTGTTTTTATTATCACCGCACCCTTGAATCCCCTACCTCCAGACAGTAATGGCTACCTACAGAAATCTGGAGAGGATAAACTTTTCCCACAGTCTGCACAGCTTCAATTCTGCATAAAAGAATAGAAGAGGAAGAAAACCACTTCTTCTGAACTAGTGGAAACTGCATGCAGCTCATTAAAGAATTTGGGTACTGATGCTTTTAATGACAGTAACATATTCCTCCTACAGCTAAAATTTAATTTATCTAGACCATTCTATCTATAACACTCTTTGTCAAGATGATATTTAAAGAGATCGTTTGCACTTTGTTTTGGCGTTGAAGATTTCTGATGTTTGTTTGTTCTTGTTTGGTGGTTTTTATTTTGCTTTTACTTTTATAGTGCTACAATCCAAAGAATCATCTAGTAACTAAATTAATAAACCCATTGAACCCCATTGTCACTACAGGCTTACTGATGTATGCTATTGCCCTTCTATGTCTTACAGACACAGACATTTTAAGTCTTGATAAAACAGCTCTTACTGTTGTATCACAGGGAAACTATGTATTACATACGTACATTTATGTGTATGTAGGTATCTATGCATTCAAAAGATATTCTGTGGATTCCTCTCAACTAGATGCCCACTATAAAATGACTTGAAATTACTAGGCAGCTACTTGGTAAGCCAGTCTGAAAGTCCTTCCCAAAACTTGCTTATTCATTCAATAGTCAGCTTAAAAGAAGAGAGTGGTTATGGAGCATGGTCCTTTCTGTGCACTCACTTCTACAAGATATCCATGGTCTAGTAGGGAAATTACCTGGCAGGTAACTTCAAAGACAACTAGCAGGCTGAAATAATTCCTGCCTTCAGTTGGAGAACTAGTTCCAGATTTCTCACAGAAAAAAAAATGTACAATGTTTGTCCAAGGCCCATTTGATTTGTTTGTGGCTAAGCTTCCTTCTCTCACTGCTGAGGCACTATGTGGAAAATAAATTTAAAATCCTGTGAGTTTGCAGTTGGATAATTGGCAGCAAAGGGGCATCACCAATTGCAGTACACCACCATTTAAGGCATGATTCACAGTTGTGATTTGTACTATAATTGTTAAAAATGTTAATCTTGACTGTAAATAGCAGTTCAAAGAAAACAGTTTATTAAATACAAATATATGTTTCCAGATACAAATATAGTGTTAGAGTAGTTGATTTTAATTGCAAACTCATATTCAGTTGCTACAAATCAATATTTCAGATTATGGCATTAAAACCACAAAGGAGCAGTTAATTTTTACTTCTCGGTTACAACAGTGACAATTACTGCACTCATGAATACTTTTATACATGTCAAAAGGAGATACTTCAATTCCTGACTCTTTACAAAGCACCTTGAGAACACGTACTCCAACAGCTTCTTTCTTGAAAGGACAAGTAAAAATAAGAAGAATTAAGCAGAAATTGTGCTTTATAAAAAAAAAAAAAAAGACCATGAGGGTTTGTGTATCCTTGGCAAGGCTCTAATGCTTCTTCAAACTACTTGGAAAACAACTCGCCAGATAATGAACAGAAACAACATCACTCCATAGTGAGTTCTAAAAAGCACATTCTGACCACTTACTGTGTTTTAAGACTATGGATATGAAAATTTTAAGGAACAACATATGGGGCAGTCAGTGTCTGTACCAAAGAAGTATGATGCTTAATTTACATCACCACATTGCTGCCTCACTCTCTGCCTGGGGCAGAGACTGGTAGTGCTGGGCACAAACACATCTTTCTTGTCAATCCTCCTTGTCCCTTGGTACTCTCATCTCAATTCTCTTTTTTCCCCTCTTGACATTTCAATTTGTTCTCACCCTTCACCTTTCCCTTTACCAGACTTTCACACTTAACACTATCTCAATTCATTCAGCCATTCTCTTCCTTCCAACCCTGCCAAGTCCTTTTTCTTCATATTTTCTATGCAATGAGCTTGGTGTATCCTCTGAAGGTAGCAATCCACATAAAGATCACTTTCCTCTGTTCAGCCAAGTGACCCAGAAAATAAATGAGGACATCATAAGTCTCAAGTCCAAATCATTAGCAAACTGGGAGAGCTCTTCACCATTTTACTGTCTATGGACACAAACCAAAAAAAACCCCAAAAAAAAAACATTCCGTGAGAAAAACATTAGCACATCTTCAAGCCAGAAGTGCACAGACAGATTACAAGTTGTGACTGTAATACATCTACATTAGCTATGAATGCCTAACCCCATCTCTGGTATTCTCCCTCTCTGCTCAATAGATAGCAACACCTTAAGTTCTGTATGTCTATGTAAGAGGTTTACACCAAGAGGTCAATAAATCTAGGAGGAAAATTATGTTAACCTTATGTGCACTATAGAATAGGATGCAAAAACTAGCATTACCTTATGTTCTGTATGTCTATGTAAGAGGTTTACACCAAGAGGTCAATAAATCTAGGGACTCACTGGTTTTGCATTACTAAGTAGCTAGAGTAAATTACCAGAAGTGGAAACTCACTTATCAGCAGCTAGTGTTAGAAACAGCCAAAAGTGACGGTAAGCTGAAATTTGCTTCCAATAGTAATATTAGTCACAATTTTTACAGTTTTACCTTGCTGCTCCTAAATACACTGACAACTGGCAACTGATGCCATACGAATATGTCTAAAATAGCAAAGAAAAAAACCTGGGGGGTTGGGAGATAGGGGGAGGGTGTTTTTCCATTTGTTTTTTGTTTTGGGGAAGGGGAGTGTGTTTGTGGTTTTGTTTTCAAACTGCAATGGTATCAAGTCAGGCCCAAGGACCTTTTATAAGCTACATGCCTTCCAGTAAACTCCAGGAGATTTTTAATCTTTTTTTTTTTTTTTTTTTTTTGAAAAGGGCATAATTTTTCAAAAAGCACACATACTTTTGATGCCACGAAAGTTCAAGGCAGATGTAAAATACGCAGGCAGTGGATTCAGGATATTGCCAATTTGGCTATCATTTCCTGGCTTTATTCTGTCTGCCTATTTTGAGACTAAGGCAGCCAAGAGGAAAATGCTGATAGCAAATAAAATATACAGAGGAATGAGTAGTTTCAGCCATCAGTTGTACTTTAGAAGAAAATTCAGTACCTGGTAAAAAATTATATTTTTTAGAAGTCATATTTAAAAAATATAACTGTCACAGGACTTGTGCTAGAAACCACAAGACATTACATGGACACATCCATCCTTTTGCAGCCAGACAGAGCAGGTATTCCAAGCCTTTGGCAAGAACATTGCATCTGCTACATCTCCTCTAGTGCATTAAGGTTTCTCTGGCACTAGTGGCAATGTGCCACCTTTGGAAGAAAAGCCATCCATCAGCTAGACTGTTTCAGACCCACTTACAGCGTATGTTAACGTGCACATGAAATGAAATACAATCAGACTACAGCATCCAAATTCACAGCCAAACTTCTTATGATGTTTAACCCCTTGTTTGCAAGAGCAACCTTGAGATGAATAATTCTTCTGTGATAAAGCCACATCTTGATTTTGAAATCTTTACTTCCAACTTCATGAATTCTGGGAAAACATTCTCACCAAACTCCAAGTGTCATGGGCAGGGGGCTGTGAAGTGTAGACACAACAGACAAAAAAACAATACCAATTTTTGATAAAATAATACAGTGTTATCTCCTAGAGCAGCATTCTAAACCAAAACATCCAAGCTTATTCTCTCCCCAGAGGGCAATTTTTAAGCGGATGTTTTATATATTAGAGGACTCTTCTCATTCCAAAAGGATGTTCAAACTGCTAGCTAGGTCTGATCTATAAAGCTTAGGCATATTTTAGCACAAGCTTAATTTTAATATTCTTCAGGGTCCCTTTTACTGCAGTATTCCTAATTACTGTCAGTTTGAGGCATAGAAGGTTGACTAGAGAAGCAGCACTTTTTGGCAAGAGCGTTGTACACAATAAATATAAAAAGTATATCTTCATTCATCTTGTGTTTTCTTTGGTTTATAACATCTCCTAAGACTAAACGGAACGTATCATCCTTTAGCAAAAAATGGCATCCTCTGTCTAACTACTAACATTTGGGGTACTTTTGTTTCATAAAATGTTGTGGTTTAAAACCCAGCAGGGCACTAAACAGAACCCAGTCACTCATCTACTCCCTTACACAATGGGATGGGGAGAAAAATCAAAAGAGTAAAAGTGAGAAAACTTGTGGGTAGACATAAAGCAAGTCCAATAAAATGTAAAGCAACAGCCACATGTGTGAGGAAAGCAGAACAAGGAATTGATTCACCACTTCTCATGGGCAGGCAGGTGTTCAGCCATCCCTGTGAAAGCAGATCTCTGTCATACACAATGAGGACTTGGGAAAACAAACTCCATCACTTCAATGTCTCTCCTTCCTCCTCTCCCCTTGGTTTCATATGTTGAGCATGACACTATATGGTAGTGAATAGTCCTTTGATCAAGTGGGGTCAGCTGTTATGGCCTCACAACTTCTTGTGCACCTCCAGCCTCCTTTCTGGTGGGGTGGGTTGAGAACTGGAAAGGACTCAGAGGAATTGCTGTTCAGCAGTAACAAAAAATCTTCTTATACTATCAACACCGTTTCCAGCGCAAACCCAAAACACAGCCCATACAAATTGCTATGAAGAACATTAATTCTACCACAGACCAAACCAGCCCAAATATCAATACAGGTGAAAACTAGAGTCCAGAAGAATTAAATTCCTTTGCAGAACTGCATGTTTCTATAAACCAGCATATAATTAACTTGTGGACACATCACGAGTGTTCAAGTATATCAGACACTAGGTGGTGGCAACTGGGAAAGACATGACCCCCTTTTCCATGAGTGTTTGGCATCATGTCCCCATTTCCTCTGCCATTTATATGGTTTTCATAAGCACATCCAAACCATGTCCTGCAACGAGATCCTTGACATTTTAATGTTCTCTGCAACTTTCTACCTTAGCTGGCCCCTAGCATTCCTGTACTTGTCCCTAGCCAGCATTCACATCACACTGCAAGTACAGGAAGTATTGGTGCCACCCAACAAGGAGAAAGGAGCCACCTGAGTCTTTTACTTGAAAAATGAGGTTGATGGGTCTAGTTGTGGATTTTTTCAGCTGTTGCACCAATTTTCTTCTAATATAGGCGTATCTAGAGCCTAGCAAAGAGAGGCTCCATATCGACTAACATGCCAATAATAATATAAATTTTCCTGGGATAAGCCCAATCTGTACATGTATGGATAAATAAGCCTTAAAACAAAGATGGCACAAACAGAAATGCACTTGTAATCCACAATAACTGTAGTTATTTGAGGACAAATTCTAACTATATAAACATGTTAAGAAGGTGATAGAGTAGTCTGCTTTGTCTCTTTTGGCATTCTTCATCTAGGGTAGGGTTCACATAAACACGTTATGTAGAAAGCAGTAATGAGAAGGACAGGATTTTTAGAATATCCTGTATTACGACAGCCGTGAGCAAAATGTCTTGCAAATTATATTCCAACACACTATGGGATTGCTTTCAGTTCATATTTACATAAGGACAAATTAGTGAGAACTTACAGAGAAGACTATTTACCACAGCCCTGGTACATCAGTTACCAACCTGTATACATAGGTACCCCAAAGTCACTCTGAGATTCAAATGTACAAGCTCAGGCAGGTGTAAATCATGTTAGCTTTCTAATGGAAGCATAAAACACCTGTAGCAACAGGGGGATGACTAGACAAAGACGTCTGCAATTAAAATTACACCACAGATCTAAAATCCCTTGAAGCTGGAGCAAAATACCCTGTAAATTTATAGGCTGGGCATTTTCTAAGAAATAATTTCCCAATCCTGCCGCAGTTCTGCTAAAAAAACCCAAACAAACCCAAATGTATTACTCAGCTGTATAGTTTTAAAAGATTAGAAAGAGATGACTGATTCTGTCTATAGACTGACTTTTTCCTTTCCTACGAAAGAACTGATCCATTTTTTTCTAGTTCTCTGGCTTGGAGCAGGAGAGTCAAAGTATTTGTCCAAGTAATAGGAAAGGATTACACATGTAGATGGATTTACGAAACATCAATCCCAGCAGGCTTCTGAAATTAAAAGAGCCTAATGTATGAGGAGTGATATATTTTACAATAAGGGAAATGTCAAGCTGTGGAAAAACTATTCCAGAAGGTAGCTGTGAGTTAAGTACAGAGTTCACTTCTGTTGTCACTTGATCCTCTCCTTAGAATTAAGAACTGAACTTACCATTTTGAAACATGTAGAGTAGCAGCTATAAAAATCCACCACGAGAACATTGGTATTTGGGAATTTTTTCTTCTTTTACACAAGTTTAAGGGATTGTCAGAGGTCAAAGAATTGAACATCCCTGCTGAGTCACTTCCATGAAAGGCATGCTGTGGAACGGTATAGGTGTACTTACTCTTCACAGCTATTCAGACAGGACCAAAAGAAAAAAAAAAAAGACAGACTTCCTCATTATGGAGTCCTTAGACCTCAGTAGGGACTGATATGTTAAACAGAGAAGTAGTATTTTCTGCTCAAGGGAAAAAAAAAAAACATATACAAAGATATTTCCAGTAACCAGTCACACAATTAGTTTTGGCTTTTAGGATGAAGTAGGTGTGGTCAATGGGTCTCTGCTGGTTAAACCTGTATAGCAAAAGATTTAGTGTCTTTTTGCAGAACAGCACAAGCCACTTGCATGTCTTGAAATAGCTTTCAATGAAAAACAGAACCACTTCTTGGCACAGAATGACACACACACCAACTGCCCCTCCCCAGCTATCTATGGTTGCTTCCCTCTCTCCATAGGGGGCAGGTGCCTTTCCCAGGCAGCAGCCAATACACCGTGTTTGTCTAGCAGGGGGCAGGCTAATGAAGCAGAGTAGGAGAGTAGCTCCCATTTAAATGCAAGACTGGACTGAACACTTTTTCAAACTCTTGGAGATGCAGTAGTTTTATTTAAAAGACTAACAGAACTTACTCTTAACAGCTTTTAAATTCTAACTGCTGATGAATGCAAAATTTTCTTGCATTTGGAAGACATTAAAAGAAAGATCTACCAGTGTATAACATCATCAAAACCCTAACATAAAGCAATATTTTAATAAATGCCTTCTTAAAAAAACTAACCTCCTACATCCCAGCAGTGCATTTATAACAGGGGTTGGTGCTAGAAGTAAAAGAACTATTGAATTACATTCAGATACATTTCCTTACTGCAGAATCTCCTGCATTTGAAAGAAAGCTGTCCCCTGGTCCTTCCTGAACAAATAGCTTTATATACCACCATTAAAACTACATTCATTGTGACATACCTGTCCCTTTGGATGTTTAACAGAAGTGCATGAATAAGTTGATCTCTCTGTTCAGGAAACATGTTAAACATCTAAGTACTTAATTTGTGAGTTATCTAATCATCACTGCTCCACTCCATGGTAGGTACAGTGAGCTGTTGCTTGCACGTGAATTTTCTGCTGATTTTAACTTTCAGCATTTATCAGTCATAAAACTTTGGCCTGTATAGCTCACTTTTTTGAACAGATTTCAGAATTAACTGTAATCACAGCTGTACATCAGATTGAATGCAAATAGTCTGCGTGAAAACTCACACAGCTTTTCATTCTAAGAATATCTTCAGAAAAACACCCTGTAAGTGCTAACTAAAGGCCTAATCAGGAGTAAATCAGATAAATAATAAATATTTTCCCATTACATTCTACTATAACTTACAAAATAACTCAGTGTTGCTTCACGACACAGTTTTGTAAAGCCCATAGAAGCTCAGCAGATATTTGCATTTCCCTGAGTGCAAGCAAAGGAGGCTCACAAACAGTAAGGTCAAAAGGCAGGCAGAGCCATCCCAAATCTCTATGCCCTCAAACTTGAGGATTCCATGCTGTCTCAGGGCAAACATCCAATTGAACTGCCAGAAATTGATAAAAGCAGATTCATAGCCTCTCCAGCATTATGGCTTACACAGAGAAGGTCCTAAGAAACCTGTCCCAAGTGGAAAGTTGACAACTGTTTCCCTTTTGATTGAGGCTGCCCAAATTTCTCTAAATAACTAAGGCCACTGCTGGTGGCAAACATGCCTGGTTGCACATCTGATCATTTAAGAACATCCAAAGAAATATTTGCTGCTACATCTTAACTCCTTCCCACCTTAGAAACTGCAGAGAACACAAAGGCTTGATCACTGGATGGGGAAAATGGATTTTGTTACTAGTCAAAGCTAATGACCACTGGAGTCTGGTACAGAAACAAGATGCACAAAAGTCTACTCAAAATCAAAGCAAAGTTACTGGCAAAGATTTTATAGTATGTGTAGCATAGAGGTACATACATAAGACTGGCATGCAGCACAAATAGGATGGGTGAGTTCTGATAGTGGAAATGCAGCATTAGCAGCAATATCTAATGTGCTGGTAGGCTCCAAGAATGACTGTTCTCAGACAGCAGTGATCATAATTGCCTTTAATAGCAAATTATACTTCAGTGTTTTTTTAAAAAATAGCCTAATAATAACCTTGAAAGCCTAGAGGCACCCATTGAGAAAATTAATCTGTAGTAAACTACATTTCCAATATAAGCTAAGAACCAGTGTCCGTGCCTTCAGGAGGAAATCAGCCTATGAGAGTATATTCTGATGTTGTTTCATCTAAGTGACTGCTGGAGCATGGCATTTCTCTACTCTTAGTGTAGAGGTCCAGGGCTAGAGTTCACTCTGAGGTTACAGATTGTTTTCAGCCTGGCTAGAGATAGGTAATTACATAGGCTGCAAGCCCATGCCTGTTATGACAATCAGTTACATTTCATTTTTCTACTACTGCCCTACACATGAATTAGACTCCATACTAAAGAGATATAAGTGCACAGGACTACATATTTTTTGAAAATTAGGGGTTTTTTAACCCAAAATTCTGACAGAGGAAAATGACAAACCACTGAAATAATTAATGTGCTTTCTGCTCTAAGTGATCCCACACTAGTAACACAATCTGTATTCAGCTATACATTTAAAGCCAGAGCTCTAATTGAATAACTGGTGCCTGGTGAGTCTGTAGGTTAAAAAAAAATCCAGACCTAAGATCCACACTAAACCTGTAGTGCTTCTAGTAATTCTACCTTTGAGCAAGCTTTTAAAATTAAATGCATTTACAACATGTCATTATTCCTAGACCTTATGGAGAATATACTTTACTGCCAACAGAGACAGCTTCATTCATACTTAGCATCAAATTGAATTAGTGTCCCAAAGTGCCTACTCCCTCCTTCCTTTTAGATGCTCTTTATTTAGGCACAAGGTCAAAAATGGAGATGGACTACATGCTGTTTCTGAATCTCTCACCTGCCTATTAAGGGGGAAACTTGAGTTTTACAGGCTTATGTCAGCCAAATATTATTAACTGATTAGAGGAAGTAGTGAATTATATGTTTGAAATAATATATAATCAAGCTATTCTGACAATGCCCTACTGACTTACAGGCAAACCTGTCCTACTCAGTACCTCTATACTACAAGTCCATCCTTCCTCTGGGCTGACTTAAGATGGTACACATACTCAGTCCCTGACATTTGCAGAAAAAGTTCCTGGGGCTGTACTAGCCTTATTTGTACAGCTGCAGAGACCATAAAGCATACCTGAGTTAAGACAATTCCAGTACTTCTTTGAAGCTTGGAGATGGATCTAAAAAGCATAATAGTTCATGCGCCAACAGCTAATACAGCCACTTCTCACACTGATCCCATCATCAGCAGAGCTACTCCAACACTGGCAGAGTATCTAAAAGTTTTCTACATGATCCAGACTGCAGGTGGTACTAATATATAAAGGATATAAAAGAAACCACATATTCATCAGGCACTACCAAAAAAAAAGTTATATCCCTTAAAATGTTTACTCATTTTGGTAAAGCACTCGAACTCTGTCTTGTGTTATTCAAATCAGAAACTACTCCACAGAATATACAGAGCAATCTGTTATTGCTATCTTCTGTTAATGGTTTCTCAGTGAATTGGTTCCCCTCTGTCCAGCCATCACTAGAATGCTAATGTTTAGATAGATCAACAGCTGATTTCCTAAAGAGAACCTAGGAGTACTGCAGATTTATAGCTAAATACTGGATAGATATCTTTTAGTTACGAGAAGATCTTGGTGTCAAGTCTATCCATTTGTCATTAAAGATTACTCTCAACTCTATCCTAAGTTTTTATTCTTGGGAAGAAATTGCAGGAGAAAAATACTATAGAAATAATTTTTAAACTGCATTCTGCTTTTCAAATCTAGAGAGCCTTGTTATAAACTAAGATAAGTGGGAAAAGGAAAAAGACTTTTTTTGTCACATTATTAGTTTGTCAAAACTGTCACCAAGAGGTTTGACTGAATCGCCTCCACAAAACATGTGCCATGCTCACCCTCTTGTCAGTATCTCCCAAGAGCTGTGGAACTAGGATGTCAAAGAGTACAGATGTGGTTAAGATCAGGCAGACTTAAAGCCTGGCTTCACGTCTCCCAGGTATCCTCTGCTAGCTTGGCTCTGGGGATTCATTTTGAAGCAGCAACAGTACTATTACTGAATTTGAGTGAATGGAATATTCATATTCAAATCGAACCTGCTGAATAAGTTTTTATGTCAAGACTGACATGCTAGTAAGTTTCCCGATGGTTCAGTAGCAATTGGATTGAGTATATACTGGAAATTGAACAAAATATTAGCTACATCCTTCGCAACAAATTGAGAAACAGCTGTAACACTGTAACCTTATTTTAGGAACTCAGTTTCTACATTAACAACTTCCAATATCCAATTATCAAAATTGAGCCTTCAGTGAGCAATGAACACCCATGGATATTTAACAGTGATTTGCAGCTTGGAAATAGCACAATATCATACTTCTGCTGCTTAAAATAGCAGAGACAATTTTCTTTCATACACCCTACCTGTGGGCTTCACACTCCATACCACTAACTCACATGAGAATTCCTTATGGTGTTGAAATGCAGAGTCCTGACATTCTCATAAAACACTGAAGAAATGAGCAGCTGGGATGTTAAAGTACAGAGAAGAAAAACTTTTCCAGAATTTTTTTTCAAATAAACATCCATTCCAAAGACTCATGTTAACAAAGGCTGCAGCTCATGCAAGCAGGTTTACTGAGATACTAGTACCTCATGAGCAAATGTTGGCCAATCTCTGTTCAAATACCTCGACTGTGTGGGGATTGGCCTCTTGTGCACTGGGTGAAAGAACCTCTTCTCTAACAAGTCTTCCAGATGGAATTTATGGACAGAAGCAGGGAAGCTCCTACCCAGTACAAAACAGGGAAATGGACATACAATGCTGAGGGTACCCATATAACAAACTCTGCAGCTAAGTGAGCAGCAGACCTCTGGGCAGTTGCAGCCACAGAACAGCTGACCACACCACAGAAAGCAATACTGTGCACATCCTGACCATACACACACTGCATTTACTTCAAACATTTGAACAACTTGAAAGGCTGTTATCACGTTCACGGTGGCCTTTGTTGTGTATACTCAAGTGAGTTAGGATCAAATTCAAGGGCAAGAAACAGCAGAGTAAATAAATTCCTCTCTAACATGTTCTCATATTTCTTTAAGTCAGATTCCACAGCTCAATCCAGCTTCAGTTTTGAAGAGGCTCTCCAATATGCAGTAGAATGTCATGCTCAGCAAAAGCTTCTGAAAAGCATCTCCAGAATAATATGTATCAAGTGTAAAGTGCAGATCATGTTAACCAGCAACATATGGAAAAAAAAAAAGTAATGTTCCAAAAAAAGCTGCTGTTTTTCCCCAGGACAGTCTTGTAGGGAAACTTAGCAAAAAGCTGAGGAAGGGAAGCAAAACCTAAAACTCACCATGAAAAGTGAGGCATATGAATAAAACAGTCTACTTTTACTTCACTTCAATCAGCACAAGCCAGGAATTATTTAACTACAATAAGCACAAATACGATCCAATGAATTTAGGTCTAAGGGAAGAAACTCATGTAAATAATGCCAAAGTCAGCTTGTGCATTACCAAGTGAGTACTGGAAAGCAAGAGCAAATTTCAGTATTCTGTTTACACAGGCACATCTCTGCCTGCTATTCTGTAAATAGATATTTTCCCACTCTACCTGCCACATGTGGAAAAACATTGCTCAAAACAAAGAAAAATAAAAACGAGCCTCTGCCATACTGATATACCATCTATCTTCTAAATGCTGTCTGGAAACTGATTGTCCTCTCTTTCCTTAAAAGTCTTAATTTCTCTCTCCTTGCTACCGTTTAACTTTATATCTGTATTATCTAACCACACAAAGACTCTAAGATATCATTTTCAACAAAGATGCTATAAAATAAAGTGTTAATACACTATATCATAATATATCACTGTCAGGGCTCTTATCTGAAGTTCATTCTCCTCTCCAGTGGATTATTTGTTCCCCAAGATAAACGATAAAACAACTCTGAAGTATTCTTTATTTCCAGTTCAGTCTGGTGTGCATGTGTCCAAAAAAAACCCAGCTTATTGCTTCACTGTTTTATCTACAGCATGCAAGATGAATTTTTGTGGTCTTGTGGTGAAGGACTGACACTCAACAATTTAATGCTTTATGTCCTCTATTTAGGGTTATTTACTTCTGCTTCAAGGCAAGCCTACAATCTACTGTAAGGTGCCATAGCCTCAGAAAAAAATTCTTTGCACTGTGAAGACATTTCTCTCTGAAAATAAAAACACTAAAAATAATCTCTATTCAACTCAGGAACGACTCAGCAAGATATTTATTGGAAAGATTTGGTGGCAGTTTCTTTGAATGTGTTCACACAGTTCACAGTGGACTCTCTCCTGTTATTCGAATATAGTCCCCTTTATGGACACTGGCTTTTCTTAGCCCGTTGTTCCCTACAACTGCTGTGCTAGGAGCACCATGAACACACTGGAGACCTGCCCACGATTTAGTAAAGCTACAGCTGTTTAAAGAGCATCTGCAGCGTGATAGACAAATCTGTTCTAATCCCTGCAAGAAGCCAGTACTACTGGTCTTTCTTTGTTGTGCTGCAACTTGGCTTGCCCTCCCAAACATCCCAACTAACACGCAGATTTGAAATAGTACTACTGGGGAGACTGCTTTTCCTACTTTTTGCTTTCCCAATGCAAACAGACCAAGTCAGTTTAGTTGTAATTCTTGAAGCGTACAACTTGTTACTAAGTCTCAAGTAAAAGGATTCATTTTTAGCAGGTACAAACGAAACTACATGACCGACTTCATTTGCTTTCCATTTCACCCTTGGTCTCTTTTTGTACATGCACTTCATTTCCATTGCAAAAGAATTGGTTTTGTTTGGCAAGCTTCTCGTGTCAGCCACTATTAGGAACACAAAGATCCTTTTGTATATTGTACTTGCTACTTTTCCTTCCTCATTCCTCTTCCTAGCAGACAAAATGTACCTCATTAAAAATTACTTTGCAACTGAAAAATGTTTCAGTTACTTGGTGAATTTTTGCTTTCTGCCTGTCAGTTAAAGTAGTGAGTTACAGAAAGGTACTTATTATCCTGCTAGTTAAATAAATAGGAACTTATCTAACTGTACTAATCACTAACTTTTTAAAACATAGGAATGGTAATGTACATTGCAGCAAAGGTAATGTAATCTCAAAACACTCTGTAAATAAATGACATTCTAACATTAGGAATACCATGCTCAAAAATATCTGACACTGGTCAAGCATAGTATTGAATTCCTGAAATGTCAGAGATTTACTCTTACTACAGATGAAAATTCCCTTTGCATGTAAGTTAAGAACAGAGGGTGTTAAGTCTACACTGACAATGCAAAACAGTCAATTGCACCTGGTTTCTCATCAGCTATCAGCATGATATAGCTACTGATTATCAGATAAATTCAGATGTAAGGTTAAATCTCTGCCTAGGCTTGGGACCACCTATTTTGAGAACTTCACTAGACCTGGATGTATTTTCATCCCATTTGAAGACATTTATTAGCATATTTTTAAACACTGCCTCATCAGCATAGAGAGAACCATTGAGAACAAATAATTTACTAGGTAAAAACTGAGAAAGAACAAACACTAGTAAGAATGTCTGAATGCCTCATCCTACTTTTGAATAAGACATTCTACTGAAACAAAACAGATCTCCACAAACTAGATAGTTTTTACAAATAAATTAGGGCTCTGTCCAACACAGAGAAATTTAAAAGTTCCTCCATTGAATGTGGTTTTCTTCTTCATATCCCTAAAACATTTATATTTCTCTATTACTAGAATGTAAACTCACATTTTACTATGAAAGCTTCACTTGGTTTTATCCTGCACTTTGTAACTATGAATGTGACAACAGAAGTCCTGAAGTTTGCATTGCCTCGTCCAAGGGGCATGCTGAAATCAAGATATAAATAATTCAGCAAAGAACCAGAGAGCAGCTCACAAAGGACATTTCAGATAATGAATGATCCAGGGAGCTCACTATGATGCAGTATACTTCTACAAGTAGAAAAGGTGTGCTAGTTCTGCACCTGTTCAAAGGAACATAACTTTGAGTTTTCTACAAGCTACTCAAAATACAGTAGAATCTGAAGAGTTCAAAAATGTAGCCACTGTAGTCTTACAGAACCTGCACTTGAAAACAGACTGAAAATTAAGTTCTCCAAAATTAAGTGAAGTTTTGTTCAGACTCAAATGTATAACCCACAGAATTCTGGGGGGGGGGGAACCCTAAAAAAAAAACCCTAAAAAAACAAAACAAAACAAAAAAAAAACAACAAAAACCTGAAGAAACAAAAACCAAAAAACCCCAACAAATAAAGAAAAAAAAAAACCCACAACACCAAAAAAAACAACAAAACTAAGTCTTAGAGAAAAACCTCTTTCCTAAAGCCTATGGGTATGCTCTCTTCTGCAAGTGAAAATTCCAGTTTTATCAGAGAAAAAGAAAACCAAATCAATGTTAAATACATACTATCAAATGGACCTACAAACTTGATACTGCAGACCAAACAAGTCATTTGCTTATCAGACAGAAACATCTTGACATGACTGCTTTCTCCTTTTCCTGCCGTAACGCAGGCCAAACGCTGTCATGTTCATCAAGCAGCAACTAGGAAGTCTTCATGAAAATTATAGAATTGGAAACACCAGAGGAAAATGAATCAGAAGAAAAAAAATCTTGCTTAAAATAACAGTAAAAAACTGATTATAAGCCTAATAAGGAACACTTGTGGTGTGACTGCTATAACTTCATAGTCCCATTCCAATGTTTTCATCTCAGTAGAAGGGCTGTGACTAAGTCTTGTTCATCAGCACGTCATCTCCGATACTTGCTGTCTTTGACAATGTCCTAACTCATGATCCATGCCATTTGTTGCATATTCTCCTTATAAGTAATTCTGTTTCTCCCTGACACTTTTAGGCTAGGAGGTAAGACACTGCTCTTAGGTATACAGGCCCAGACAGCACTTTAATATAATGTAAGAAAAAGGTTTAACAAGGTAAAGAGGATGAAAACTTGTCACCTATTCTACTGTACTCAAACAGCAATAAAACTGTCTTAAAGCATATCATTACAAAAGATGCACTTTAATAATTTACAGAAGTCTGAGACAGTAGAAGAAAAGATTAAAAAGTTTATTTTCTCCTACCAGACAACTGTTCCACACTCTGAATATCTAATATAATTTCTTCCATCAGCTCATACAGGAGACACAAGGGGATTTGCAATGCAAATTTAGCAGCTCAGAGAAATTTTTCAAGTGGTTTGCAACTGCAAGGCGGGGGGCCCTCTGCTTAGTGAGTAATTTCTCATTTCAATAGGTGTTTGAGGGACCAATTTATATGCCAGCAATATGCTTCACTGACTGGTGCCCCCAGGCCAATAGAGTACATGCAGCACTTCACTATAGTGAGGACTTCTATGCAGCCAAGTTTGAGGCATTGCTCTGCTGCTGTACATTTCAGAAAAGCTTCTTCTGCTCTGAACATGATATATTTCCTTCTCTTTTTGTTAGTTTTCTGTACTTATCCAGTTGTCTTAATTTCCAAAAGGAATATGAAGGCAAAGACCTTATCTCAGTATTTTTCTTCTACTAACCCCTAAGAAGTGTTAAAAAAATGTGTTTTGGCAATTACATTCAGTTGAGAAAAGTATTTTTCTGAATACCACACTGCACAGTTTGCAACCAGCAGGTGCCAGGAATTGCTCCACTGAAAACACTAAGACCACAGAGATTTGTGATCAATAAACAGAAGATCAAAATCCTATGTCTGAACAATTTACCACAGCATGTTAAAAGTCAAAAGTGTTATGCAAGAAATTTTAAAATTTTTGCAAAGAAAAATCATGAAATACCTCTTTGGAATCCAACACTTTTACTACTTCAGCCTTGGAATCTCAAAATTTGTCGCAAATTATATGTGAAGTCTCTGTCAGAAGAAAACGTCAATTTCAGAACTAAAGCACTCTACCTTCTTGTTCTGCACAGCTTAAACATGTTTGTCAAAACACCTTCTGGACAAGCTGGCAGTACATCAGAGTTCAAAATCCCAATAACAATCGAAATTTCACAAAGCAGTTTCATCATGTCCTTATAAAACTTTTTCTGCAGTGCTGAGGAGCCTGTCTCCTCATCACAGATTACCAGCACACAGCAGCAGCAGCACCACACACATTGTTATGCTCCTCACGTCCCACCCTCCATCCATCCAGAGACTGCAATCAGGTATCTGATAATAATGCAAGTCACATCAGCTGGACTGCTGCCGCAGTGAACTGATCCATGCTGGTGCCTGCATGCAAATACAAGGACACCAGGGCCACAAGACATAGGATCCTGTCTTTGTATTACAAACACTGCTCTCCACATGGAGCATTCCAGGCCTCTTGCTTCTCTTGCAGGTATGCAGTCTACCTACATTCCCCCTCTTAGCCTCTAGCTGAGCAATAGCATTGTGTGACACATCAAATAAATCAATGAAAGAGTGCTGCAAAGCAGGAGTTGTGAGAGCAAATACTATTGAATCACTAACTTGCTAGTGTGTTTTCAATACTGTGGCTCTACTTCTTACTGCAAGCAATGTGTTTTCTCATCATCTTTGCCACCATGTGAAAACTTGCCTAATAGCTTTGAAGCACTGAATTTAAAGAAAAAGGTTTGTCAAACATGCTTAAACTGATTACCGATCAAAAAATAACTTCTTGACCTTGAGTTTTGTCACAAATCATCTCGACATTGCCTATGCAATTTCTGTTTGGAGCTTTTCTGTACACAAATAGGAATAGCAGGTACATATAGGGAACATAATCTGACTCTCATTATTCCATGTCTGTACCACCTAGTACAAGCCTTTTTAAGGTCCCAGATACAATGTTTTCTATATTCCAATGGTAAAAGTTGCATCATCCAGTTTTCTACTCTGTCAGAGGTTAGAGTGTGGTCCAGTGGTTTATACCAGCAAGGAAGCATCAGAGCCTGGCTAAGCCAGCAAACATGGGGCTGATGTGCTGCTTCCTTCCAAGTGAACCTTTGTAAAATTATATACCTCCATTCAGTATTGCAGACCTGCAAAAAAAGTCCTGAAGGCCATGCTCAACCAGCAGTTTAGATACACCACCTTAACACAGCCCTGAAATTCTTTAGTTGCACAAAATCAAGGTCCTGGGTGAATAAATTAGAAAGAACTGAGATGCAGGGAAGCCTAAGGCCACTGATAGTGTTACTGCACCCAACATTTCTTGTGAAAGGTCTCCGACAAACTTTTTAACCACCCTGCAGTCACATCTCATTCTGTCCGGAAAGACACTGAATGCTTAATGGTCTACTTTTTTTTAATGGGATAAAGATAATAACAAATTACTGTGGTTTTGCCCCAGAGCTTCTGCAGAACTTGAGAGTTTGGACATTTCATTTAAGTTGCTGCTAATATCTTATCACAAAAGAAATGGAGACCACCAGCGCGCTGTGGGCGCCCACAGGCCCAGTCTGGCCCGAACAGCCCTCACAGCCCGGCATCTGCTCCGGGCCCTCAGCTGCCCACGCGCTGTGTGGAGGAGGGACCCTCACCCTCCCTCTACTGCTCCTGCTGGGGATGGACCCTCACCTGTCCTCCACTGCTCATCTCTGCACCTTTCTATCCTGGTGTGGCCCAGCCTGGTAGCCCTGCCCAGGCGGGGCGCGGGCTCTGCCGGACACCGGAGCGCAGTGACCGCTGCCCCGAGGCCGGAGCAGGGCATGGGAGCTGCCCAGTCCAGCTCATGGGCCGCAGGGGATCGGAGCGGAGCCAAGACAGGGCCCAACCACCCTGGCTCCCTGTGTGGAGCCAGCTGGTGGTTCTGTGCTGCTGGGCGTTTTCTTTGTTCGCTTTGGGGCTTATTTTACAGCATTTTCTTGTTTGTTTTTTTTTTAAATACATAGCCCTATACTGACTTAAGATATCAAAAATCTAAAAATCCACTCTTCTGGGTTTGTCTTCCACTTCTCACAGCACTTCGGTAAGTTTCAGTATTCCTACTCAGATGAAGGTTTTCACAATTTTTGCTTGTTTGTTTTGCGGGGGGGGGGGGGGGGTGTTGCAGGTTTTTTTGTTTGGTTCTTGTGGCTTTTTGTTTTGCCTTTTTTATACTGTTGATGCAGAAAATACTCAGCAAGTTACAAACCAGCACTGATAAACAATATGGGTAAATTGAATTTATCATTTGCCTAAGAAAACACTACATGAAAACTATTACACCAACTTCCATTTTATTTAGAATGAAGGAAGCAGATCCTTTGTTGTCACTTTTCAGTAATAAAGGTTATAGTAAAGCAGACGATTCACATCTAAAACTGAATTCAGAAGATCAGAGACAACTGAATGGTTTTGAGTAATTTATAATTTTCAATGAGAAATTTACTAACAAAATTAAATTCAAATTAAATGCAATATAAAGCCTATATGTAACTAAGTCCAGAGTTGAAAAGTGATCTCCAAACGGTTATTTTTAAACTCAAATGCCCATAATTAATGTTATTTCAATCAGGCAGGAGGCGCCATTAAAGCTGGCACCACACAAGTTATCAGGTGATTGTTTGATATTTTCTTTTTAAGAAATATTTTTTTCATTTCCAATGAAATGAATGGAGTCCCTCATTTCCAATGAGGGACTCCACTGTTGATCTTCAAAACAGGGACTTTTCCTGAAGCAGGAACAGAGAAGCTCCTGAAAGCAGAACTAGCAAGGAAAGAATTACATGTAAACAAAAGCGGTTTACTCATTGTGTGCTTCAATAAAAACCTCTAAGGTTAGCAAGATGAAACATGTTACAAAAAAAAAACCTCTGCACAAAGCTGAGGACTTCAGGAAAGACTCTCTAGCAATAAACAGGTCTAGGAGTTGCATGTAAAAGCATTGCAAGAGGCTGCCAGTACTCCAGCAAGACAGCACAGAGTTTCCCAGCATTAGAAGATTTTTTCCAGGCCCAATTTTCTTCCTAAAAGAATACTTGGGCTGCCAGGTTCCCAGCTGTCTGCATTGCTGTGGATTTCAGATTATTTTTATGTTACAAGTGGGATAGGAAAACACAGAGGAAATTTAACTTATTCACCAGAACACAGAGAAAAGGCTGAGTGGCTGACAGGCTCCTGGCTTATTTTGTAAACATCCCTAGAGAATATTCTGCTCACAGATGCGTTTCAAAAGAACAGCAGTAGGTCGTAAACAAACACCATACACCTTTCACCAAGGAGCTTCAGTCTTCTCTTCCTGATCTTAAGCTTTCAGATATGCAACAATCTACTGTACAACATCATTTCTTGAAATGCATTTTCAAAATACACAGTATGCATGCACACACAAGATATTTATACTTGGACATTAGCTTTTGATGATATAGGACTGACTTTTCAGAAATACAGAAATTCTGGTTCTCTTCAGCAGCAAAATGCTACATGAAAAGCTACAAAAATTATTTTATTCTCTAGATCAAATTCTAATGAATTTTAATTTTTCAGTGACAGAGAAAAATGCTCTGCTCCTTTTTCCACCAGCTGATCAGACATATTAAAACCAAAGAATGCCATTACAAAGTAATATAATTTTCTGCTTGAGAGAGCACTTAA
This sequence comes from Onychostruthus taczanowskii, assembly GCF_017590055.1. Taxonomy (NCBI): domain Eukaryota; kingdom Metazoa; phylum Chordata; class Aves; order Passeriformes; family Passeridae; genus Onychostruthus; species Onychostruthus taczanowskii. Next base: position 9,740,666 of record NW_024499462.1, read on the forward strand.
AATGTTAACCAATTGCCTGTGTGTTTAAGCCAGAAACTTGTTTGATCAAATTATACTTTCTAGTCTCTACCTGAGGGAATTAAGGCAAACAGACTCCACAGTTCTTGTGACACTTCAATTCAACAGTTAATCAACTTCACCTAGCAAAAATTTCCCATTTAATTTGAATTTTTCTGGGTTCAGCTTTCAGACATCTATGCTTATTTAGACGAAATAGGTATTTTTCTATAATAACATCCTTCAAGTGAAGGTACCACAACACAGCCACCAAGGTACTGCATAATCCTTCTGACCACCCAAACATATCCTTAAATCAATCACTGAAGAAAAGTCTTCAAATAAATCATGGTTCCTTTTTCTTCCTTCCTCCCCTCAGTATATTGTAAATTTGGATTGAGTGCAAAGCATTCCAGTACTGGCAAACTGTGCTTAAAGACACAGGGTCGTCCCTAATTGATGTTCTCCCCTATTTGAGGGGAGATTGGACATCTTGCACTGCAGCACACTTGGAGCTCATACCAAGTCACTAATCTATTACCAAAACCACAGAATCACTGTTGTACAGGATACAGCTCCCAATTCAGTGTCCACAAAATCACTGCTGTAGCTCCTTATTTACTATCCATGGGTTAGCTCACCCTCAATATCTGACTTTGCCAGCAACATAATAAAACAGTTATTTGAACAGACGCGGGTCACCACATGATGTCAACTACTCTAGAATGCTTTACTTTCTTCTTGACTGTTCTTTATGCCGCTTGTCCCTTATGTAGATAGATAATTAAACATGTGTCTGAATATTAGTCTAAACTACAGAATGTCCTTGAGTGGGGAAATACATTAACTTACATGTAAGAAGCTGTATTTCAGTTGAGTACCTCCTCTCCAGTATCCAGTCCTCACCCATTTCCCGTCTGACCTTACATGTGGGAAGCTGTATTTCAGTTGAGCACCAGAAACAAGTACCTGCTCTCCAGTATCCAGTCCTCACCCATTTCCCGTCTACCTCTGAGGAAACCCTGTTCTCTTTTTCCACTTATGTATCTCATAAGTTCTTAGAGCCATTTAATGTGTTGCCTTGACTCTCTTATTGCCATAAACTTCCCTCCAAGTTATGTAATATAAAGAAAAACACGAGACTGTCTACTGTAAAATGCTCCCTATTATCAAAAAAAATCATCTGAAAAACAAACCACCCGTACAACCAAAAAGCAACTCTGCAAGCCAAGGATCCTGTTGAACAGATGGCTGAATGCCACCCTGGATAACTCAAATTAATCTCCTCACTTGTTTACTAAACAAAGCCAGAGAGATGCGACCTCAAAGCTGGCTATATGGAGCCAGCTAAAAAGATAGGAACAGAAAAAAAATTGAGGGAAATTTGAGCACTTATGGTGTTCATCCATCAAAGTAATTGTGGAAACCAATATACTTATAGATAAAACACTGCCATTAGCAGTGCAAAAGGCAGAAAACAGCCTATCACTATTGACAAAGAAAACAAAAAGAAAAAAACACTGCTCCCCTCTTCTCAAGTGCTGAAGTACCAAAATATTTCCATAACTTTATTAACTTTTGGTAAAGCCTAAGAATTGCTCAAGACAACATTATCTCAGTACTATGGTCACAAGCACCTTGAGCTACTTCCCTGGACCTCCTTCCATCAATTTTAACTATCATTTGAGCTTACTGTGCAAAACAGCAATGCACCAACACCATCTAAAGTGACAGCCTGTACTTTTATAATACAGTTAAATGAACATGCTCCTTGCAAAGGCCCTCTGTGAAGTGCAAGAGAGTACAAATAAGATCCCATGATCTGCTGTGTTTAAGTCCACGGCCAATAAAGCATAAGAATTAAAGCCATAACCTTTAAGACAAACACTGCTTTCCTCTGTGATACAAAAGGATGGCAGTGAGTTGTATCAAAGAGAAAAACAACAGTGTACTTCTAATTGGTGTTCAGCACTTGGAAGAAGCACCTGATAGGTCTTCAAAGTTCCTGCATGACATTTTCAACTGTGCGATCTACTGTGCTTTTCCCAAGCTGGAACCCAGTAAGTTTAAACTGTAACTGTGAGATTATTCTGCATTCAGACACCTGGGTTCTCATACTAATTGGCCCAAATTTACTGTAAAATCTGAAGACTACAGAAAAACTTAGGTGAAAATCTGAGCTCATATTCAATACCAAGAAAAACTCCTGGGGAAAGAATTTTTCATACTCAAAAGAACTTCTTACAAGAATTCATAATCTGAGTAACATGCATTAAGAATTACTGGTCTGTGAGGTGTTGATTTGAATAGGCATTTTCACTTTTTCCATTTTCAACTATAAACTAGTCTAGCTCCAAGGATCTTTCATAGAGTCTACAATAGATGAGAACAGAGTAGCTTGAATCTCATATAAATCTCTTTCCTGCTCCCATGCACACCTTATTGCATTCCTATGGCCAAACTGTGACAAGGACAGCACTAGAATTATTGTGCCAAATAATAAATCCCCTTACAAGAGAAATGAAGTGAAATGTACAGTACAAGGGACTGAATTATTCAGCAATGCACTTGGCACTAGAGATGTGGAACTGCCACTTTTCATTAACATCATCAACCTTACATGTCTACATAGTCTCTATATTCAGGTCATGCAGCACAGAGGTACCAGTCACTTGAACCAGATGGGTCACATAAGTCATTCTTTATTTCCTCCACATTGCTAACTCCCATCCTTTTGGGTCATGGCAGCAATCTGAACCAGCCAACAAACTCTGTCCCAGAAGCAGGTAGCTGTGTTAAATCCTAGCCTAGACAGCTGCCCATTCCAGAATACCCTAAAAATCCAACAAGATTTCAGACTAACCCAAGGACCTTATGTACCTCAACAATAACCACAAAACTCTATAAGACTTCACATCCCTAAACCTGGGTGTGAGGAATCATAGCTCAATTTGAGCAATATATTATTTTTTCTGGAAGATGTCTTTGCTGGTTTTAGCTGGGGTACAGTTCATTTTCTTCAGTGTCTGGTGTGGGGCTGTATTTTGGCTTTGTGCAGAGCACAGGGTTAATAACACAGAAAGAGGGCTGAAAACTTGCCTTTCTGGAGGGAGAGGATGGGCAGATCCTGAACAGTTAGGGATTTGGCAGAGCTATTTAATTTAGTGCCTTTGATCAACTTTGCATCACAAACTTTGCATCACAATCACCCTAGCTGCACTGACCAAATTGTTCTGTTTAACTCTCCCTGACAGCCCAGCTACAGCTGAGAAACTTTGGAAGAGAAATTTGTACCATCTGCAGCCCACCCCAGTAAGGTGAGTCATTGGTAGTTTAAGACACAATCTTAGTACTGTCCCAGCTGCTCACAGAGTACATAAAACAACCACAGGCAATATTGTTATACAAAACTTCATTTAAACCATAAGTACTTCAATCCAGAGATGACCAAGCAATTAATTCATAGACACCAGTATTCATAAGCAAGGAGAAAGAACTTCACAGTATGTATCAGCAGTGGTATACCAATGAAATATAGATATAAAAAAGCTTATATTATTATAGAACAAAAGAGGCAGTAGCACAGATCAGGCAGCCTTACTGAGCCAGAAATCCCACCATCACTCTTTTCCAGATCCCAGCATCTCCTAAGTTCTCCCCTGCTGTTTCATATTCCCAGCTGCCAATGAACCTGATTAGCTTTCCTGCATGAGCCACCTGCTAATCTACCCATCCTTGTTAGCACATTGGAACTCATCTGGTGGTCTAGAGAGAGGAACTTAAAGCCTTTAACTACTTCTGCCAGACTTTCACCACCATGCATTCAGATAATAAACATTATAAACTGAACTTCTCGAAATATACTGTGTCAAATAACATTCTCAAATAACAGATCAATGAATGCTGTTCACTGGTACTTGAACCCAGAGCAGTCTGTCACCAGTACACAAACACCTCCTCTAAAAAGACAGAAATTGTGAGCTGGCAGATGAAAACACATCAAGAATAAAGAGTTTTCCTACCCCCAAACACTTTTTGCCTGATTTGAGTTCTGTGAACAGATCAGCTTGTTGGGTTGGAATTTTGTTATGTTTGGGGTTGGTTTTTTCCACCTAGGATAAGAAAGAATTGAAATAGTAAACCAGCAATGGCTGTAGACTCTTGGAGGATCTCTTGAAGCATTCATCTCCAACCACAGCATAAGTGGCCAAGTTACTCCAAACTACACGTAGAATCCTCTTATCTCAGCATCTCCAAATACTCTACAAGCATTTAAATACTAAGACAGCCAACACTGCTTTGATAAGGACAATGAAATGCATGAAGAACCATCATCTGTGTGCACATGGTGTTAGTATATTTTCAAATTGGAGAGCAATAAAAAAACCCCACTCTTTTATAGGCAAAAAAAAAAAATACTAAACCCCAGACATTTTCTTGAAATGTTTCTACACACACACAAAAAAGCAAATTTGCCTTATTTGAAGGGAGACATGAAATCCAGGGGCCTGAATTCTAAACTGCACACATGTTCTTGTCTACTGTGGAGTATTTTGTCTTCATGTTTGGATCAAGTAAGTACTGACACTAAGGTCATTTGAATTTGTCTGGGATTCAGGATGTTAGTAATTTTTTTTTTCATCAGCATAACAGTTTGGAAAACTAAATATTCATCTAAAAATCAAAGCTTGTATTTTGCCAGAAAATATTTGTTGAAATATTAAACTTTTTAACTGCTACAAAACATCAGTCTGATTATTAATCTTATTTTTCTATTTGACCATCACTGTGTGAGCCAGAAGCTGGATTTCAATAAGTATTACTGAGGAAACTCTGTATCTCAGCATTGTTATGAAGAGTATGTAATTTCATCACTGGGCAAACAAGCCTTCAACTTTGCTATTTTATTTGTCTCCTAATTTGTCTGTTTGCAGATTTCAAAAAGCTTGACTAACAAAACAAACATTTCACCAGTTGGCCATGCTTCTGCAAATTGAAAATTAAAACCCAAAGACCTTTGTTGATAGATTATCTTGGCCATCATCACGACAGTCACCACAGAACCAGCTTCTTTCTCCTTCTGACATTAAAAGGTTTATAGAGTTCAAAAGTAATAACTTTAATAATAACTAATTTACCAAACACCTATACACAGAGTACACATAGTCTAGTACAACTTGATTACACAGTTCATGTAACAAAATTCACTTGAGAATCAGCCAACCATCCTAAAAAACCTAAGCCAAATTACATGCATTTTCAGTCATGCTTGAATAGCCACTACATTAACATAAAATTCACTCCTAAAATCAAACAAGCCAACCACCGCCTAGTTATCTATGCATCTAGCTCCTCTTCTGCCATGAACAAAGCAAGTGGGGTTTCTGTTGAGAGAAGCAAGTGGGGGACCAGTTGAGAGAAGAAAACACCATCCCAAAAGTCTGCAGTATGCTATATCCTGGACTTGCTCATACAACTCTTTGTGCGCGTTTCCCAGACCCAGGAGACTGCAAAAGCAGACAAAGAGAGTCAGGACCCACGGAATCCAAACAGGCTACCAAGCGTTATTGCTGGTGTTTGGTAACAACAAATTGACATTTTTAGTAAAGGGTTTTAACCAAGCCTGACAGAGTTCAAAGACTGTTTCAACAACATTCCTAAGCATGTGGTGTGACTCTTGGGCATGGTCCTATGCAGGGCCATGAGTTTAACTCAATCCTTGTAGGTCCCTTCCCACCCAGCCTATTCTGTGATGACCAACCATTGCTCAGTGTTCTTTAGGCATTTAGTAGAGAAGTACTGCTGCCTTGGCACACATCACCTCAGTTTGAGACATGTCCTGCGCACAACCACCACACCCACCAGAGTGGGGGTACCAAACACGAACTGCCAGCGTGGTACACACAAGTTGAACAAGTACACACAGATGCTATTTGAGTCTCAGACAGAACCTTTTTGGAACCAAGCAATAGACTGGGTCTAGATCTGGGGTTGACTTCTCATCAGTGCTCCTGCAATTCATAAACTTAGTACTTGATCAATATAAACACACTGCACATTCACACATGCACTCTAACTATGATTGGTTTTTAAACCTGTCTGAATACCAAATAAGTCACTTAATTGGAAGCAATAATGTTGAAAAAACTCAGGGCAAAAAGGCTAAAGGTCACGTTGCTTGGCCATACACAGTATATGAAGGTACCTTTTTGAGGAATTTAATGTTTAGTTTTACATAACAGAACTTCTCTGTAAAGATAAAAGCAGAAAATTACAAGAAAAAGAATAATCCAAATTTAAAGAGATAAAAAGATATTTCAAAACTTAATTATCCTCTTCTGTTCTACTCACCTTATACAGAAACAGACATTTATTTTGCCTATACAGTATTTAGTTTGCTGGAGACAAAAATGTGATCAGTAATTTTCCAAAATGAACCATGTTTATTTGGGTTGGCAGCAGGGAGAGCTTTTTTCTGAGTCACATCCATGCCCTGCCACCTGTGGCAAGAAGCTTGTTTTGCAACAGAACAGTGCTAAATTGTGGATGAGTGCTGGAAAATTTAATTAAAACTCACTTCAAAACCAACACATCGTGTAAGCATCTCAGGAAATCTATAGGTTCATCATTAAATTCATTAGCAAGTTTATAAAATCCAAAAACAAAAAATCTGTTCAAATATGCATGAACACACACAGAGAAAGCAGCCACCCCCAGTAATTCAAATTCTCTTGGACCTCATGTATTGTGGCGAGGCCCCCAGAGTAAGGCAAACAGGAACGACCATCTGTTATTTTTGTCTGCAAAGCAGCAACTTCCCCCTGATGAATCTTTGATAGCAGCCAAGCAATGGCAGCAACTGCTGTGGCAGGAACTGACAGCCAGCAGCCCCAGCCTCCATTTCTCTTTTCACTCAACCTGCATGTTAAATGGCTGCTTCAAACCCAGGAGTAGCTCTTTACATATTAAAACCAAATATGCCTTTTCTGCGCTTTCATTTAAATTACAGCAAATGAAGGGAAGTGTCAGGGAGCAAGCAAAGGGAAAAAAGAAAGGGGAAAGAATTGGAGAATGAAGAACCCCTCAGGGAGCATTCATGGTGCCAAAGAGATACTCATTTTCAAGCACCATCTGTCAAGAGCTACTTGGAAGCTTTTTCTCTCTTTATCTTAATACCCTCCCCCAGGTTTTACCTTCTCACTTGCTATATACCAAGTGGCAAAAACCTCTACATCTCACAGAAAAACTGACTGGGCCTTCTACTATTTGAGGGGCAAAAATTGTTCTACAGGACAGATTGAACTATGATGAAACTCAACATAAAGCTTCACTTAGGTGCATCTTGGATGCAGGAGACACGGACTGCAACTGACTTGTAGGGTTTTAGCACTGCTGAAGTACAACTTCAAGACAGTAAAAGAATCTGAGATTTGCCCTGAAAGCATAGATTAGTCTGGCAGCTCAACTACAGCCCCCATCCCACACAACTTCTGGGCAGCAGCAGTGAACCAACCTTTGTGGCAGAGCTGTTGCAGAACAGAGGAAATGAAGTTAACTTGTTTGCACCATTGTAACATACTCACAGCTTCCTTCTCTTTTATTTAAATCCATCCACCATCTGAGTTCTCACTCACAGCAGTTTAGCAGCAGAGACAAGAGAATGATTCTTAACTCATAGGTAAACAAATACCTTCACAACTGCACAAGTAGATGTTTGTGCAGAAAATTTACAGTGGAATGCAAGTACATAGATTAATTATTTATCAGAATTGGTATGCATATTGAAATAATCTCTGAAAACTCAATGGAGAATGTAACAGTCATGAGATTGCAAGCTGTTGGCACTCAGGAGCGATGCATTTATCAGCAGCAATGGGAACATCAAGCCCAGCATGGTTTTAAACCAGGAAATCCAGTACTGCCAGAAGGGCTAACTGTGATAACAGGGTGCATTTTGCCAAAAATTCTGGGCCCCTTTTACTTGATTTCTTCAGACTTTGATCGGCTCCAGGACCTTTTGAAGTATTTTTACAGACAGAAACAGAGACAGACAATCATCTGTGGATAACAAACAGATCAGCAACTAGTTTTGTATGAACATAGTACATATAGCAGTTCTGGAGTTGAATTCCTGATGTTCCTATATGCCAGGCAAGCTCTTAACCACTAGAATAGAGTCTTTCAGCTTTTCTTTGAGTCAGATTATAGAATTATTTAACACAATTGGGCTTGACAAAAAGGCACCTTCCTCAGGCTTCCACTAGTTTGACTTTGACTAGTTCGAAACACAGAGCAGAGCTTGAACCTCCAACCCAGAGCAGTGACCTAAACAGGTATGGATATGGCCCTCTTGTCCCCCTCTCCATTCTCAGTTACATTCTCATTCCAATTCTATCGAGAATATGCATCAGAAATAGCACATTTCACTAAAAATGTTATTTGCTAAGTGAGCATAAAGGTGCATAAAAATATTTCCCTGTCAGGTTTGATTAGAAGATTCCACATTTCAAAACCATCAATCAAGATCAAAAGCAAAGATTGCAAAGACTGATTTTGATAACATTGTGGTTCAATTTGTCAGCTTGCATTTCAGCTTTTGAGATGCATAATTTTTTGTACTTTTATTACAAAATTTTAGAATCATAAAGCTTACATTTACATCAAAAATTCAGGCTCCCAGCTTTTTTTAAATACAAAATAAAGCCAGAACAGTTTGTAGCAGTAAGCATCAAACCTAACATTTCAGAGGCAAGTGAATTTGAACTACCAACTTTGTCCAATTTTGACCAATTTTGTCATTTCCTTCATAACCAATTCATTTTCTCAGGCATTGCAAACTTCTGGCCCTTGAAAATTACTAATATCTTTTTCATAAAGGATTTATTCCTCCTGCTGCTTTGTTGTACACAATGACAACACCAAGATGTGAGACAACTATCTACTTTGCTCTACTATTCAGCTTTTAATTTTCTTTGCTTAGTGAATCAGAACAACCTGTGAGAATGAACCAGAATGCCAGGTCAGCAAGATGCTGAACAAAATGCTCAAATACACAGAGTTTTAAGTATCAGTATTCTTTTGCTGTCTTGCAGAACTCTGTGAGATCATGAAGTCCATGGTGATGTGTACACTCTACTCTGGGGCCCACAGAATTCCCAAAGCACTGTTGGATTCATAAACAACTTTCCTCCAGAGCCAGTCCTGAGAAGTGGAGACTTATTTCTAAAGCAAGTGCTTCTAAGCAATTCTGAAGGTAAAAAGGGTTACCTCTTATACCTAGTGGGAAATAGAAGAAATCTTCAACTATTTTATCAGCAATGTAATGGCCTAGTCAAGAGCTTGATGAATGTGGGAAATAGTCAGAACAAGTAATACCAATTGGAAACCAGACAACACTTGTTATTTCTATTTTTCTACCATCCTACACACAACACACCATGTAATTAATTTACTTCGAGTTTAATAACTGAAAATAAATCCAATAATTATTACATATTTTTATTCTAACACCCCACCCATCCTAAATCCTTATTTATAACTAATTTTCTTTCTTTTTTTCTGCCTCAGCAGCTTTCTTATCTTAGCTTACTGATAAATTTTTCCTGCAGTTCCTATATTCCTCATTGGGCTCTGTTTGTTGTTGATGATAGCTCACACTCCATTCTGTTTCCCAGTTTTAACATGCTAACTTCACCTCACTTTATGAAACATGACCCAACCTTCATCTCCACTTGCTTTAGCTTGATAGTGGATTATTTTCCTACAAGGCCGGTGACTGAAGATAAAGGATGGTCAGTCTCTCAACTACTTCTTGAAATAAAAACACCTACTTAGTGCTACTGGACAGAGGGAGGGGAAAGGGAAAAAAAACAGATCAGTGGAATTAACATTCAAGTAGAAAGAGATGAGCAAACATACACTAGCAATCTTGCTGTTCTGCCACCCAACCACTGCTTTCACTAAAGGGTGTTGCATTTGAAAGTCTTCAGACTTGCTCCTGATGCACTCTAGTTTAAAAAGTATCATTAATCTAACATATTGCTTCCGCCAAAAGGCACAACCAAGGAATCCAATTACAGTTCATGTTTGAGAGAACGTCTGGAGAGGATATATGATATGGGAATTCAAAGAAAAATTTACATCTTCATGCATGTTTCGCCTCAAATATTTCTCAATCCTGACATCATCTTGTGGAATGTCCTAGCAAAATCCACTAATTATACAGACTGGGTTTAATTTAATTAAAAATATAGCTACTATCACTAATAGCTCAGATGAGCGCAGATAAACATCTATTCAGACATGTGCCTATGTATATCTGAGTATGTAATACACATTATACACAGAAGCATATCTCACACAGAACAGCAAGCTAGATGATAAAAACACCATTCAATCACATACCATCTCTAAAGCACCTGGAGTCGCTACATTTCAGAGGATGTTAGTGATTTTTTCCTTACATTCTGTCTTTCCCAGGTACATAACTAAGTTTCTCTTTCCTCCTATAAGAACATGGATAAGGCACAGATTTCATCAATGTAACAATGAGATATGGGACCCTCAGCTTCTGGGGTTTAATAGAGACTGTACACAATCTGTCCCTGCTTTTGAATCTGTACAAGAAAAACAAGTCTGAAAGAGGATTTGCAAACTATTCCTTTAAGAACTGAGTTGCAGATCAGAATCAGACTGATACTATGTCCAATCACTCTAACAGGGGTTTTTATTCCTCCCCAGTGTATTTATTTTGCCTCAAAGCACAGAGTCCTAATTTCTAGAAGATTTTAATTTTGTTTTCACTGTGCCACAATAAAATACATTTTACACAAGTGCTATTTACAGTAAGCATTCAAATTAGGTTGAACTCCCTGGACATTTCACCTCACTGCTAGGATCTGAAATTAAAGGCAAAATACGCTGTGTGTCCACAGCATCCATTTTCTCAGCTGTTGCACCTTTTTCCAACGTGTCGTGTTTCACCTTAACAAGTACGCTATTTTTTTGTAGCTTAAGCATCCCACATCTGGTAGGAAAACCAAGTATTCAAGTTTCCCATGAGTGGAAAAATATTTTACCAGAAGTTCAGTTGGTAGCAAATTTCTCAGGTACTAAAAATAGTAGCCATAAATAAAGTGATCATAAATAATCCTAATACAATTACCTAACCTAATAACTGGCCAAATCCTTGCAAGAAGTTCCACAATCACATATAAAATCGTCATACTGGTAGGATTGCTTGATGTCATTCATTCAACAACGACAGAACAAGAGGCCTCAAGTTACAACAGGGGAGGTTGAGATTGGATATTAGGGAACATTTCTTCACCAGAAGAATTATTAAGCAATGGAAGAGAAATGGTAGAATCACCATCCCTGGAGGGGAAAAGGTGTAGCTGTGGCACTTAGGAACATGGGTTTACATGTTAACTGAGTTTAGTTGGGTTTGATATTAAAGGCCTTCTTCAATCTAAATGATTCTATAATTTACAAGACATTATTTACCATGGCAAATAATTCATAGGGATTATGGGCACATTTTTATACACATATCAGGTTTCACAAGCATTTTCAGGGTAAAAAGATCTGAAGAAGTATGTATTGCTTTTTCTCACAATATATCACAAGGACCAGGAAGCATCACACTTTGTGAGCTTTTGCAAATGCCAATGTTTGTATTGCAAACTCCACAAATGACAGCATGCGTCAAAAAACAGGAGCACAGTGTGCTGAGCTTTACCTCCACTATTCCATCATTTTTCCAAAGGCACCCATCATGCAGCATGAAGAAAAAACTGCTGACAGTTGGCATTAGAACAACAGTGTCTCATCATTGAAGCTTCATACATCCCAACCAGTTCAATTGCCAGTAAAACAACTCCATAATATTGCCACATACAATACCATCCCGTTTTCCTGATGTGACACTTGAGTCTACTAGCAAGTTTCTGTTCTCTCAAAGAAAAACATTCAATTCTTATACAGGACTATAAGCCCATGTACAGTAGCTGCACTTAGACTGAAAGTATAATTCTCATCCCCTAAGTTCTCTCATAGGGTTACTGCCAGTAGGAAAATCCCCTTGTCTATTTTGTTGAAGCACTTAGATGTTTTAGCCATCTCTTATTAAAATGCAGAATGATACAACTGACATAAAAGCAATGTTTTTACAAAAGTACCAAAAGTGAACCCAGAGTAAAACATGCCAGCTCTGCTACAGTATTTCTTGCTGTCTACAAGTTCAGGTGACATCAATGGCCATGGCACCTACTTCCGAGTTATCTAACAGCAACCACGAAAAACTGCAGTAGAAGAAATGGGATGCTTGTTCTTATCTATCTATGGCTACTTTTAACATATACACATATGTGAAAGGTACAAAACCTTGTTTCAGTCATAGACAATAGCCAATTGTGGCACTTATTGCCACTGGCTGCATTAACTTCCCTTGTTCAGCACTGTCATCCCCCAAGAGTATGGAGCATTTCCTCAAAACCCACAGACAGATGCTGCAAGCCTTGATAAAAAAAACACTTGTTTTTTTACTACTGTAAGATATTACTCACATTAATTTCACAGATAAACTGAAGCATTATTAAGCGCCTATAGGACTAGGTTTCACATCAGTGTGTCCAATTTTACATATGTTTATATTTATTACCTAAATGTGTGTGTGGGTAGTCTGTCATTCAGATATACAAATTTAATGCTAATGTTCAGCATGCATACAAAAAACACTTTTTCTACACATTGTTCAGAAGTAGTCACCTCACAGCTGACTGCAGTAGTTATTTTTAGGCAGACAGAGACTACCATGACTTCAACTATTTGGGTCAAAGAACAGAAGAAACAACACACAGTTGCTGGAGAAACAGGCTGAGTACAAGTGGCTGAGTAATTATGGATAGCTTTTCTATGAATTCACGTGTATTTTGGCTTGTTTTTCTGTTCAGAGGTCTGCTAATAGCAAGAATTTGCTGAAGAGTTTAGGCCTGCACCAATAAGTTTGATCATCACAGCTTTCCTGGAGTGCATCACCTATGATTGCCTGAATAGCATTTACTTTGGGTTCTCAAGTACATTGCATGAAAAGGACAATGCTTTCCCTGCCTATGTCATTAAGTTTCAGTCAATTACTGAAATATGTGTACAAATAGGTCTGATCAAAGTGTAAAGCATAAAACCAGTTCCGATTTCACATATTTTTTAAGATTAAAAGAACAAACACAAATGGACAAACATAGAATTAGACAAGCAAGAAGTAAATTTGCATAAGTAGATAAGTTCCCATCAGATCCCCAAGTGATGGCACTACCTCACAACGTGAAACTTGGACTTTTGAAAAGGCAGACTCACTCACCCCTCATCCCCTGGGCTTGTAATTTGACCTCAGCCATAGCAGCAGCTTGCCCTCAAAAGGCACCAGGTTACCCCCATGTCAGGAGGTAACCTGGTGCCTGGCTGAGCCCTCAGATCCCAAGGGGAGCACAGTGTTTGTGGGGAGCCCTGCAAGCAGCGACAGAGCACACGGAGCTAACAGCCCTTCTGAGGCTACTACACACAAAACCTGGCTCCTGCTTCTTCAGCTGAGGCCAATCCTGGCAATGGCAATTAGAACAACTACAGAAGAGAGAGAAAAAAAAATCCAAAATGACCAAAGGCCTTGTATTTAAATGATACTGAAGGCAGTGAGGGATATGCCTTGAAAAATTGACATATTTGCTCAGAAGACATATTGCTGGATTCAGTTATCTCCCAAAGGGAAGGTCAGAGAGAAATTACAGCAAAGACTAATGATAGCGTGAAGGAGGGAGGATGCTTCAGGATGTCAAATAGCAGGTAATGGAGCAGGAAGGACAACTGACAGTGGCATCAAAGACTGGGAGACAAAAGGCTTTAGTCAAGTCCAGAAAAACTGAAGTACAGAACACCTGAATTCCTGTCAGTATCTCAAATTCTTCTGCTTCCTTTTGATGCCTGGCAAAATGTGTATATAGGAAGTGTAAAATTTGATTAAGAAGGTGGCATTGCTAACACAGGGGAGAAAAAGGCAAAAACAAAATCAACAAATCCAAGTTTAACTTTTAGAACTGGAAGATGACTCTGTTCTGCTTAAGACAGGATTTCCACATCCCTCCCATATCAAAACCAAACATTTCAGCTGTGTTTAATACACACTGCAATAGGATGTCATGTTCAGGTTTCATGCAATAGTGAACCATGACCTTCATAGTAGGTTCTTCTCATTCACCATTGTGCCAGAGCTGCCAAGACTTATTAACTTCATGAAGCTAACAAGGTAATAAAAATTGTCTCTAACAGGCCAAGTACTTTCAGCGTGAGAGGAGTCTGGTAACCCCATCTAAGACTTGTGTTTGCTAACAATACTGGACAATTCAAAGGTTAATCACCAGACAAGATATTTCTAAATGGCCCCTAATGGGTGGAGTTTCAATTTTGAGCACTTTACATGGAACAAGCTAGCTAAATGACCTGTCCTGAATCTTACCTGGGATGAAAATCAGAGTTTCTCCTACTCATGTGGAAAAAGAGAAGAACCTCATCTACCTATATTCACAGCCAATAATTTTTTTTTCAAGTTTTAGTACATATGAGGGAGCATAGTTAACTAAGCAGTTAAGCATAGTTATTTTTCCAGCAAGGGAACTGATGTTAACAGCACACCACAAAAAATGAATGGCAACAAGATAGGAGCGCCTCACTTGACGTTATTTCTGTAGACAGCACTTCAGGGAAGCTAGGGAAAAAAAAAAAAAGGTAGACATTTTAAGGGTACAAATGAGTTGAAATTACTGACCTATTGACCCCAGTCATCACAGAATTGGCTTTGACCAATTGTTTCATTAAAGCACTTGAATAAAGGGAGTTATTAAAGATTTCCTTACTATCTTCAACAGTGCAGTCCACACATCAAAAGAAAGTTTCTGTGAAATTGTTACTACAAGGATACCAGCAAACATGAACTGATATTTCTGGCAAAAGCTAAGAGCCACAAACATCTTTGAACTCCAAGCGTGTGAATCACCCATAGCTTGCAATCAAAACAATCCAGCACTAATTTGCTGTTTGATTTTGATACAGATATATATACAAAATACAAGTCCTGTAATTCAAACCACAGTGTTTCTCTTCTTCAAAGTTAAGTTTCTCCCACTTGAGTGACACAGCTAGCATTCTTGAGTCTAGAGGTATTTTAACTCTCTTCTCCATACATAAATAATAAAACTCAAAAGGACCCCTTAAAACCTAGCAAGGGATTCTGGTGATAGTAAATTAGTAGCCTAGTCCTAAATACTTACAGTACTATCCTATCTCTCCCTGCTTACCAACACAAAGGTTTTATTAACAAAAGCTGGAAGTGAAGAGCACTAAATATCATCTCTATTAATATGAATCTGTGTCAGTTAAGCAAAGACATCACTTCAAATAGATACAGTTATACTAGACCTAAATCACATCTCCCGATACCAGCTGGTTGGCCTCTGTCATAATCCCTCAGAGAGACAGGTGAAAACATTTTTATCTGGGTAACAAATGTTATCTTGTCCCTCACAACTTAATTGATTTCAGGCCTGAAGTAGTGTATTTCTAAAAATTAATATGTAATTAATTTTTTTAGGTATTTTGCTTGAATATTTAACTTTCATTTTAAGTTTCCATGGCTAATCAAAGGTGATGCAAAAGTAAAACTACTGAACACAGAAAACAAAAATAGAACCAAATAAAAGTTCTGAAATAAAAGATTCTGTGAAGCAGGTGTTGTTTTGACCAATACTCATCCAGAATAGTACACACTGAAATGCAATATGGACAGGTGCAACATTTAACATACAGTATGCTTTATCTGTGATGCTTCAGCAAACTAAGCATTACAGGTAATTTCTCTTTCCATTTTAGGTTTCTTTACAACCCTACCATCAAGAAAAAATATTTCAAACTATCATATGACAACTTCTAAAGACAAGATAGTCTGTACACTTTGTGGTGATCTTAATGACTCAGAAATCTGTTTCAAGACCCAAAAGAATTACTAAAACATATCTTTCTAACATCAATAATAAAGTATATTTCAGAAATCCCAAATTCATAATTTAAAGTTGCAGAAGTAATTTCTATTGTGACTCGCCTAAACATTAGACAGAGTCTTTGATCAAAGCTAAAAAATACTGTGTAATAGCTGGTTTCTAAAAAATACTGTGTAATAGCTGGTTTGCCTGCTGCTGATCTTCAAGCTCTTTTACAATTGCACCTGTCTGCATTTCTGCCATGCTTATCGTGCACTTGACTTCAGAGTTTGAGTTCCATTTTCACAATGCAGTTTAGATATCACAGCTAGAAGTGTCTAGATATTGGTTGGTATACACACTTCTGCATAAGTGGGAAAAATAAGAATTTCATTGTCAAATGGGTTCATTCTTTGTTTACAAGTGCTTTCTTGTTAGGGGAACAGGCACAACAGCAGTCAGGACACTATCAGTGGGCATTACCGAGGACTGTGGCAGCAAGAAATTAATGCAGATAAACAGAGATGAGCAAAAATTGAGAAAATAAGGTAGTCCTGCAACCACCATATGAGCTCCTACAGCTCTCCATATTAATTGTCATTCAATTCCCCATAGTATTCTAAAACCTAGATGATCAGATAATAAGAGGTTGAGTGGTATGCATAACATCAGGCTGATTAAATTTGTTTACTGATAATTCTTTCAGGTTCCTATGAATATCATGTAATTGTCAAGGTTTATTTCAAACAAATTTTATGTAATGCATTATTGACAACATCTTCATGGACCATTTCTACAATGTCATTCAGGATAATTATTTCACAACAGATTTTCAGAGTCCCTGATTCCTGTTGGGATTCACTTTTGCATAAATTACAGAGCAGCATATTTAATCAGTGTCTCTATTAGAGCCCTATGGCTTATTTTTAGGAATAAGGAATGAGAGAATAGAAAGGTTTCAGGAGAGGCAAGGAAAAGGAAAGGAATATTTGTAAGCATGAATATTTTCCTTGGCAATATTTTTCTGAAGTAGCAAAGTTAAAGGCTGTCCTGCAGCATCTCTGCCTTTTTGGAAATAAACAGTGGCATTAATCTTTTGACTCCATTAAATATTAATGTTACCAAATCATGTAATGGGAAGTTAAAAACAATTAACATTTACATCACAGTCTCCTTAGAGTTGTTCCAAAAAGTGAATTAGCCCCTCCATAATAATGCCAAAACAGTAATGAATCCAAGAAGTATGACTAAGAAAATTCTCCATATTTCTTAACATAATACCCAGAGAGATAAATACTGGACAATCATTTGACACCTAAACATGCTGAATCCTTATGATTACAACACATGTATATCATTGTCTGATGTAACAAGCTGTAAGGGTTGAGCATCAGAACAGCATACCATATTACTGTTTTTTTAAAAAGTGAATCAATAAGGCAGACAAATATGGTCCTGTAATTTGCCACTATATCAAGAATGAAAACATATTAATTCATTTTTCTAGATTGAAACTTGTCCACTTACGTCTGCTCATAACAGAGGGTTTAAAAAGGTTAAAAACCTAAACCTTTCTGACTGGCTATCAATCTGGATTTCCCTGAATAAGAACAAAACAAAGTATTTACCATGATCTACATGTGAGCAGACATTTATTTTGTCTGAGCAAGGTAGTGTTTCAGGCCACCAGAATACAGAGAATACAGTCAGGGGAAAGAGCAATGCCGCCATGGCCTGGTGTGAACCAGTAGCGTCATTCTCATGTTTGACGTCTCTGTCACAAAGGCAAAGTGTGTTCCTGCTGCAGGGGAAGGGGCCCAAGTGCAGCATGAACCCAAAAATAAACAAACAGCTTGAAGAGCAGATGGGGTAGTGATTCTCTCCACAGAGGATTTAGCTAAGAAATCATGGCTAGCACTGGGACACGCAACAGGCGGCATGGGAAAGAACACATCTCACTTCCCAAGCTCAAATTGCACCCAAGAACCACAAGAAATGCAATGCAGAGGGAACTCCAGTTTTGATGGGTTCAAACATCAAACACTTCAACTTGCAGTGTTTAAAGAGTCATTGAAAGCTGGATGCCAGAGTATCTCTGGGACCTTTGCTCAGCACAGAGTTCATTTGCAAGGACTCAGAGGGGTACAGTTCTCCTGTGTTGCATGTGTGACTGACTCCTTGAAGGTCCCATGGGGCAATCAATGAACAAGGCACTTTTACACCTTACCCAAATGTATTTCTATTTGTGAAGGACGTGTCAAGAGCACAAGCCTGAGCTGTGTGAAGCTCTGCATCCTTTGTGCCTTCCCCAACCACTATCACCCATGCGTACTCATAATACCTGATCAAGTGCAAGGATGGCAGTTTATATACATAAATAGTTACTCAAATATAGAAGGTACTTACTGATAATGCTTCAATCCCACTAAAAACCACCAGCTTGAGCTGCCCCTAAGACTTCACTGTGTTGTGGTCACTCCATAACCCACACACACATTTTTCTTCCTCAAGACACAATTTCTCCAGAGCCAACTGGATCACAGAGCTAAGACTTGCTGAAGCATGCAACCTACAGCACAGGTGTGCTAGCTTCCCACTGGCCAATTAGAGTTCCTAGTTATTGGCAATCAGGATCATCAGGGTTTGGCCTTCACAAGGAGCCTGGAAAGGCTGACACCCATGCCTTGCTTTCTGTGGGAAAAGGCTTTCACTATTGTGGCATTGGACCTCATCAGCATCTTACTTAAAACTTCAAAAGTAAATTAGTTCTCTTTTACCCTTACATATGCCTGTACCAAAATAAATCAACCTATAAACTGTTACAATTGCAAGACATTTGAGCCTGAGGCTACTGGCAGCCTGAGGCTCAAATGTAGTGAATTCTGCACTTACCCAGATGCCAGACCTTTATTGTATCACTTTCTGATATAAACTGACATAAGCTGACAGTAGCTAAATACACAAGTCCCTGCAGAAGACAAAATAGCCTAACATTCTACAATAGTCATATTTGTATTTTCATTTTACATTTAGGGCAAGAATTGAACTAAAAAGTCAGCATCTAACTCAAGTTAGCAATGGTTTCGAAAGGCCTTACATGGCCTTGTGGTAGAAGTTATCGTACACTCACTGGTACATACTAGTTGGGTTTTGTTAAAGCAAAACTTTTGAAGTAATCCCACTGCAATATAACCGTTTCATCCCTGCATTCAGACTTAAAGAAGCAAATCCAAGTAATTTGTTCACATTAAATATGCAATTCAATTATCATTCATCAAGAACAAAAGCTTTAGGAGTACATTGTTTCCTTTTCCCAAAGCAGCTTTAGGTTGGGCCTTGTTTTGTTAGGTTTTTTTGGTTTTCAGTTTGGAGTTTGTTGTTGGATTTTCTTCTTCCCAGAAGTCACCTAGACAATTACAAAAAGTGTAAAGGTGACTAGATGTTTATGATACAAGAAATTAGGACCTGGGAAATATCACCAAGAGAAGCAGCTCATGGCCCAGCCTGTAAAATAAGCCTCCCTTAAACTGGTGGCTATAAATGGAAGCAGCTCTAGCTTGAAAAACAAGTGCTAAAAGCAAAGCTGGCCTTCCCTCCCCTTCACTACAAGCCTGGTACCAAAGTATATTGTTGTATGAACTCTGTTTGCAAAAGATGAAGACCACCGTGCTTGAATACCTTGAAAATACTTTTAAAATCTCATTTTAAAGGCTCTAAAAAACACATCTTTTTAAAGATAATTCTATGGACACTCTCTGAAAATCTCCAATAAAATACATTTTCCCATGTGCACACACTTCAATTTCCTTCGTAGATGTTAAATACCGGAAGACATTTGTTATCACAGTACAGAGTACTGTATGATCTTCATTTGTGTCCTACAGCAGATGGCAGAGGAGCCAAACTGCAGGAACACGGAGCCACACAGACTCTGACAGTACTCTGAGGGGTTTCTCTCACGCCTCACAGCAAACCTGTGAGCAGCAGCTGAGCGAGGCAGAGCCCAGGGACAGCAGAGGAGCCCCAAACAGCTGGTTAGTGCACAATCTTCTCCGTCCCAGGAGAGCAAAGGACACAGCAGCAAAAGCATCATGATGATAATTGACTGCCAGAGCTTCAGGCATTGGTGCACTCTGCTCCCACTACTTCAACACCAGCCTGCAGCTGAGAGGCACAAGCCAGCTGGAATGGGGCCTGGGGCGAGGTGAGGGGGCCTCACACGGTCTATAGCATCTCCCTTATCAACAAGAAAGCCTTTATGAAATTTCAAAGTTAGGACCTTTGTTCTGCAACCCAGGCAGGGTCATGGAAGGAAGCCTGGGATATCACCTTCCACTGACCAATGGCTATAGGCAAACCCCACTGTCTCAGAGCCTCGCACTGTGGGCACCAGTTGTGCCAGCTTCTCCAACACACAGACCAACGTCTGCAACAAATGCCTCCTTACACAAATCTAAGTACAGGCTTGCTGCTGGGGCACGAGCAGGAATTACAAGCTAAAAAAAAAATGAAGAAATACTGCCCAACAATCCAGTTCTCTGACATGGAAAAGACCACATGAAGGTCTGCTAACATGTAATGAAGCTCACTGGGAACAAAGGTCAAAACAAAATAAATGGGAATCAAACATCAATGGACAAAAAGCAGCAATCAATCTTCAACACTTGCTTGTAAAAAGGTAAGGCTTGATTAATCAGGCTCTTCTAACAAGCAAGGCTGGCTGACCTGCATCTTTCATTTGTATTATTAACAAGGAATAAAGCTCATTATTCCATGTGTTCCCCATCTTGGCATCTAGAGCAATGTTTGCCAAGAGCAAGATCAGCCAGCTCATCCTGCATCTTAATTCACAGCAAATACCTTTAAGGCCAGCCAAGGCTTTCAGAGTCATGGTCCCTTACCCTGCTACATCCGAGTGAAAATCTAAAGCAAATAAAAAGGAAGTTACTCACCAATGAAGAATCCAACCAACCTCTCAGGCCCAAAGTTAGAAGTGCAAGAACCTTCATTTCATAGTAAAAGTTGTGGAAAGTCCTTGGTAAGAGAATATTTCAGTTCAGGAAAAAAGCATGATTCATTCAAATACAAAGTGACTGTAGTAAATAATTGCAAGGGTAAATTAAGTCCGCAGTATTGACAATTGCATTTGCATACCTGCAATTTCCTTCCATTTTTATTTCCAGCAAGTGAGGATCCTTTTTTGATACTCAAGATAAAAATCTATATAAGTGACTTAATTTGAGTAACAAAAAAAAAAAGAAAACCAATAACAATTACAAAGGAATTGCTAAGAAATGTGAGAACAAGCAGCATTAGTGTTTATGATGGGGATCTTTGGAGAAGACAACTCTGACCAGACTCTCTCCCATGAAAGTAATACCATGGAACAGAACTATACTATTCACATCCCCTCCTCCTCAATGCTACTATTTGAATGGAGGTAGATATCTAAAAGCAAAAAGAAAAAGAAATTCACTGTTCTCCCCACATTCATTAGAGGGTTTTTAAATGCATTTTATGAATCTCTACCAACTTCTATTATCCTCTGTAGGAATATAATAGTAATACCTCATAGCAGACAATTAGAAAGCAGTGCAGACAAAAATATGATATGTGCAAGCTTCAGTAACTGGAGACAAAGAAGGTGGGAGAAAGAATTACTATTAACAATTTAGAAATAGCATGGTATGAAACAAGGTAGCTTTGTCCCCCAAATTACTTGAAAATGTTCCACAATATTGTGTTTGTGTGGAAAGGCTTTGGTCACATGGGGGCTCCATAGGTGGTTTCTGTGAGAACCTTCCTGTGTCTGACAGAGCCAAGGTCAGGCAGATCCAAAGCAGGACCAGGTAGCACCTCTGACTTAGCACATCTAAAAATGGGAGAAGGAGAGGGGAAATGGACAGTGCAGCTGGAAAGAGGAGTGAGTATGTGAGGAAAACCAACTCACTTTAGAGGCAGAGAAAACCAGGAGTGCTGCTGGGCCCAGGAAGATGCCACAGGTGAGGGAAGGCGTTTGAATATTTAGGTTTTATTTTCTCATTACCCTACTCTGATTTGACTGGCAATAAATCAGTTTTCCCCAAGATGGATCTGTTTTCTCCATGACAGTAATCAGTGAGTGATTATCTCAACTCAAGAACTTTTGTTATATTTTCTATCCTGTCCAGCTGAGTAGGAGTGAGAGAGCAGCTTTGGAGGGCACTTGGCATTCAGCCAGGGTCAACTCACTACAGCACAAAACAAACTACTGTTAAAAACCAGAAGCAGTTTTACCAATTTTCTTTACCAATATATTTTGAAACCCAAGAGGTAATTTCCATTCCTAACAGCAGATTCTGCAGTACACCTTTCCAAGCTGCTGTTTTTTCTCCCCAAAAGCACCTCTGTTGTATATGACCCTATTTTCATCATTCTTAAAACTTTTTTGAGTTGGACAGCATTATCAAGAGTCTTCCACTGAGAGCACAGTGCCATGATTTTCAGCCAAAGAAACTCCTTTAATTCCTACACCTTTTTACAGCTCTGTTTCTGCATGGATCCTGAAAAGACTTCAAACCAACAAGTTCTTGCCCGCTTCTTTGATATGCATCATTAACAAGGATTTTTTCATCTGAAAGTGAGGGACTGGTAAGCGCAAACTGTAACTTTTGCCTCCTTTGATATTCACGTTGTTGGAGAGTTCCCCAAGGACCTGACATTTGGGTCCTGGGAAGGAGGGTTTGGAAGGAGGCACATCTTAGCAAACAGGGCAGGGCTCACCAAGATCTTGTGTCCCAGCTGACATGGAGTTATCTGCAGAAAGGCATTTTACCTTTTTTTACACCTGTATTTCTGCTCCTCATGAACTGACACACCAGAAATAGAACTATGGAATTGGACAAGGATAATTCACACATCATCCAGATAAAGGCAATTCAGTGGGTTTTGGTCTTTTAGCATCATCCCTCTCAGAGGGAATAGGCCAGTAAACTCAATAAAGTGAGACAACAGGGATGCTGGCTTTCAAATCACAGCCAGCAACAGCAATGAAAACAGGGCTGAACACCAGGCTCAGCCTCTTTTATGAGGGGAACTTCTACTGCAAGTCAATCCTG
Source organism: Onychostruthus taczanowskii (assembly GCF_017590055.1). Classification (NCBI taxonomy): domain Eukaryota; kingdom Metazoa; phylum Chordata; class Aves; order Passeriformes; family Passeridae; genus Onychostruthus; species Onychostruthus taczanowskii. The sequence continues at coordinate 9,763,785 of NW_024499462.1, forward strand.
AAACCTCAGTGCTTCCAAAATACGAGTTCCTACAGCACATTTATCTATTTGCTTTCCCTGGCTGGGTCTTTACAGAAGAAAAAAAAAATTTATCTTTCCGGACTCACTTGTCACATTTTTTTTCCCCAGCTTATATTTTTTTTAAACACACATGAGTTCCAGTGGGTTTACCACCGCAAGCTCACAGTTAATAACTCAGGAAGAAGGCAGAAGTTGATGAAAGGAAGCACATCTTGAAGCAGAAAGGACAGGATCTAAATTAAAGCATTGGATCAGGCACAAGCTTTTCCTGTGGGCCTTCATAAGCCACAATCTCTTTCTGCCCCTGCTCCCTATCAGCAAGATCATTAGCTGAATAAATGATAGTTAAAAACCCATTAACAAAAGTCAGATTTGCCAGGCTTGATCAATTAGGTTTTCCAAGTGTAAGAGGATCCTAATTCACAAGCCTTATGGAGGAACTTGCTTCTGCCAAATGTATTATGCAATTTTTGATCACTACTGCCCTTTTCCAATCCCTTCTCCATTGCTCCTTTAAAAGCAGAGATTTTGGGCAAGTAAAGATAATAGGTTGTACTTCCTGATAGTCACATCAAAGATTTTCTTTCTTAAAAGTTTAATTAATTTTATTCATTTGATTTTTTTTCTTTCCTGATCTCCAAGTCTGAGCAGGGAATGGAAAGCAAGATGGATGCTGCTAGATAAACACAACTTGGTTCTTGTTCCCAGGGTTCATACCAAAGCTGCAGTGGTACTGCTGGCTGTAACCATTCAAGCTCAACAGCCCAGTGGGACCAATTACTGCATTTACAGTAAAACATGCAAGGAAATCTATCTCCCTATCTCCATATAACCAGGTTTACTGAAGGATAACCTACTACATTACACAGATTAATACTTCAGTGAGTAAATTAATCCTCAGAATTTCACTCACTATTTGTGGCTTATAAATTTTAATTGGTTCTAAACTGCAACATGAATTTATGTGAGTGTATATTGATGAAGTAGAAGGAATCAGAAATTACTCTATTAACACACAGAGACAACAGGAAATGTTGGGGCAAACTCATAAACATCTATAAATGTTTACAAAGCAGGAGTCAAACTTGGTTTAGAGGTGTATCATCATAGCTGACACAGAACTCCAGGAGGAAAGCAGAAGCAGCATTAGCTGAGAATGAAAGGCACTGAAAGTGAAAATTTCAGAAAGAGAAATGCTCCCACTTTGCCAAAGCCAGATGCAAAGCTGAAGGGTAAGCAGTGCTTGTACTACATTTGATTGTACCATTATTGATCCCAGTCAGTCAATACTACCAGTGCAGCAATCAGAACAGCTTTCCAACACATTGACATGCTGGCACACCATAAAAATGAATACTTGTACAAGAATGAAATACAGCACCAGATGTTCAAGTATACCAGAAGTACCTAACAATACAGACTGTCCACTTTAGGACATCATACAACTCCACAAAGTTTCATCATCAGGATAGCACTTTCCCTCCTGTCTGTTTATAGAGGTTCAGTTCACTGGTTGAACTTTCCAACCATGTATCATTATAGAATTAGTTCCCCGAAATAGTACAAGAAAACTTTAAACAGTGGTTTGTTGGTTTTTCAACCACTTATGATATGTTAATCCTGAAACACAGCACTGATTATTTGAACACAAGTATCATATCCCTACCCATAACAGCAGAGGCATTCACTACATATTATCCATTTTTGTGAAATACAACAGCAGCTAACAATTTAGTCAGTCAGAGACCTGACATAATTAATGTCAAGACTTCTCAGACTGGGTCATATGAAAGACGAGGTCTCTCTCTGATCTCCTACCCAAACATAAACAGCTCCCCAAAAGCCAAGAAGCAACACTGTTACCCAAGGTTTATCCCCCATCTTCGCACAAGGAAGTAATTATGACACCATACTAATCAATTTTATATACTATGAATGTAAATAATAGATGAAATAATAAGAGGCTGCTTTTTCTCTCATATCAATTCGCACATCTACCCAAGGTTTCCACAAACATTTCTGAGAAGCTTCACATATTGCTGTAGCTTCCAGTAGCTAGTTATTTGGGATGGCCCATTCAGCATCATTAGCAGTGATGCTGCTGTAGATGTAGGCTATAATAACCCATTGTGCACATTTCCTCTTATGGGTGGGTCTGAACTGCTCCAGCAAATATTTTAACAGGAAAATATGCAGTGCATCCCATGCTCAGAGCACCTTTCAGACTATGCTTCCAAGATCTGTGAACAGATACTTGTACTTATTCTAGGGCCTACCCATAACTTTAGCCCCTATGACCACAATACCTCACTAACAAGAATATCCCATACCTACCTTCAGAATCCTTGATAGTGTTTATTGTTTGAGTAAACCAGGACCAGAAGGCAACAGAAGTTTTCTTCAAGGCAAACTCCTTAAACCATAAGCACTGGTATCATATAACAAACCCTGAGATTTTCCTGGAATTCACAGCACTCCTTGTAACATTGAGGGGAGAAAAACAAAAAAAAAAAAAAAAACCACAAAGGGAGGAATCAATAATTTCACAATCATATATGCACTAAACTATGAATTCTTGTATGCCTTCAGTTTATACCCTACATCTGTGTAGGGTATCACCAAGTAAAACAACCTGAAAGAAACAAAGTTACACAGCCTCCAAATTGTGAGATATGTTATACTTTTTCTTACTAAAAAGATTTTACCAGCTCAAATTTTAGTTTTCAATACTGATTAAACCAAACAAGACCTTTATATAAAACCAATTTTTGGGTCCAAAACTAAGGGGTGAAGAACTAGAAATAGTGACAAAAGGCAGCCTTACCTACAAATATTTTTTCCTAATGCATTCACTTAACCCATTTAATATGTCCTTTTTACTTTACTGCCTACTGATTTGCCCATTTTTGACATTGCAAAGGACAACTTCAAGGTTCAAGGGAAGGCAGACTTCCTCTTTCAACTTAAAAGGAGAGACACTACTGCTCTCACACATATAACTTTTTTGCTCTTTGTTTTAAGCATTTCCAGCTTCGGAATACAAGCAATTAAGCTTCTGCAGCCTTAAACAGAAATCCCAGAATTGTCCTTCCTTTTTCTGCACTCAGGACTTCTTAGAGCTGCTCACCTTAAATTTCAGGATAAGTGATTAATACCCAGAGCATTCAGAATATCACAGTTAAGCAATCACTCTTCCACCTTCATATCCAGTAGAAGTAAACCAGTGAACGTTCAGCCTCCCACTCCTGCTCCTCCTTTCTTTGGGCTTGCAGGGTATGAGCAGCCAGGGGGGTAGGAAGGCCAGGCCCCCAAGCTGGCAGCAAGAAAGGCTCCCTGCCTCACCTGGCTCTGATGAAAAGCAGCTGTGCTTTATCACCACTCTGCTAGCCCTGAGGCATAGGGAATGGGCATCAGCTGGGCCTGGCACAGAACCTGCAGCTGTGAGGAGTTACCACCCTTCTCCTTAGGGCTGGAACTGGCCAACCTGCGAGGCTCTTCACCCTGCTGGGAGGAGGAGGCTTTTACTGGTAAAATACTTTCTTTTTTTCATTGAACAAATAGGGAGGAAAAAAAAAAAAAGGTGTGATTGAATTTGTTGTTCTACTTTTTAAGAGACAATATGAGGTACTTTAATTTCATATTGCACTTTTTATAATTGTTTCCATACACACTGCATGTGTCTTGATAATAGCTCCTCTTGGTAAGATCTCAGCACTTTCAAGTAAATAATAAGCAATACAACTAACATCTACCAAACATTAATTATTTTATTCCATTTGAAGAAAGAGAAGCATATAGTAAATCATTTTATGATCCTTGGTATATATTCAATGGTGTTGTCCTCCGCTTCTGTTGGTGCAGGCTATGTGGAAATGAAAAGATGGCTCTATTTTAGTTTCTCTGGTGTAAGACAACACAAGCAGATCGCCCTGCATAGAAGGGATTCAGAGTTGTCTGGTTGGCAGTTTAGAAGGGTAAGTGTATCATCTTTTGTAGCGGAATTTATTGCTTTGACATCCTTTAGGAAAAGAGATGCAGAATGTAGTCCACTCTTTATTTTTCAAATACAGCTGAGCCAAAATAGAAAAGTTCATCAGAAGAGACTTGGCCTAGACACATTGCAGAGACAGACCTAGCATGTTACATCTAGGCCAATAAATTAATTAGATAGTAAATATCAGAAGACCTACTTGCTCATTAAATTAATTGAACTAATACTATCCAGACATTAAAATACAAGGAATTAAAGCTATATGCAAACAAAACAGCTGTAATGACTTTCTGATAAATACTGCCTGGCTGCATAAGGCTGGGGGATATTACTCAAGGGGAGTAAAAAGATATCCTTTGCACAGCAGCAATAATCTGTATATTCAGAGAGAATTTAAACACATGATTGAGATCTACAGCACACCATGTTCACTGTAGAGGTGAAGATGTTGCAGCTAAGCTTGTATTAGAAACCAGCATCCCTGAATTTACAGCTCATCTTCAGGAAAACATTTGATATTAAATTTTTGGAGAAACAGACAAAGGATGTTTGAACTAAAGGGTTGGCAAGAATAAAAGAAAGAATCAGTCATTGGAATTGTCTAATTTAACTGTTACTGCCTCAACAAAACAATCAAAAAAAAAGGACAGAAAATTGAGCTTCTGGCTCTTATATACTTGGAAGATTAATGTAACACTTCTTTTTAAAGTTCAGATTTTAGAATCATCACAGAATAGTCTCGGTTGGAAGGAACCTTAAACATCCTCTTGTTCCAACACCCCTGCCATGGGGAGGGACACCTTCCACTAGACCAAGGTGCTTAAATCCCCACCCAATCTGACCTTGAACACTTCTAGTGATGGGGCATCCACAGCTTCTCTAAGCAACTTGTTCCCATGAGATTGTGTGACTGCCACAAAAGTTTGGTTCAGCTGTCTCAAATTAATATAAAGAATTCACATTCTGCCTGGAATAACTCAAATGTCACAGTGCTTCTTCCTTTTGAACAGTTAGAGAAAACAATATTTATAGCCATGCCTTCCAACCTCTCAATGGCAATTAGCTGTTTTGGGCTGAAAGGAAACAGGAAACTATTCCAAGGATCACTTTCAAATGGACTGTCCTGAAGCTGAAGGTTTCTTATGGAGCTGGCTGTTTATACTCCTCCCCCTGTATCCAAGTGCTAGAAATTCAATCACCCATTTATGAGATAGCCTCTAATTTGATATGAAACTGTAAAAATATTTTGAGAACTAGATCTCATCAGAACTCACTGCAGATGCCCTACAAGTCTCTTACAGCAAAATCATTTATCAAATATGTGAGAACCTGTCAGGAGTGAGCATTTCTGAACCTTGTCCTAGATTGCTTTTTATATATGGATTAATGAATGAAGTAATAAATCAAGAAAGATTGCTGTGCTCTGATTATTCTCACTTCCTTGTATACAGCTTCTTTTAATGTCCTACCTGCAAGGCAATGGGGAGAAATAGCACAGAAAAAGATAGGACTGGAGAGAACCAGCTTTTCTTTCTGTAGTGTTTCTACCTAGTGCTGCTTACCTTTTCTTGATTGTATTTGCTCTGTGATGCCAAAAAGCTAGGTGGGAAACAGAATTCTTCCCTCCCTAAAAACACCCACGTGATCTGAGGAAATGAGTTTCTTCATATATAGCATAATTACTGACAGTATTTCAGAGAACAGTATAGGTTTTACAGCATATTTGTTCTTGTCTACAGTAAAGCATAAAAACACTTGTAACAAATTGAGGCATTATTACATCTTTCAGTCTCCCAAAGTAGTCTAGTGCAGCCTTACTACTACTGTCATTTATAATCCTAAAGGTCACAGTTATTACAGAACACAGCGTTGATTTAACCATCTAATCTAGCTAAGACAATTTGTCAGAAGTTGATGCGAAAGCAAGTGAGAGCACCAACACAAAGGCGTTAGACCTCTTTACCAACTTATTGTTGCCATCTTATTGCAAAGGTTTTTTACTTTCTTGGTGATTTCTCATGGGCAGCTCCTCACAGCACTGACTCCTCCTTCTCAGCACAGCCAACCAACTCTGTCTAACTTCTCGACCAGCTAACTTACTCTTTTACAATACCCACCCTAATTGGATCTAGCTGTGGCCTATTAAGGTCAGGCCAGTTCCTAATTCTTGATAATTAGCACAGCTGTAACTCCTTAGGGGTGAGATTACCTTCATCACTATCTCTATTTTCCTACATTCCACCCATCCACAATTTATTTCAATATTTTTCAATTATGCATCAATTTATTTATTTTTGATAATGTGCATTTGTCATATATAGAAACCCAAATGTCTCAGAAATTCATAAACTTGCATAGTCTACACCAGGGAGTTCCTGGCAGGTAGTACACAACAGGGTCCAAGAGCCTTTTCTAAGACTTTTAAAAGCAAGTCCTCCTCTTCTGTAGCTTGTGGAATCTGTCTAGATTTATTTTCTTTCAACATTACAAAGTCTTTGGGAGAAGTGTAAATGAGGAGGAGACATTTCAGGCTTCCAACTGTGGAGGCTATATGACTTGTAATCACAACTGCTCTGCCAGTGTTTGCTATTCTGTTGCTGGAAAATCCCCCTTGCCTATCCCGAAGCTTTTATTTTCTCCTTATCCTTCATTTGCATTCCCTCTTTCATCCAAACAACAACACAAGTTCAGCATCTTGACAGGTTGTCATCAGTACCATTCCTATCCTGAGGGCTAGATCCATGATGTACAATTGTTCTCCACAGCCTCTTTCATCTTTCCTATAGAGCAAAGGAGGATGCAGAAATATTTCAATGTTTTAACATGCAGACTACTGTAGAAAGGGGGGATGAGGCATTTTAGCATTCAAAGGGGTGGGTGCCAGATTAATCTGACAAACCTGGAAGAAGCTGGATAGATAGGCAGGAAGGGATGACATAAGGTGCAGTAGAATGAGTTTTAAATTGGTGCTGAAACAAGCCATGTTAGCACTGGTGTCATGGAGTCATGGAGTGTTTGCATACCACAGCAAGTGTTTGTTTTCTCCTTGGGGACAGTTTGTGTTTACTATAGCTGACAAGAAGAAAGGTGAGGAAGAAAGAGCCAGTCTGTTTTAAAGCATGATAGGAGAAGGGAAAAAAAAAAAAGGCAAGTCTTTCATATTTTCCCAGTGTTTGGAGAATATTTTGCTGTGCAATTTAAACAGATTGTAGCTGGTGAAGAGTGGGAGTCCTTCAAAAGAAGGAATATAGGAAAACAAAATGGGAATTGTCAGTTAAATCCTGAATTCACCAGGATGGTGTAGGGTAGAGGGGTCTAGAAACTTGAAGTCAAACAGACACTGGCAACATGGCAAGCCATTTGCTAGTGATTTCAGGCCATGTGTACTTCATCATCCTATCAATAGAATATAAAATGGCCCAGACTGTATTTCTCTTACAGCTAAAAGGAGCAGTTACCTGAAATTTCAGCATGCACACCTATACTCACCTGCAGTGCAGTTTGGGTCAAAAAGTATCCCAGCATTCTGGGGATTTTTTGGTTAGCCCTGTGCACATAGAGGGTTTAGAAGAGAGCAGCTGATGGGAACCACTGAACAGTCCCTCTGATAACAAACTTGGGACAGTTCATTTCCCTTTGTGGTCTTGGGTTGGCTCCAAAGACAACTGCTAAAATCAAAAGAACTCTTTCACTCCAGTGACTCAATATACTCACTGAATATACATAGAAAGACTGTATAAAAATATTTAACATATAGATACATTTTAAAAGCAAGTGCTTAGCCTACTAAGGCTTTCCCTACCATATCAAGTTTTTAAATTAAAGGGATATTCTTCTATGTACTTCAAGATTTGAGAATTGAGATGCTAAATAAAATCAGTATTTCAAGGTAGAACTGTGTCTCACTGCTTATTGTGCAGTAGCCTGAACAGAGTAATTTCCTGTTGAAATTAGAAATTAAATAGAAATTAAAATATGGTTCATCTCAGAAACTCACATTGTAGACAAGGGTATTGTTAACTCCAGTTTTTTGTAATCCATGTGGAGATTTCTTTTTCTAATTGGACATCCCTAACAAACACACTAGGAGAGTCATGTATGTGATGAATTTTTGTGTACAGACATTCCCAGAACAGGTTAACTATCTTTAGGTGACACCTCCTTGGACAGGCCATTTCTTGTTTTCTTTTGCAATAATGCTTAACCTTGGAATTCCTTAGGCTGGGGAAGATGTAGGAAATAACATAACTTTAAAGAATTTGAGAGTTTGTGTATTTGTTTTTCTCATGTAATAGTCTCGGCCTTCATTTAGATTTACAGCATTAGGGAATGTTTTTAAGTATTTTATCCATGTATCAATTATTCTCTGAAGAGGCTTCACTGTATATCTGCAATATTGCACTTGTGCAGTAAAAACAAGCATCTGAAGAACCCTCATGAAAATACATAAAAGCCAATTATTGTGATTTGTGTTTACGTTCCAGCTGTCTTCTAATGAGATTTTTCCATGCCATTAAAAAAAGAGGATAGCGCTGTCAATTTCTGGACTCAGAGATAAAGTTCATGAAAACATTTAAGCATCTATTTCACATTTTGTCTTACTGAGAAATCTTCCTGAAAATATATTAATTTAAACATATCCAGGAGTGCCTTCATGAATGAAGAAATTGATTAAATAGAAGCAAGTAGCTGCACAATGAGAGTGAACTCAACCCATTTATAGCCATCGTTCCTTCCCAACTCACAGGAACTGCTCACCTTTGATGATAATGCCCAACGTATTTTGGGGCAGTCAAAAGGACAGGTTTGTCTACCAGAGGAATTCTTCCAGACTACTAATATTTCTCCTTGACTTTGAGCAGGGGACAGATGGTCAAAGGTGAGACCTCGTTACTGCCAGTATGGGAACTCCAGGTTTATGGAATGCACTCCAGCCAACCTGCCCAGGCTAGAGCCCTAAACCCCCTCAGAGACACAAACGTCCCTGCCCAAAAGCAGCTTGCTGAGGCATCCCAGCACAACTCAGGCACCTGCCCACACATACAGAAGAAGATGAATGAAGTCCTTTAGGAAGTGGGAGTGAATATGCCACAATAACATACCCAAAATGCAGCTGCTGTAACAGCACAGTCAATGTTCCCCTTTCTTAGAGGGTGCCATGTATATCAAACCATTCTCAGTCTTAATTACAAAACAAAAAATAATATGATCCTCTTACTGCATGTCTTTCTTCACCCTCTCATCTGCTCTGGTGTTTTAAATACCCAAGTTTTAGTTAGAAACAGATGCCTCAGCTTTAGCACCCTCTTGTAATGGCTTAATACTCTAGGTAAGACCAAAGACACAGGAAAAATATGCTACGCTGTGCACAACTTCTGAGCAAATGGACTTGAATATTCATTAAACAACATTTAATTTAAACACCCAAACCCTAAAAGCAGCAACATATGGGCCTGTTTTATTTTACATAAGCTGAATAGGAGGTTGTGCCATTAGTTTCTGCAGACATAATGTTCATTACAAATGAAGTATGTTTTCCTTTAGGGAATGCACCACCATTTCTGTAGTGTTGTCATTCCCCCAAAAGATTCAGTATACTTACCGTATGAAGTACTATTCTTGGCAATGTGCTTCAAAATGTAAACAAAATTCCCATAGATTTTTATTGACAAGGGAAACCTGAGGCAAATTAAATCTCTTAATAAGAAACAAACAATGAAAAGAGCCCTCCCTTTACAGTATTTTACCATATTTAAAATACTATCTTGACTTCATAGTTTGGTACATGGGTTTTTCTCCTACTCTTTGTGATGGAACATTTTTGCATAAATGTGTGATATGTGGTTCTACAGTCCTCTGCTGGCTAAAGGATTACTTTGCACAACCCCTTTCAGAATCTAGGTTGTTTTCTTCTATGTGCCTTCACTGAAAAGCAAGATATTTGCTCTTGAAATTTGTGTAGATTAAAAATGGCCAGATAAAAACATTTTGATTACTCAGCAAGCTCCATGAAAAAAATTTCGCACATGCTCCTGCACTTCATATCCCAAGATAGCTACTTAAGTGGTAAAACTATTGAAAAAAAAAAAAAAAAGAAAGAAAAGAAAAAAGGTCTGGATTGAACTAAGCAAGAGAAGATTTGCTACAAAAGAAATTATTTTGTATCCTTGCTAAACAATACAGTTAATGTAGGACTGAAGAAGTGTAGAATCTTGATACACGTGGGAAGTCTATCCCCTTTCATCCACTTAACAGCAATAGAAAATTCTTTACAAACTTCCCTTGACCTTGCAGACAGCACCCTCATGTTTCTGCCGGGTTTTTTGGCACTTGTACCCACAGGGGTTCCAGTGGAGCACTGATGAACCACTAGGAAAGAGAGTGATAAATAAATTGCTTTGTATCAGCTTTGTGATTATTATCATTCTTACAGTCTATGGGAACAAAAAGATAGACAAAGCACCTGCAAACAGAACAAATAAAAGAAACAAAAAGCCACTGGGTCCATATGCAACAGACAGCTTGAACAAAGACAAGATATTCGCTTGGCTAAGCAGGCTTGTGGGTTAAAGAAACCTCAGGAGTCTTTAAGGGGGCAGCAAAAGATCAAAGACTGAAGAACTACCTAGCTTCCCCCACTTCTAAAACATTAAAATCAGTAGTAATCACACAAAGTATTTAAAGGACAAGGTGTTTATGCTATGGGCCAATGAACTTTGCTAATGAACAAGTTACAAACCTCAGAGAAGAATGCTCCTAGTTAGGCAGCCAGATATGGGAACAGCTGAGAGGTGAGACTAAAAGGGTACAATCAATTATCTATCAGCACTGACAAGAGTTTATGCCCACACAGTAAGTCTGGAATGTTCCAGTGCTCCCACTTCACACACAAAGCACAGAAGAATAAAGTAGGAGGATATTTTTTTAAGTACCTCACTGTTTTAAGGCATAAGTGCAAATATACTTCTGTACAAATACACAGAATAGACTATTTCACTTGGAAGGGAATTACAATTATAATCTTGTTCAATGGTCTGACTGAGTCAGGGCTGACCTTAAGGCAGATACAAAGGGCATTGTCCAGGGAATTGTAAGGTTGTCCAGTGACATCCTGCCAGGTCTGTAGGAGTGCCTCACTTCTCTTCAGCAGGCCAGGTTTTTCTAAGGAGGCTCCCCTGGGTCTGCCTGTGCAGCACACCATGTTAAAGCTTCTGTAAAAGTATTTTTTAGTCCTACACTAAGGCTTTCACCCAGGTCATCAGACACTTCATACAACAAAGTATTGCCAGAAGCCAAAACACTATTGAACCAAAATGAAGTATTTTAAAGTAATCATTCACCATGCTGAGGGGAGATTATTTTTTTTTCAAAAGCACAAGTCAGAGCCACAAATGGCAACTAACAGACATTTACACAAACGAAGATTTTCATGTTTAATAAAAATGAAAAAAAAATTGATGCATATTGCATTTAGTGTTTAATGACAGATGTTTATTTTTCAGCATTTCTTTGACTATAGACAATTCAATTTCACCCTGTTTTCTGTGGTTTATGCATGAGTACAGTCCTTCAGTGCTTGTTTTTACAAGCACCATGCAGTTCAATGCTAGGAATAATATATTCTTGGTTTAATTAACTCCTCAAAACCATACAAGTTTAGTATTAATATGTGAATAGGAAGAAGTTTCTCCTAGTCCTAGGTCCTTACATTATCCTTTCCTTTTCTATAGCCCTGAAGTAGGGCCTAAATCAACCTCTCTACAATAACCACAATTGATCAATTAAAATAAATACTTAAAACATAAAATCTCTCAGTTCCCATATTTTCTGATACCCTTCTACTTGCCTAAAAAAAAAACAAAAAAAAAAAAGAAAAAACCCCACCAAACTTAATTTCACCTCGTGTTTATGGCAGGATCCATCACAGTATGAAGAGAACAGGGAAACAAGCTATGCAAGAACTATTGACCAACATTTTAAGAATTTAACTGTTTCTACTCTTTTAATTTAAAAATATTAAGCTGCTTTGATTGTTATTTTTACATTGGCTGTTAAACCAAACAGAAAACATTGAAAAAGCAAAATGCCAGTCCCAATTTTCTACTTACAGCCAACACTGTGCAGGAGATATGGATCTGAGGTCATCTGTCACAGAAAAGTTTTATTATCAGTGATTGAAACCTGTTATCAAATCAACACAAATGATGCCTGGCTTAACAAACAGGCTAGCAAAAATTGACAGAAAATGATAGCAGGGTAGCAGCTCCAGTACAATCAAATCAGATCATCATGAAAGGCAGCGAAGCATGTTTCTCCTAATGGGGGTCAGTGTGCAGCCTGGCCAGCTTCATTAAATAACAGCTGTATTTTAACCCAATGAACACAAGTACAAACTGTTATCATCCACCCCAGTGAAGCACCGCACTCATGGCTTTTGCTGGCTGTGCAACATCTCCTACGTTAAGAGAAGGCACAGGTGCTCTGATTCCTCTGCCCCAGCACATTATTGGACTTTACCCAAGATCTCTGCGTACGAACAGCAGCCACACAAAGATTTGTCAGAAGCACTGGCTGCCAATGCCCAGCTCTTGGAAATCACGGTTACCTTCTACCACACAGGATGTCTTTTAGCACTTCTGCAGCTGTTTCATTAGCCACAGCCTTTACGGAGAGGAATAAACTAAGAGGAAATTTACGGAATTCAGGATGTGGACAAAATTTCCCAGGGAATATTTTTAAGATGTAACTAGAATTCAAAAATGTTAGCAACAAACTTAATTTTTCATTTAATCCCTTCATAATGAAGGTGTCCACTTCAGATGCGCCTACTCCTGACACTGATTTGTTAAAGTTCACTCAAACCTTTCCCTTTTGCATCTTAGATGCATTACAACAAATATGTTCATAGAAATAATTTAATCTTATTGCTATTTTGTTAGGGACGTTGATGAACACAAGAAATTTTTGCCACCTATACTGGAAAATTTACCTGCTTGATGAAATTTTGTCAGCATTTATAAAAAAATTAACTCACTACTCTTATCTCATCTCTCAGCAGTATCAAAATACCTACCCAAAAAAAGGTTCACTAGATCTTGTTTTGCTCAAATAGAAGCACATGAGCAAGAAGCATTCACAACAGGTATTTCAAACTTATTATATGAATCTAGTATCATCAACAGCTGTTACTGGATATCATTCCATTTCCTCTGTGTAAGAAACCAATGACATGAAAACTCCTTTTCTACAGACACTGACCAGAATAATATGAACAAGTTAATTTCTTCTGACTGTTGCAAACAGATTTGATAGTGACCTACATACTTCAGTCCTTAAATGACACATTTACTATCAATAGAACTCACATTGCCCACTCAGCTGACTGTTGGTACTGCAGTCTTCTCAAAGCATACTATGCCTCACTAATTTCAAGCCACTGTTGCTATCAGCTTCATTTCTTCCCTTCAATATTTGTTCTCAAACTTGTTACAAGCTGGTCCCTAGACAAAACCACCTCACTGCACCCAGGTGGTGCCAAATTTTGCCACCTTTCATCTTTATCAAAGCTCTTTTCTGTGCAGCCAGGACAGTAATCTCTGCTCTTACTAGGCCTGCTATACAATTTTCCTACAGGAAACACCAACATTTTTTGTGTGTGCAACTCCAACAAGTCCTAGGCATTGTAAATGGTGATTAATACAAGTCTTTCCACATATATAATTTGAAATTGCTCGCCACCAGATTAATTTAGAAGTTGTTCTCCAAACCTTTATCTTGTAATCCAGATTCCAGACTGCTGTTAAATAGGTAAAATTACAGAGATGATGAAATATGAGGGCCAGGCCAAGCAGGCAACAGTGACAAAGCTACTATCTCTGAATGATGGGATGTGCCAAGATCAGCAGGAAATAAAAGGGTTCCTTCAGCACACAGTAGGGAAAAAAAGTGAAGATTCCGGTTCCACTTAATTGTTTTACCTCCCACAGGAAAAGGGATTAACCTAGAGTGTTCACAGCATGACATCTGCATTAAACCTCTGAATTACAGAAAACCTGCTACACCTTGCTTAGACTGGAGTGCAGAGGCAAACACTGGCAGAGCAAACCCCACATGAAGATGTGTGTACAACTCCCAGCTGCTGAAGCACGAAGATTCCAATAGTATGGCACCAAGCTGTAACTATTTCAATCCATCTGCTTTGCAGTGTTACTGTACAACCCACATAAACAAATCTGTATTAAATAAAATGTAAGACATTACAAAGCTGAAAAAGGAAACCTCCAGTACTCAAAATTCCAGAAATAGTTTCTTCTGGAGGCAGACCCCCCCTGGAACAATACTCAAAACATCAATCCTACACAAAGCACTATGCCACATACCTTGATGCAAGCATTTATTTATAGATTGTTTCTTGATTGCACAGAACTAAGGTAAGGAGGCTTCTGAAAAGAGCAACTAGAATTTGTGCCAGGAGTCTAGAGCTTTCAAGTAGTAAACATTTGGAAAACACTAACTCTATGGTCTTCACTGGAACAGATGGTTTCCATTGAATTCAAACCAAGAGTGAAACAAGCATATCACTTCACATCTCAGCTCCTTCACACAACTATTTTTAATGCATGTCTTGAAAGAAATTGACCTCTTTGGCAGGGGATAATTTGGCCTCCTTTCAGCCTATTCTATGAAAAATTGCTGCATGTCTTCCTTGTATTTGTATTGCTGTGTTCACACCACCCCCTAGTGATTGTTCAATTATACTAAATAGCCTCACTCCTCTCTCCTTTTATGCTGAGCATTATATATGGGAAGGGTTGACTGCAATACCACAGCTGTATCAGCTGTACAGCTAACTGTGATGCTGCTGAACACAGAGAGCAGCAACCCCACTAGCCCAAGACTCAAACTGAAGGTACTACCTGATGCATTAAGTGCTTCATTTACACTTAGCAGATCTTGTACAACACCCCCTTTCAAATCATTTAACAACACAGCTACGGTAGAGCTGGTTTTCTCCCTCAAACACTAAAAGGACTTCACCTACTTTACAATATGCTGCCCAGTGCAAAGGTAGTGCAATTCAGTAACACTGCATTTAGGTAAAAAAGTCAGAACCTTATTCAACACAGTTGCTAGAGCTGCCCAGTCTGTTTCAGTCATATTTAAAGTAAACTTTCCATACTCCTCAAAACACCTGCACGAGATGCTCACACTGCTACCTTAAATGGCTCCTGTAACACTACCAGATGAAATATTAGGGGCGTGCCACACAGCTTGCAGGCCAGAGATAGATGCAGAGCCTGTCCTGACAACTCAGGAACAAAATCCTTCCTAATGCCTTCATTAGCCAAAACCTTAACTGTGAATGTAGGTAGCTCTGAGAGTCTCTGTCTGCAAGTTTGGCTCTCCCTTCCGCTATGTTCTACAGGTCTATATACAAGAGGCAGCCAGGCAAAAGGACTTTCCAAACACAGTTTGAACAAGAGCGTGCCTACCTCCAACACTGCCTGCTTGGAATGAGCTTCTACTACCTGTAGGAAGCTGTGGTTCACTTCAAATTGATACTCAAAACAAGACTTATTTAATTATGAAAAGATTTTAATTCAGTGCAAATAGTACACCTATACTGAATTTCTCAAAATTTACAAAACGGTAGCTTTTGAATCAAAATTAAAAGGCAAACCAGTATTTTATTGACAGAGTTTATTTGATGTTAAAGTCAGATGAGCAGCTTCTGCTTTCCAGAGTAATTCATTCTATATTTCTTCATAGAATGATGCTGCCTGTAAAGGAAAAAACAGATCACTGACACACAATTAAAACATTTTTACACTTGTACTTTTATAAAGCCTGAAAAACTATTTCCAAAACAAGTAAGGTGAACCACACCGCTCTTCTTGTAAGAGCATAAAGCTCAAAATTTCCCAGCACTGCCATAGCAATGAGCCTAAATTACAGCAATTCTGCAGAAGAGATCAACAAGCTACAACTGCTTTGACAGCTTTCTGTTTAAGACATTACACGCACTATATCAGCTCCCAGACAGACTGTTTAAGTTCCTTCCAACTGAGTCACTCAGACCATTTGTAATAAAACCAGTGTTTTCTGGAGCAGTTATTGACCACAGCACTTAGGTTCCAGCAGCAAAGATATAAAAATGTAGTCTGACTTGTCTATAAGAGTATCCTGTTCATTGTAACTAATTTACTTGAAATGAGTACCTGTAAGAAGACAACATATATCCAGTCCAAAAATAGGTATCATACTACTTCAATCTATTCTAGACAATAAAACTCAAATGTCTATCCTCTTTAGCATACCTACAAACGAAAAATACAAGCTTTGTTCACAGTAAGACTAAACAATCAGCAACTCTGGTAACAGTAAATCTGAAGTACCTAATGTATAACTATACTGACAGGTATTTCATGCAAGTCAAAGTCACATAAGCTACCAACTCAGTAGCAATAACTGCAGAAGTGATCTGTAAATATTCTTAGCCTTACACTCTTGCACTGGGTTCTTTGTCTGCACAAGTACCACAGTCTTTGCATAAATGAACCTCAGACTCGTTATCATAACGACTGCACTGCTGAATGCTTGCCCTTACAAAGCATTCTGAAGGCATACCTGTTATCTGTTTTCCACCTGAAGAATGTTCATTTACTGAAAAAGAGAAAGCATCAATTAGTAAGAATCTTATCTAAATTCTACTACTGCAGAAAATTGAGCTTTGAGGGTTTTTACCAACACTCATGTGCTTTTTTCAATTAACCACACAGAAATGTGATAGGAAACACAACAAAGTTTTGACTACTGCAGGGACAGAAAACTTAGATTTCACTTACTCCCTTGAACTCAACAGCTATTTAGAGTTTAACTAATGCTCAGAATGCAACTGCCTGTTCAATTACACCTACAGGCTACAATGGCTTCCAAGTGCTTACCCATCCACACTTCTGTTTGACAGCCCCACCTGTCAAAGGCTGTCACAGCTACAGCTGTGACATTAAAAGGGAGGGTGGGGATTTTTTTGCATTTCAGTATCACTATTTCGAATGCAAAGACCAAGTGAGGCACATACATATATTCTTGTTCCAAATTTTAGCAAGCTCAGCAAGCTCTCAAGCCACAGAATATTTTAAATAACACAAAATATTTGAAAATACTTCTCTTGAAACTGCAGGGAAAACAGAATGGGAATGCTAAAGGAGTGAGAAGTGAAAGGAAGTATCAAAGAAAACAAGACATCAGCAATAGTTATGTCTGAGTTTTTCATGACTACATCATACTTAAGTTTTAGAATATACACTTGCCTAAACATTTCTCAGAATCAAGTACTGACACATTTATAAGGTAAAATAATTCTCACAGATTCTGTAGGTGGACTCAAAAATGTATTCCAGGGCTCCTATTAAAATTTCCTTCACAGAGCTGTGATAAGGATGATGAACCATACCACATCATGATCCTTGAACACGCATTTCTGAAGACAAAGCTTAGAGTATTTCACCAATGTTTTCTACAGTGCAGCACAGAATTCTTCTCAAGTAAATTGTTCATTAAGTGCACAAAATAATTTAAGTGACAACACAAAGATTAACAAATCTGGTAAACAAGTCACATCTAACCCATGCATACTTATCAACTGAAAGATCATTTTAAAAGACATCAAAATATCTCTAATCAAAAGCAGAGTTTACCTTCCACTAAGACAGGTTAGTTTGACAAGCACTTGATACAGAAGTCACATCTTCTATGTAATTACCACAGGGTATGATCCTTGCCTTCAATTTCTGAACTGTTGATATGCTTTAAGAGCTTCTATGAACTGGACACCATTAATAATTCAAGTGAGTAATTTAATCATTGTTCCTTGACATTCAACAACAGCCACCTTCAGATGCAAAAGTCTTAAAATAAGTTTCTCCATACTACCAGGACTGGTACAACACGAAATGACTCCTTTGCCATTGACAGAAGTGTGTATATTTGGTGTTACTACTACAGCAAATGCTGATTTTGTGCCATAAACCATTGTAGGACTTCATGATTAAAACAGCATTAAAGCACAAAGGAAGAAGGCTCCTAATGCACTAGTACAGTAGTTCCCTGATCTACTAACTGTGAGTAACACTGGCTCCTTTCCATCCAGGGATAACAAGAACTTCAACTCCACACCAACTACAAAATGTAATTGCACTGAGATTTCCAATTCCACTGTAATTTGTGTCTTAACTTGGAATACTGCAGGGCAATAGTTAGACACAGTTTAATGCTGACAACTGTGCCATTTCTAAGTACCATCTCAAATGCACCAAGTGTGATGTGACTTAGCTTTCATGTACACCACTACTTTCACACAATGGTCAAGTTACACATGCAATTGCACTGTACTACTTTGAATCAGATCCTGCGGTGACTGGACCAATGTCTCAAGTCAACAACATTGGGTTTCTTGGATTTCTTCTCACTGGGAATTATTTTAAAGTTGATTCACTAGTTTCCAAAAGTCTGGTTTACTACTAGCCAAATTTTACTTCCAAGTCACATGAATAAAGTTCACTATGTAATTAAGTGAACCCTCATATGACAGATATAAGTTTAAATCCAACATGCATACAAGGCAGTACAGTGCTTCAATTAAAACGATAGACACATTTCAGTGATTCAGGCACCAAATCCATGCTCATTTTCCAGTACCTGCAGATACTTCATTTCTGATGGAGAGTTCCAAGAAAGTAGGAAAAAAGCAAAAGTGAAGATTACTAAAGTTCATGACATCAAGGTATTTTTACAGCTACAGAACTAAGCATCAAAACCCATTACTCTCTCCCCTTGCTAAAACACCTGAAAGAAACCCCACTTGCCTGCACAGCTTGCTCAATTTTTATCAGAAGATGTGAAGGAAAGTGACTGGCTTCCCACCCAACCTATTCCTCAGCTTTGGCTCTGTTTCATGACAGAGGAAATCTGCCTCCCTCTAACCTGCCTGTATCAGGTTGTAGCCACAGCCCAGGAGGGCTCTCTCAGTCTAGCCTCACCAGAGGAAGACTCCACTACCTTGGGCATCAGCCCCTCAAACCCCAAGGCATTCTACCTTATTTTTATTTACACATTGTCCTCACTGCCTACACCACACATCCTTAACAAACTTACCTCGGTAAGGAACACCATACCAACAGTACCTTGGAGGAGTAAGCATTAGGGGTTTAGGCAGCCTGAGTAACAAGTGTTAAGATTATCTAATTTGTGTATTGCGAGACTGAGTTATGTGATTAGAGCAACACTGTTAGATTGATGAAGTTTAACAGTGACACACAGGAAACAGTAATTTAGGAAGCACAGTTTCATGTCATATCAGCTACGCTGGCAGCAGTGAGGAGCAAAACTAAGCTACTGAGCTGATGACAAGCTATACAACACACAGTTTACCTTCTGTTATCCAGTAGAACAGGTGAAAAAATGGAAGAAAAACAATGTTACTGTTGAAGAATTCATAATCAACATTTCAAAGGCATATGCTCACTCTAGCTTAGAAGAAAATCTCATCCTACCTTCTTGCCAGCACCAACATTTGCCTTGGCTGTGCCCCTGACTTTCTTCATTCTGTTCTTACGCTCTTTTCGCTGCTTCCTGGAAGTCTTTTTCTTTTCATACAAGCCGTGCTATTAAAAACAATTGAAAGTTGCTTTTAACATTGTTTCTCTACTAACAACTTTTGAATTTAAGTTCTATGATTTCTGAAATGTTCAAATACAGTTTACATTTGAAATATTAACTAAACAGCAAGATCATTAACTAATGAATGATTCAACACAGAACATAAAGAGGCACATGGATCAGCTCCATTTCTTACGCTTATTTTAGACCTCTATTAGTGTTTTGTTAAAAGTTACTGCTAAACACCTCTGGTATTACCAGTTTTGCCTTCCCAATTCCCTAGTAATATAAAGTAAAAGCACACAGCCTATTTTGCCAATGCAGAAGTTCACATGTGCTATTTTAGGAGGTCTCATACAACTGTACTTTCACAAAACGTGAGTTTTTACAAACGCAAATCCTGCTTTCAAGACACCAGAAAACAACATACCCTGGCAAGCCTGTGCTTTGGTTCGTTTTTCTTTGCATAGTCCAGGGAATCATAGATCATGCCAAAACCAGTTGTCTTGCCACCACCAAAGTGAGTTCTGAAGCCAAAGACGAAAATTACATCAGGGGTTGTCTTGTACATTTTTGCCAGCTTTTCCCTGATTTCTGTTTTAGGGACTGTGGCCTTCCCAGGATGAAGAACATCAATCACCTAAGAAAGAATTTTAACAGGTTGATAAAAGGTCAATATCCAGTACACAGCCCCACCAGGTGCTACAGTCCCACCATGAGCTCAACATTTAAACTAACCCACCTTAGAAGCAAACAATTATTTGACACAAAAGCATTCAGAAGTTTCTTGCTTCACTAAGTCATTTAGACTGAAAAATACCTTTAAAATCATTAAATCCAATAGTAGACCCAATCCTGTCAAGTGTCTCAATGGCACTAAGCCATGTTCTCAAGTGCTACACCAACATGTCTTCTAAATACCTCCAGGGAGGATGACTTAACCACCTCCCAGGGCAGCCTACTCCAATGCTTAATAATCCTTTTGGTGCAGAAATTTTCCTCAACATCCATTCTCAAGCTGTACAACTTCACCATCAAGATTTATCTTGAGCATACATCAACACATTTAAACTCATATGCTCTTACAATTCCTTATTTAAGAACCCTGGAGATTTTAAGGCCTCATATTTATTGCAGCTAAACCTTCTTCCAGCTCAGAACCACCAAACAAATAAAGGCAGTTTTCTGTAGTCTTTTACCATCTGCTTGCGCTGCAGAAGTCTGTTGGTCATGAACTTCCTGGTTCTGATGGTCACTGTGTCATTCTGCAAAAGAAAACATTAAATAAAACAACAGCTACAAATGCAACACAAACTGAATACGAGCATAAACAATGCAGGGTACCACAACGGTCAGGAGCCTCAGATACTGACAGTGAGCTCACAACCTAAGTGGGCTGGTCTAAAGAAAACACCTTTAAGTAATGCAGTGAGAAACTGACAAACTTATCCCAAGTTTCCAAAGACCACAGCAACATACACATCTTCACGACCATGAAAAGCTGAAGCAGCTTTTCATAAAAGACACAGATCTCAATCTCAAGTACTCCAACAACACAACAGGAGCTTCCTTCTAAGCCCAAGTGTCACCACCTCTACAGCTTCCCACCTCTAAGGACAAAGGAGCACCCAATATTCCTGGATGCTCCTGGCTGAAAGGAAAAACAGGTCAGTGGGTCCAAAAGAGCTTACCAATTTTTTTCAGTAAATTACACACTTGGCATGGCACTGGGTGTGTTAGTATGCGACCCCAGAGTAAGGACATGGCAGTGGGTGGGGGGTGAAGGGCAGGGTGAAAGGGAAGTGAGGATACAGAAAAGAGTGACTGACCATGCACTGGAACAGTATAGAAGCTCTTCTTGACGTTCAGGTGAAATTTCCTGGGCACCAGTTTCTGCCCTTGCCTAGACTACTGCTGCCTGGCACCACTAAGCACAGCCTAGTAGCATCCTCTGATACCCTCCTTCAAACACTGCTAAGGTCGCCTTTCTGTCACCTCTTCTGGAGCTGAAGCTCTCTCAGCTTTTCCTCATAAGAGAAATGCTCCAGTCCCCCAGTCATCCTCACTGCCCTCCACTGGAACCGCTCCAGGAGCTTCATGTCTGTCCTGGACTGAGGAGCCCCAAACTGGACACTACGCTCCAGATACAGCCTCACCAGAGCTGAGAAAAGAGATCAGCTCCGTCGAGCTGCTGGCCACGCTCTTCCTAAAGCAAAGTGGAAGTTTCTCTGAAAAAATAGACTACCACGCTACTTCCACAAAGCTTTCCCACAGGAGCAGCCGCGACAAACGCGGGTGTGACCCACGGCAGCCGCGCAGAGCCGCAGCGCCGGGTGCCGCACTGTGAGATCGCGGGGCCGCTCTGGCCGAGCACGGACACGGCGCAGCCGAGCACACGGCGCGGCCTCACCCCGCAGCTCGCTGCTGCCAGCGGGCACGGACGCGGGGCGGCCCGGCCGCAGTAGCCCGGGCTCGGTGTCCGCCATACCCCCGCGGGCGGGTGCGGGCGGGCCGGACCGGCGGGACACGGCGGTGCGGGGGCGCGGCGGCGCCCGGATGGCGGCGGCGCGGGGCGGATGGCGGAGACCGGCCCGGGCACTCACCATGGCTGCGACCGCGGCTCCGGCGACCGGAAGAGAAAAGGATCGGCGCCACCCCGCGACCAATCATAAAGCGGCGCGGGGGCCCTTCCGGCAGGGGTGGAGTTGCGCGTGGGGCAGTCCTTTCCGGAGCCGGTCCCGGCTGGAAATAGCGGTGGGCGTGGCTGGTGTGTGTTTAATGAGACCCGGCGCGGAGGCGGCGACGTGCCGCCCCGGGCTGAGCTCAGCTCCGGGGGCGCCGGGCCCAGCCCAGCCCAGCCCAGCCCTTCAGGGAGACCGATGTGGCCAAGAAAATGTGAGTGGCGGTCGTGCGGTGCCCGCGGGCTGAGGCGGGGAGCAGCAGAATTGCGGGGGACAGAACAGCTGCAGCCGGAGCTGGGAGAGTGTTGGCGGGGAGGGCCGCGGTGGGCACTCGTGGCACGGCCGCTCCGCTTCTAGGAGCGCTGGCACGGGCTGGCTTCTCCCGCACGGGTGGCTGTGCCTGTGTCCAGCTGTGGGGATGCCCAGGAAGGTCGATACATTCCTCAGAAAAAAACACCAACTCGCCGTAAAGCAGCCTTATTTTATATAGCTGTTTAAAAATAACGTGTTTCAGCAATCCCTGAATCAACCTAGCCACTTTTATATTGTTTTTGAATACTTTGGGGTCCTGAGAAGGGCAGCGAAGCTGGTGAAGGAACACCACCAGCCCTAGGGGGAGCTGGGGTGTTCAGCTTGGAGAAGAGGAGGCTCAGGGGAGACCTTATGATTCTTCTAAAACTACTTGAAAGGACGCTGTAGCCAGCTGGGAATTGCTCCCAGGCAGCCAGTGACCGGATGAGAGGGTACTGCCTTAAGTTGTAGTAGGGAAGGTTTAGCTTGGACATCAGGGAGAACTTCTTCACAGAAGGGGTGGTTAGGCATTGAATGGTCTGCCCGGGGAGGTGGTGGAGTCACCGTCCCTGGAGGTGCTTAAGGAAAGCTCGGATGTGGCACTCAATGCCATGGTCTTAATTGACAGGGTGATGTTTGGTCTTAGGTTGAGTTCAGTAGTCTACGAGGGCTTTTTCAACCCAATTGGTTCTGTGCAATTGCATGTAGATGTGCTTGCCATTAGAAGTGGTTTTCTGTATATACATATATGTGTGCCCATACATACATCTGAAATTTCCTGTCCTAGAAGCCACATCTGTTTTGGCATGAAATCTCCAGAAGAGATGCGTCAGCAAGCTCACATTCAAGTGGTCAGCAAGAATTTGTATAGTCAGGACAACCATCACTCTCCACTGCAATATGGAGTGCTGGACCATCGCATGGTGAGAACCTTTCTTTTGTTTTCCAAACTCTTTCTGGGGAATTGCTGAAGTAGTTTAAAAAAAGGTTGGGGTCGCTGAAACATACTGTTTGTCCAAAGTAAGTTCAAATGATGCTTTGCTTGAATTTCATAGTGTATTAGCTGCACTGCCAGCTACTTTTTTCACACTTTTGGAGGGCAGGAATGCATTCTCTTGAGGCAGGAAATAAGTTACTTTTCTGCCAGACTGCTGGGACACCCAGAGACGTCACCAAAATGCGTAGATTAATGGGCTGTAAGTAATTTGCAAGAGCTGCCTGAGTCCAGTCATTGGTGTCAGCAGGGGCTGTGTGTAAAAGCCATTTTGCTTATGGGTCAGAGTGACTGTTATGCTGATGTATTGATGTGCTTCTGATGATGGGGAAAAGGAGTGGCTCTGCTACTAGGATTCCTGACTAGCTTATGGACTGTTGTATTTTGTATCTATCCCATCAGTTACAGCTAACTTTTTTTCTCTCTGTGTGTGTTCCTTTTCTTCTGAAGGGAACCAGTGAAAAAGACCGTCCCTGTGAAACCTGTGGGAAAAGTCTGGCTGACTGTTTAGGGCATTATGGGTACATTGACTTAGAACTACCATGCTTTCACGTTGGGTACTTCAAAGCTGTGATAGGCATCTTACAGGTAAACATGATCATGACTTGTTGTCGGTTTCTAGTCTAAAGAAAGGCAATTTTCAGAAAAAAATATGTTTGAAATTAACTGAGAAGGCCAAAATAAGGTTGCATTATTAATCTTTGTGTGTATTTTCTTTTGTAAAATACATGTATTTAAAGACCAGTCTTAGTGATGTTCTGTGTAATCTCAGACCAAAAAATCTAATCTATTACTTTCCTGCAGTTTGAATTAAATATATGTAGAATAATTTGTCTTTCAGAATATCCAAGTAAATCAAAGCTCTGTTTGCTTTATATGAATTTTTAATGCTCTGCAGAGCTTTCAAGATTTGCCTCATTGACTGTATTTTTCTCATGTGCTTTTTAATGTGTATTCCAGTATGTGATTTCGTCTTCCAATCAAAAGAGTGGTATCTCATTCAAAAAAAATGCACTGTGTTGAAGAACTTAAGCTGTAGTTCAAGTGGTTACATCTCTGAATGTGTCTCTTAAACAACTGTGTTTATACATGTTTACCTTTAAGATGATCTGCAAAACCTGTTGCCGCATCATGCTGTCAGTGGAAGAAAAAAAGCAGTTTTTAGATTACCTAAAACGACCTGGCCTTACATATCTTCAGAAGAGAGGGCTAAAAAAGAAAGTGTCTGAGAAGTGCCGAAAGAAAAACACTTGTCCTTACTGTGGGGCCTTTAATGGTGAGTATTGACATGAGCAGTTTGTGAAGTTATCTGCTCTGGTGGTTTTCACCTTGATGGCTGTGATGGGAACAAAATCTTGAATATGCTCGTTCATTGCACAGCTCATGGCTGTTCTCTCTAGCCTTCATTTAGAAACAGGTAATTGCATTTTGAAGGACAGACACATGCTTGTTTGCCTCTCATGTGTGGATACAGACATTTTCCTAGTTGGTTTTCATGTTAGTAACCAATGTTTGATACTTGAATAATGACAAAAAACCCTTTTACATGTGTTTTTTAAAATATTAGGAGCTATTGGCAGTGATCAATAAGTTCATGTAGAAGCATTGGTAGCATTTGTAATTTTGAGTGAGCATAATTTTTCATCACTGAATTAAATTATATACCTTAAGATTATTCCTTCTTCAAGGCAGAGTATTTTTGTAAGATTTCGTATATGTGGTTTTCAAAATCTGGTCTTTTTTCACTTACACTGATCACATGTTACTGCTGTCTAAGGACTTGGTGTATTACAGATTCATAGTAGCTAGTTAATCCATAACTTAAAACTTCTAACTCATGAAAATTGTGAGTGCTTTGTTGAAATGTTCAACAGCTCAATAAAAGGAGGGTTGCTTTATCATACGTGCTCTGTCTACACATAGGGGGCATAGGAGTAGGCATTTAGAGGAGTTACATGATGGGTCAGAATACTTCAGTGAAACAAGCTGAGCATTTGGACTTGTCTGTGGAAGTTTCATCAGTCATGTTACCTGCATGACATGAAAATATTTATCAGATTTTTCTGATAATTCACTTCCAAAATTACTTCAGAAGATACTGGTAAGATACGTAAATGGCACTTCTTAGTCCTGTTTTAGTGTGGAAACTTCTACTTTAGAAATATCTGCTGTGAATGAGGTGAAGCTGAATTAAAGGTGTGGGCTAAACCACCTACTTTCAGCCTCAGAGGCTGCACCCTCATGTGGATACACCAAGCCATCCATATAAAAAGGTACAACTTGATTGTCCTGTTGTTGTTCTGACTTTAGGAACCTGGTTAATAAAGCTGATACATGTTAATTTATTATTGTGTTCACTGAAAGTTTAGTTTGTTTTGGAGCTGTAGCTTAAGTTTTGATGGTGTTTTGTGTTTTTGTTACTTTGAAATAAAATCCCAAGGCAATCCATATGTAATTCCTTGCAGGAACTGTGAAGAAATGTGGTTTGTTGAAGATAATACATGAAAAGTACAAGACAAATAAGAAAGTTGTGGATCCAATAGTATCTACTTTTCTCCAGTCCTTTGAAACTGCCATTGAATATAACAAAGAAGTAGAACCCTTACTGGGAAGAGCTCAGGTGAATTTTGTTATACTCTACGTTTTTTGCTGTTTTTTGTGCATGAAATAAAACTCCTTAAAGGGCTGCAATGTATCAGCTAAAGTCTTGTGATGATCCAAGAATTTTGTATATCAAAAGATACATGAAGAATGTTTATATCCAGTGCAATAATGTTAACTTTGTTAAAATGAGAAATCTAGTATATTAGCATGTTCTGGTACACCATTACGTGCCTGTAAAGAAATGAATGTTCTTGCTGGGTCGTGCTTCTGTAAAAAAAAAAAGCAACACAGGTCTGTATAAAGTTTCTATGTATATATAGGTTCAGTGTAACACCGGTATTAATTCCAATGCACGCATTTTTTTCTTCTTAAGAAGCTCTTAATATTGAGAAAGAAGGCCTAATTTGCTAACTTCTTGTTTCATTAGCTTTTCATTGTATGCAGTTCTGTTTCTTTCTGCTCTTAGCAAGCTGGAAAGATCTCCAGGTACATAGTTGGATAGAAAAGCAACACAGGTCCATATAAAGTTTCTATGTATATATAGGTTCAGTGTAACACCGGTATTAATTCCAATGCACGCATTTTTTTCTTCTTAAGAAGCTCTTAATATTGAGAAAGAGAGAGGAGGCCTAATTTGCTAACTTCTTGTTTCATTAGCTTTTCATTGTATGCAGTTCTGTTTCTTTCTGCTCTTAGCAAGCTGGAAAGATCTCCAGGTACATAGTTGGATAGAAAAAGTAGTGAACGCAGCAGTAGCTGTACTAAGACGAGAAATACCTAGGTAGTACTGTAATCATGTGATTTTTTGCTAATAAAATGAATACAATGTACTGTAAGTTTGTTGTAGAATATTAATTGAGTTGCTTTCTCTGTTGACAAAGAAATACTCTCCATTAACTCTTGAGACAAGCGAGCAACATGCCAAGAAGTATGAGCAACATGCCAGGAAGTAAATATGCATATATATGGAAAAACTGGAAGGAAAGAACATATAGCAAGTTAACATTTGAGATGCTGAAAGCACTGGTTCAGAATACATAAAGCATTACTGGAAGGAAAGAACATATAGCAAACACATTTGAGATGCTGAAAGCACTGGTTCAGAATACATAAAGCATAGTTTTGTTTGTATGAATAGTTCTCTATTTGCTTTTGAAAAAGGCTATTTCTGAACATCAGTAAAATAAGGGGAGGAGGGAAGCATTGAAACTTGATGTGATGGCTTCTTCTCCCCATGTTCCCAATGGATTTTGTAGGAAAACTTGAATCCTTTGGTGGTATTGAACCTCTTTAAAAGAATCCCAGTGGAAGACA
The DNA here is from genome assembly GCF_017590055.1 of Onychostruthus taczanowskii. NCBI lineage: Eukaryota > Metazoa > Chordata > Aves > Passeriformes > Passeridae > Onychostruthus > Onychostruthus taczanowskii. The sequence goes on from NW_024499462.1 coordinate 9,791,341, forward strand.
TCCCTCTACTTCTAATGAACCCACAAGCAGGTAAACCTTCAGATTTGATCCTCACACGACTCCTGGTGCCTCCACTGTGTATCAGACCCTCTGTTGTGAGCGATTTGAAGTCTGGCACCAATGAGGACGATTTGACAATGAAACTGACAGAGATCATTTTCCTCAATGATGTGATAAAAAAGGTTAGTCAGCCTTTGCCCTCTGAGACTATTGCCTTCAGAAGGATTTGTGTGGGATTGAATATAGCAAGTGGGTTTAGTGCTTACAGTCTGGTGCTGTATTTCTATGTTGCTGGGCATTTTACTGAAAGATAGGGGATGCTTACTTGAGATGGAACTGGCTGACTGGCTGCTTGCAGTGTAGCACCTGCTGAAGGTCTGCTGGGATTCTTATGGGAAATGTTTTTTCATTTCAGCTCTGGTCTGTTAACTCTTTTTAAATTTTTCTTTTTTTTTTCCCCTCTCCCATGACTGTCACACTTTTTGCGTAGTTACTTAAAATGAAAATATTACACCTATTGATTTGTTTCCTTGTAGACCTTCCTCTTTTTTTACATCCTCTTTTTTTACATCTTTATGCTTTATTTGTTCCACCATCTGTTCTTGAGAAATCAGGTTTCATTAAGCATTGCCATCAAACTGAGACTAAAAGATGATTTGACATTTTATCATCTTCTCTTAGAAGAGCACATCTACCAGAATAATACTTTTCACACTTTTCAAAACTGTTCCTTTGTCAAGCACAGAAAATGAATTGAGTACTAACTCTTCCATGATTGAAAAACTATTAACTACTGATTTTCCTGTCAGTTAAGTTATATTATCTTAAGTGGTTTGGGAAAAATGTGATTTAAAAAAATACCTGATTTTGTGGGCATTCGTTCAAAGCCCATATTAGTCAAAAGATTTTTTTTTTTTTTTTGCTGGGTTCCCTTGTGTTGTGCCTTATGCTATAGTAATATGCATCATCCTACCAAGTTATTTTCCCGTTTTCATTCCAGTTGATGGAAGTTTCATGATATTTGCAAAGGAAGAGTTACACTCATAACAGAAAAATTCTAGTTTAATACATGTTGTTATATTTATTTTCTGAATTGGATTACTGTTTTGTTTAGCATAGGATATCAGGAGCCAAAACACAGATGATTATGGAAGACTGGGATTTTCTTCAACTGCAGTGTGCCCTGTACATTAACAGTGAGCTCTCTGGCATACCCCTCAACATGGCACCTAAAAAATGGACCAGAGGTTTTGTTCAGAGACTTAAGGGAAAGCAAGGTTTGTCTAAAAAATTGCTTTTAATTTTTTTTTTAATTGAACTACAAATCTTTGCTATTGCCAAGTCTCCTTCTGCTACTGCTGTGATGCACCTCAGTGCTGTACCTTAAAAGATGTTCTAATGTACTGCCTTAGTACATAACATTTTGAAAACTATTTTTATGTAAAGAGTTTTAACTGTTTTGTTTTGTTAGGTCGGTTTAGAGGCAATCTGTCTGGAAAGAGAGTGGATTTTTCTGGCAGAACAGTCATTTCACCTGATCCTAACTTAAGAATAGATGAAGTAGCAGTGCCTATTCATGTTGCTAAAATATTGACCTTTCCTGAAAAGGTAAGTAGTGTAGGACTCAAAAACTTTCTATTCCTTTTCTTTTCCCAAGTCAGACCTCAGTGTTGTTTCTTTACTTACTCTGAAAGGGAATGAATGTACTGCATTGTCATTGATGCTTTCCCAGTTCTCTTGCTGCTGGCAAATGAAGATCTGTAGTATTGGATATAGGCAAGTGCTGACAAGATGTGGTGTAAGGAGTGACATCTCTAGAACTAAGAGTTCTGCTTCATGTTTTTTCAATTCATTCATAGGTTTGTATAAAGGAGTGGTTGGGTACTTCGATTTCTAAGTTTCCCTCTCAGATTTTTAATTTAATTTCCCTCTGATATTCTGCTGTAAGATAGGCTGATGTTTTTCTCCTGTGTTCCTTCCTGCAAGTTCCCCTCAGCAGCTGGATGCTGTGTAAGGGGATTGTCAGTTGAGCCTAAAATTAGAGAACACAAAAGCCACCACTAAAAACAAAATCCTGAAACATGTTCTGCTTGTTTCTGATTGAAGTCTTTATGCAACAGGTGAACAAAGCAAATATTAATTTTATGAGGAAACTTGTCTGTAATGGTCCTGATGTTCATCCTGGAGCAAACTTCATACAGCAAAGGCACACCCAAATGAAAAGGTATCATGCTTATCTGTAATGGTTCACTTTTTATTTCTCCCATCAACTTGTTCCTGTTTCTGTATGAAGGAAGTTTATCTGTGGGGATGAAAATATATTTTTAGAATCTTCCATGAAGAGCAGTAGAAAAAGAATTGTCTTTATGTTCTCAGGTTTATTGTATGCTTTTTTAAAATAGTCTCTTGCATTTAAACTGAAGTGCATATACTAATGATGTTGAACTGCATTTAGATTTATATTTTTATGACTGAGTCCATCTTAGCTGAAATGGAGGATGTAGTACAGACACGAGTGAAAACATGGTTTTGGGCAAGTCATACTGGCTGTTTTCATGTGAGAGCTAATCTCAAGTCAGTTTATATGTAGGAAGAAGGGGTAATACGTGAGTGAAACTTCCCTGATACAATTGAAATAAATCCTGTGTATTAACAAATGGACTTTTTTCTTAATTAATATTCTAATCACTGTAGCATATACATTCATTGCTTAAATGCATTCATTGCTTCAAATAGCAGTGAGTGATGTTCATTCCATGCCAGTTTCATCTTCTATTTATTGTAATACAAATACTCCAGCATTTAATGGAAAAGTTGGCATTATAAACATAGAATTAATTTTTAGTTGTCTTTCTGTTTAGTGTCTGTGTATCTTCTGACTGCATTATTATCTCTTCTATGGAGATTTTTGAAATATGGGAACCGAGAGAAGATGGCCCAGGAGCTGAAGTTTGGTGACATTGTGGAGCGACATCTGATAGATGGTGACATCGTCCTGTTCAACCGGCAGCCGTCTCTGCACAAGCTGAGCATCATGGCTCACATTGTGAGTGCACACAGGCTGGCACAGACAGTGCAGCCTGCGATACCAGGCTCTTGGCCTTGATGGTGTTTGTGTCTTACACAAGCAAAAATAAACAGCTCCTGCTGAAACGGTGTGTGGAGCGAATATGAAGGCAGTGCATTTGTGCCTGTGCATGGGAATTGATGTGCACCCAGGCAGGATGCTATATGCACACTTCTTCCAAGAGCCATAATTGACCTTGCTATTTCTTCTTGTGTGAGCACTTCATTTTTGTGGAATTAATGTGATCTCTATAAAGCATGTTGTCTTACGTGCTTTTTATAAATACTTCATAATGAAAATTATTAGCTACATTTCTATAATATAATGTGAATACAACTGTCATTTCCTGTTGAGTTAAATCCTATAATCAGGAATTTTTATTCATGTTTGTAATATAAAAAGGAAGCACTTGAGCATGGCTTTTTTTAGCCATGCTTGACTGTGTGTGCATAATTTTTTTTTCCTTTTCCAGGCTAGAGTAAAACCTCATAGGACGTTCAGGTTCAATGAATGTGTCTGTACACCATACAATGCAGACTTCGATGGAGATGAGATGAACCTTCACCTTCCTCAGACAGAAGAAGCAAAAGCAGAAGCACTTGTTTTAATGGGGGTGGGTAGATAAAATGCTCATGTTCGGATTTTGCTGGTGACAGATGGGCTGAGCCCTTTAGTTCTTAACTTGCATGTGGAATCTGAAATACTATTCAGGTTACTGGGTGTGGATAATTTACAACTTTAAAGCTGCCTGAAAACTCTGCAGAAGGGACTTCAGAATAAATTAGGACTTACACACTGGTAATCTAATATCTTTACGTTTTGGGAAAATGCAGTGTAGGTAGATGTCATCCCTATGCTTCTGCCTGACTGTCCTTAGAGATTGCTACCAGGCTAGCTAGTGGCTCTGTTACCAGCAGCTCCATCATCTGCTTCTGGTCTGATAGCCTGGGAATTGCAGACAGATGGACCAGCTGGAAATGAGATGGTGATACTGGGCTTGTACTGGAGAATGCAGCTTCCCTGAGAAGGCAGGAGGGAGTGGGCTCATAGAGCAGGGTCAAAAAGGGAGAAGGGAGGGTAGATAAATAGGGATCTGATGGTTGCAGGCTTTGATCTGTGGTGTGAGTCAGTAGCACCAAGCTGAGGGTTTGTTTACCAATCCATTGCTCCTTTAGGGTTACCCAATGCTACTCCTACTTCAGGTGTACCCATACAATTGTTGGCTGCAACCTGTTGGAGCTCACTGAACTGACTTGTGAGCTTAAAAAGAACACCCCCAGTGTGTGATTCAGGTTGATGTGGAAATGGGTTCAGGCAAAACTGCTCCATGGGGTGATCAACTGGAGCAGTAGTTTGAGTAAAACAAAAGATCGGGGGCCAGAGGTGGCTTGACTGTTACCCACCAGGAGGGATTACACAACTTGCAGTATCCCAGTTGATCCCCTTGTCCTTTCACCTGTTCTTAAAGCTAGCTTGTCTTCCCTTCCCTGTCCTACCAAAACACATCAAGTTGTTAGCCGCTTCTTTGGAAGCAGAATATGTAATTTCCAGTAACTTTTCTCAGACTATTACTTAGCCGTCAGTAGATGTGCATGGATGGAAGTGAACTGAAACTTCTGATTTCTTTTTTCCATCTTGTTGTAAACGATGCTGTAGTTCGATTCAGAATAAGCTTTGACCATTTCGCCATAAAATAAATGTCTTAAATGGTAGTTTCCATTTTGAATAGCCAAGGGTATATCAGTATCTTGAAATGCATAATATCTTTTTGTGTCATGCAGACTAAAGCAAACTTGGTAACACCTAGAAATGGAGAGCCTCTTATTGCTGCTATTCAAGATTTCCTCACAGGTGTGTGTGAGCTTATTTCAGAGCTGGGTGATCTAACAGTTGTTCCTACAGAATCACTTCCCTTTTTCAGATTTTTTCTGTATTAATTAAAAACTCTCCTTTCACAAGTCCAAGTGACATTATTAAATAAGGCCCTTGTTTTCTTGAAATACAATTATGACCTTAGAGTAATTCCTGATGCTGTCTACCTTTGTAGCTGCAGTTATTACTACCTTTGAGTGTATTTTGCTGTTTTCCTGCAAATGAGTGTTTGAGATCTTTCTCTGCATTCAGTAGATAGTGTAAACTGCTTGTGATTATGATAGAGGAGTTGATTTCACTCAATAACTATTAGCTTTAACCTACAGTATGTACCTTCAATGTCTTTAATTCTTTGGGAAATGTTCAATGAACATAAGGATGAAAGTGTACAAAAATAAATGCCAAGGCCTTATTTCACTGATGAAATAGAGTCTGAGATGAAGAGAGTAGGTTATAGAACTAGACTGTTTCCAAATTTTCAGGCATTTAGTGTGGAGCCATTAAAAGAAAATTCTGGAAAGAATTTACAACTAAAGCTGTCCAAACTATTGTTTTGCATAATAAGTAGCTGATTAGTATTGGAATGCCAATAATGATGCTGAGTATGCAATGGCTTTCAAATTGAATCTAAATTTAGTCTGTCATAATACTTTTTTCATTCCAGGTGCTTATGTTCTTACATTGAAAGATACCTTTTTTGATCGAGCCAAAGCCTGTCAAATTATTGCGTCTATCCTGGTTGGCAAGGATGAAAAGATCAAAGTTCGTCTTCCACCCCCAGCAATTCTGAAGGTGTGTCAAACTATTTTTTTAATGTTAATAAGACTTCCTCTATTGTGTGTTCTTGACCCATAGTGATGTTACATGAATCTTTAAACTCCTAAAGTTTTAAATCAAAGGTCCTTTATAAAGAAGTAATTATGAATGTTGCAGCGTCTTTCAGAAGTAAAATGATGGCAGCATCTTTGAGGTTTTTTGTCTTTTCTAGTCAGAAAGGGGAACATGACAGTAAGAGGGAGCAGTTGTGCACGTTTCTTTGAGTGTGTGCAATACCCTGTTGTAAAGGATAACCATTCAGCACCCAGGGGGTTCAAATCTATGAAAGAGGATGTTTTTCAAAGGAATGCTACTATGCGTTTCTACAAGTATGATTCTGTGTAGACATGCTCTGTCTATCAAGCAATTTTACAATTAAATGCTTGCTTACTCTTTTTTTGTAGTTGTAGCATAAACTTGTAATTGTTTTTTTTCTCCTTCTGTTTCTCTCAGCCTGTAACACTCTGGACAGGAAAACAGGTTTTCAGCCTCATTCTCAAACCCAGTGATGATTGTCCTGTAAAAGCCAACCTACGAACCAAGGGCAAACAGTATTGTGGCAAAGGGGAGGACCTGTGTTACAATGATTCTTGTGAGTGACACTTGTAAAGCCATGTTTTGGAAGTCTTCAAAGAAAACATAGAAATTATTGAGCTTACTGTAGGCGTAGAAGCAGTACTTTACATAAGTGTTCTTGAAATGAAAAATAAAATCTTGCTGTTTTTCTTGAGAGTTGAAGTCTGTTTTCTTAAACTAAAATGTTTTTTGTATGATGCTCAGTTTGTCATGATGCTAACTTATTGTTTGAAGGCGAGATAGAGGAAAATAAAGCTTAGGAAGTGGCTGTTCAGAGGGCAAGTGAAAAAATTTAGTCTCTTGACAGGGGGTACTAATGCAGGGATTAGAAGTCAAACACTGTAAGGAGTTAGAATATGCAGGGAAGATAAATCACTAGGGTATCAAACCATCCATGTCCTTCCAGTTAGGGATGTCAGTGCCAGATGGAATGCAAAGCACCATGGTTGAAAAGGCTGTAGGAGATGAGCAAGACTTAGAATTAATTTAACATTCGTGTGGTGACGGTTGGAAAGGAACTTGAGCAGGCAGGCTTAGGCTGGTTCCTTGCTGCTCACAAGTGTAAGGTGAGGAACCATTGATTTACAATAATTCTGTCATGCAATGTTGCCTCAAGAAAGAATTTTCCAATTAGCACTCAAGTCCTCTCTACAGATGACTGAGTGATTTCTGTAGTTGAAAGGAATACTCTGTGCTATGAAGTCGGTTGTGAACATGGTGGAACAATTTTTTTAAGCCTCTAAATATTGTAGAACAAAAGGCCACAAAGCAATCCTACTCACACTCCTGTGAACATAAGACACTGTCTTTATTTCACAGTCTCTTAATTTTAGAAAATACAGGAAGAGTCCATTTTCTGAGTTTAACAGCAGCACATGGTATTGAAAACTTGTAGATTTTGTTGTTGGCTGTATTCAGTTCTCTGAAAAAAATGCATTTCTGAAGATAGTGTAATTCTCTTCAGGAAGTTCTCTGCAAATTCTCAAAAGTCTCAAGAAAACCTGGATCATGTTTTGTTTTGATGTAATAAGTGATAGAGAAGTGACTTGTGCTTCAAGAAGGTGATACCTAAATTCACATTGAAAATACTGAGCATGGATAGAGCTTTTATTTAAAAATTATTTCTGTAAGTGATTACTAGTGGGTAGTGAATGTTTTAGAAAACTGGTGAATATTTTTTTTTGCCTTTTCATTTCTAGATGTAACAATTCAAAACAGTGAGTTAATGAGTGGCAGTATGGACAAAGGAACACTGGGGTCAGGATCCAAGAACAACATCTTCTACATCTTGCTGAGAGACTGGGGCCAGGTGGAAGCTGCAGATGCCATGTCACGTCTGGCCAGACTTGCTCCAGTCTATCTTTGTAAGTACATTTCCTTGTAAAATATACTTTAATGCAGAAATAGTGAGCAAGCAAGATTTTTGCTTCAAATATGACATGCTGTGCTTTTAAAAAAAGTAAGTTTGTTTTGAAGGTGGGAGACAGTGAAACTATTATTATTGTGGTTATGAAGTACTTGTGATGGTCACATGATGGGAGACAAAATTGCAAGTTCCCAGTAATATTTCCTGGGTTTAATTTGTTTTCTCTATATGAAATTGAACCATCAAAATTTATTTTCTTTTTAATAATAGCTAATCGTGGCTTTTCAATTGGAATTGGTGATGTAACCCCTGGGCAGGGCCTGCTAAAAGCTAAGTATGAGCTCCTAAATGCTGGATATAAGAAATGTGATGAGTATATTGAAGCTCTCAACACTGGCAAGCTACAGCAGCAGCCTGGTTGTACTGCAGAAGAGACACTAGAGGTAGGCTTCACAAATATATTTTTGTGCGTTGCAAAGTCTGCAGTTGTCTTCTGAAACCTAAAAATACAGGCAAATACAGTCCCTAGGCATGTAACTTGAGCTGAGTCTGTACAGGCTTAAGATGTTCGTATGCATCTAAAAATGTTAGTTTAACACAGGACAACTGAAATCCTCCAGGGTGTATTGGGGTGACACAAGAGAATAAAATTACACAGGTAATTGGAATGAAGTTGATGACATCGATCAAGATTTTCGTGGTTATCTTCCATGCAGCACAGTGTGACTTAAAGCTTAGTACAATGCTCAATTTAGCTGATGTGTTTGATGCTGATAAGGGATTGTCGTATTCTTGGATAGCCCTGTCTTACCCCAATAACAACATTTTCTTCAGCAAACTGGAAGTTAGGCAAGCTGAAATTTCAAGTTGTTTTACCTGAAGCAACAACTGGGTTTCTTTGTCTTCAGTGTGTTTTGAATTCCCTTTTACTACTGAAGGTGTTGCTGGGAGTGATAGAGTTCTGTTTGTGTAAATGTTTTTTAGCCAATTCTGAACCTCTGAAATACTGTATTTCAGGCCTTAATCCTTAAAGAACTGTCTGTTATCAGAGATCATGCTGGCAGTGCCTGTCTCAGAGAACTGGACAAGAGCAACAGTCCCCTGATCATGGCTCTCTGTGGTTCTAAAGGTAGGGACAGTTGGACTTGACATGTAGGTTGCTCACTCTTTCACTTATGTGAAACTTACTTGTTCCATCTGTATAGCATTTTTATACTGTCAGTTGTGCAAGTTCATGTCATAGCTGTTTCAAGTGGCTCAGTAAGTACAAGTTGGGTTTTTAGTTAAAATTAAGCTGATGTTCTGCTATTTATGTGTCTGGATTTTTAGTACAAGTTGCAAAACATCTTGTTGGAACTGCAGATGTTCTTAGGACTTAATTACTCAGTGAAAAGTTTTCAGTTGTGTTTCTACTTCAGGTATTTAGATCACATAGAAAAATCAGCAGTAAATGATACATTCAGAATTGGCACTAACATTTTGTAGAATCATGGAATTATTTGGAAGGGATTTTAAAGATCATCTAGTTCCAACCCTCCTGCCATGGGTTGGGATACCCCCTACCAGACCAGGATGGGACATCCACAGCTTCTCTGAGCAACCTGCTCCAGTGCCTCACCACCCTCGTAATAAAGATTTTCTTCCTGACGTCTAACCTAAACCTGCCCTCTGACAGTTTAAAGTCATTCCCCCTGTTCTATCACTACCTGCCCTTGTGTAAAGTCCCTCTCTGCCTTTCTTGAAGCCCCTCTTTAGGTACTGAAAGGTGCTATAAGGTCTCGAATTTTTGTGTGAGTTTTCATTTGTTTCCTTTAAGAATTTGAAGAAGTCACTTTTCCCTTTTCTATCTGTCTAATAATTTGTGGAAAGCCTCACAGTGACATGTTGTGTTCTAAAGAAATACTGAAATCTAAGACAAAGAATATATTAAGTGTATAGTTTTTGTGGGGGTGATGGGAGGCACTATTTGCAAACATACTCAGCAAATACAACTTCTGAGTTAGTGACTTAATTCTCTGGGACTTAATTTGTTCTAGGAGTCCTGGTAGACACTGAAACCTTTATGAAAAATATTGTTGAACTATGTTTATTTAAGAAATTGTGAAGCAAAATATGTGGGTTAGGATCATGGGCTATGTACAACACAATCTGTAATACAACCCTAGGTAATATAACAATGGGAGCTGAATAATGGCATGGATGTCTATGACCCAAAGGAAGAAAAAATGAAAAATTGTTGGCTGTATCATAGACTTAAGTGCATAAATGCACTTAAGACTTTGCGTAAATGCTGAAATTAATAGGACAAGTAGCAGAAAAGCTTCTCTAACTCTGCAGTTTTGTTTTGCTGAGCAGTTATGAGGCTAAGTAATTCACCTTCATGGAAGTGAAGATGGCTCATCAGGGAAGTAGTATATTCCTCATTTGTGAGTGAAGGGGTTTCTTTTTCTTTGTCTTTTCAGGCTCCTTCATTAACATATCCCAGATGATTGCTTGTGTAGGGCAGCAGGCTATCAGTGGGTCCCGTGTTCCTGATGGGTTTGAGAACAGGTCTTTGCCTCACTTTGAGAAGCATTCTAAGGTAATTCTGGGTGTTTACAACAGACTGTGAAGGAAAGTGAAACAAGTTTCCTTAAGCCATTTTGAGGGGAATGCATGATGAAACGTGTTGTCATGATATGCTGAAGGGAAAGGATCATATACGGTCAGTGTGAAATGTTTTGTGTGATTTGGGAGTTAACAACAGTGTTCTGAATTGCCGTAGGATGTCTAGTTAGCTTGACTTTTTACAGCTAAGCCTTGCTTTGACCTTTGTAATTTAGTAAAATTGAAGTGAGGTGATGATACATTTTTGGTTCTCTTGAGAGTCCTAAAAATAATTTGTTAAAGTTTCTCACTGGTATTACGTTTGACTGCACTAATACTTTCCTGGAAAGCTACTGAATGTGTGTTGGTGTCTTTATAAGCAGGTGAGAACATGCCAGATGAATAATTCTGATTATTCTTTTTCCACCAGGATAGGTACCGTGGGTTACTCTGTGTTTCATGTTTCAGTCCTACATGAAGCAATAATGACTCTCAAGCACTTGTTAATATATAATTCAGTGAGATTAATTTCTTTTTAAGTGCTGTTTGAAATCTAATGAACACTAGCGTAGGTTCTAGGTATGAGCCTATAGTCTAGTTTGTGTGCTAGCCAAGTGTCAGATGATAGCTATGACACATGTGACTAAATGTCCAAATTTCAACTTCTGACTTCTGTAACATACTGAATAAGTAGAAAAAGAAACTATACTTAATGGTTTAGATGAGAAGATAAAATGTAGCTCTAGCTTTTTTTCTGATTTAGAAAGCATTACCTGTTGTTAAATAACAACAAAAAGTGATTTTTTACTTGAAGGGATGCCTGCAAAATTTTCATTGGCAAGAACTTTCCTCAGGGGTGAGGGCAAACCATTCCAAAAAATTAATTTTTGCATTTTTAATTGCAGTTTCAATTTTTGCAAGTTTAATGGAAGTGTTGGTGTAGTGTTGGGAAAGAATAGCTAGAAATGTGACCAGGAGGAAGAAGCAACTCTAGTAAATTAGTTTGGAAGAACTAGGCAAGGATTTCTGAAACCTTTATTCAGGTCTAAAATACAAATATGGAACTTGAGAGCTAAGCAGAGCTGAGGTCATTGTCCTGTGTTGTTGAGGGTATTGGCTAACTTCCAGAAATAATTTTGATGACATGCACCATGTCTTTCTGTAACCTACAGAACACACATTGCATTTTAACTGTGTTTTTCCTACTCTTCCCTGCAGCTCCCTGCAGCAAAAGGCTTTGTTGCAAACAGCTTCTATTCTGGGTTGACTCCCACTGAATTTTTTTTCCACACAATGGCTGGTCGAGAAGGTCTGGTTGATACAGCTGTAAAAACAGCTGAAACTGGGTATATGCAGGTAACTGTCAGCACAGTGAGGGTTTTACCAGTCTGCGAAGATGTGCATATTTCTTATGTTCATCTTGAGGTGATGGATCAGGGAGAAGTGCAAATGTTGTGTGTTTTCAGTATTAAAGAGTAATTTATACTGGAAAATAAATGTCCCTCCAAAAAGCTTTTTGCTGTTATGTGCAGTCTTAAGATTTCTGTTCCAACATTTAAGAAGTATTTAAATTATAACCCTCTTCCCAGTGTAACAGACAGTAGAAAAGCCAAGATAATTTGGGGCTGGGAGCACATCCCAAGATACACAAGTAACTTTACCAAGACAGAAAAAAAACACCTTTTGGTATGTGTGACTAATTAGACTATTTGTCTCCAAAACTAATGGAATAATCTTGGCATTTATTTTATCTTACCTTTTTTTCAGTGAGAAAAAAATACCAGTTTATAGTCTAGTTTAGGTGATCTAATTTCCCTTCATGAAACAATGAAGTCCATCTTTCAAGTAAAAATGTTTTTAACCTAAAATGTTTCATAGCATGGGTTCTTTTTGGGAATGCAAAGATGGTAGTGAAGAGATTTCCCAATAGAAGGAGTTAATGTAGGAGAAGCAGATAACCCAGATGGAAAAATGGCTTTAGCAGGTGACCTCTTGGGTTTTTCTCAGGGAAAACAATCATTGAGTGGTTCTGCTTTCATATACAAAAAGTATTTTATCCCTTGAGAAATAAGTCTGCTTGGAAGAATATGAGTGTTGTGTCAAAAAAACCCACCCAAATAAATCCCTCAAACTACAATAGGTTTTTGCAGCTTAGCCTGAAGTCATTAGCTTTTCTATACAATGGAATTCTAAATGTGGAGTATTGTGTTATTGCATGAAATGTTATTGACTTTAATGTTCTGTGGAACGTACAGTAAAGCCTGAGGAGAAATTTATGATTTTAAGTAGGTTTTCATGCCTGCTCATCACTGTCAGATTTATTTCCGGAGTCTGGTTTCTGTCCTTCTTGTATTGCAAATCAACAGCTGTTTGTAAAAAGATCCATTTTACTTTCCTTGTACTTGTGGTTTTTTTTCTTTTCCCTTCAGAGACGTTTGGTGAAATCCCTTGAAGATCTCTGCTCACAGTATGATTTAACAGTCAGAAGTTCTACTGGTGACATTATACAGTTTATTTATGGAGGAGATGGCTTGGATCCTGCAGCTATGGAAGGGAAGGATGAACCACTGGAATTCAAGAGAGTTCTAGACAATATCAGGGTAAGAATTGCTGAAATCCTTATTGAAAGTGTGAAAATACTGTTAAGCATGGAGAAGACAGCAGTAAATAATGGGGGAAATAGTTTCACTGGAAGTATTTACTTTCAAACTGCTTTCTTTGAATGGTCCTGGTTAGTCTTTCAGGATGTGTATTCTAAGAGTAATAGGTATTTTTTCCAGTGGAACAGAGCAGTTTGTGTACAGAGACCAAACTGTGTATAAGCTGTGAAAAGTAACATTTCTTTCTGTGCTTGAACTTAGTTTTATGGCCTGATATCCAACTCACTAGATGAATGACTACTGGCTTATTTGGGTACTAGTTTGGTACATTGCACAGATTAATTCTCTATTAAATCAAGACATGGATGTTCCTTGAGTTCAGCTGGCTGGTGGTTGATCAATAATATTGTCATGCTTAAAGACTTGTGTTGTTCAGTTTTGGTTTTGTGGTTGGTTGGTTGGGGTGTCATAACCCCCTTCCCCCTGAAAAAAAGCTTTTTGCTGAAGCGACTGTTTAGATTTCTGTCATATGAGTGTAAAAAATGGGTAGAACTAGAAATGTCTGGGTGTATACCTACAGATTTGCAGAAATAAGTAGGAGTGGATGTGGTCCTTGTTTCCATAGTAGTCTAATATATAGTATAGTAAACCAAAACCAACCAAAAAAAACGCATTAAAGAAACTACAAAAAGACACAACCAGAAATAAAGAATGCTGTTATTTAGTTCTACGTATCTGTGTTCTGTGTCTTTGCAATGGAGCTTTTGTGCCTGTGCTGTCTGTGGATAAGTCGTGTTTTTTCCTCTGAAGGCTGTCTATCCGTGTCGGAGTGAACCAGCCCTTAGCAAAAATGAATTGGTGTTAACATCCGAGTCCATCATGAAGAAGAATGAATTTCTTTGCTGCCAAGACAGTTTTCTGCAGGTAATTACCTCATTTCCTTATCACACTGTGATTAACTTTTCCTTGTGATTTAAGGACAGGACTTCAGCCTGTCTGGAGACTACTTACATGGCTTTTAAGGGTGAGTGAAGGTTTACATGACTGCTTGTACTTTGAATTGTAAAATTAATTTTGTTTGAAAGAGCATCGGGAAATTTTAATATGTATGAGAGCAGCCATTCTCAAGACTTCCTTGAGAATCACTGATCAAAACTGTAGAATTAACCTTGCATCCATATAAAGCTGTTACCTTGATGAACCTTTTAATTACTGGCAGTGATGGAACAAGATTTATTTCATGACCTGTGTTTGAAGGGTTTCTTTGTAATAGATCAGTGTTTCAGAGCACAAGGTAAACCTGAATTGCCCTTCCATGGATAGAATCAAGTTGAAAAATAGTTGTATCCATATTTGACATATGCTGTAAATCTTGACTGCAAGTCTGAAGGAAAAGAAATCAAATATCAGAGTGGGGGAATAAAGCTGTTATTTGAAGTATACGTATTTTAAATCATATAATGAAAGCTTAATTGTTATTAATTTCAGAAGCATAGATATGGTTGCATCATAGTGGTAATTAGCTTAAGATTTTTAAGTTTTAGATTGTTACATTTTCTTCTTTCCTTTTTTTTCTGTTCATCCTTGAAGACATTAACTGAGACAGGTTATGAGAAATATAATGAGGTAATTGTAGCATGTGTGTGCACTGTGTGAGCATTAATGTTAGTGCTTTTTAGCTGAAGATGTGTGTATAGTGCTAAATTGATTAGCATATATACATTACTGCTTGTTAAATTATGGCATAGATGTTCATCACAATTATTTAACTTTCTTACTGTGAAAACTGTGACATGTTTATTAATTACCATTGCTAAATTCAAGGATTTTGAGGAAGCTTTCTTTCAGTACTTGACACTTTTTCCTAAAAGTTGTTCTTTCCATCTCTAGGGATATGAGCATGTTTTTCTGGTGTTTTCCTTTGCCTTCCTCCACTTTTCCATTCCAGAACAGAGATGCTTCTTACTGCTGTTATTTTAGTCAGAGGGTCCTCTAATGGGCTTATCCGCTCCAGTCCAGAACATAGTGTGTCTAAATAGCCAAAAAAAAGTCATTTTTCAGTGTTTTTTTTGAGATGATGGAATAGGAGTCTGGGAATGTGGTGCAAACACTGAAAAAGCTCAGCACACAGCCAGGCAGTGCTGTCATATGCAGAGTTGGCCTACTGGATCTGCCTGAAGTGGAGCAGGTTTTGGCTGAATCTCATGGCATTGTCTGTGAATTCCAGTGGCTTCTTCACTGCAAGGGTTGCCATACAAGCAGTGCTTCTGGTGTGTAGATGACCCCATTAACCTGGCTGCTGGGACACCTGACCAAACCCTGAACTGCCTTTTCACCTAAACAGCAAGGAGGAGCTGGCAAGGCCTGTGCTGAGCCACATCGTACTGAGCCCACTTGGTGCCTTTTTGTTAGTCTGGTCCGGAGTAAGACTTCGTGGATGTAGAAGTTGTGAAAAAAATCATTGGTTTTTTGAGTCCACTCTGAAAGTTACAGCTGTGCTCATAGAGTACAGTGGTGCACTAAAGATTGCAAATCCAGAGAGAGAGAGAGCTAGGCTCAGCAAACAGTGAGTTACGTTTTCATTCCATTTGTAGCAAAAATTAATCCGTAGTTTGGATCAACTGCCAACAGATACCTAAAAGCTGAGAAGAAGTAATTTCCTCTTTTAGGTCTTACACACGAGTAAAAGTTTGACAAAGAAATAAGTTTTCAGAGATTTATCTTCCACCTTTCTGACTGGTGCATGGAAATAACACATAATTTGAGTACCTTATTCAGAATTATGTATAATTGATTTATTGTCTTGACGTTGTTCGGACTTGTTTAATGTACTTGGTAACTCAGGCACTGTCAAAGAGGGAAAGTCTTCTGCAAGTCCTGCAACATTGCTTTTTTTTAGGCACTTGTAGTAAAAAGATTAACTTCTCTCCGTATTATTGCCTAAACACTTACTTTAGGAAATAAATCACGTTATCAATTTTTTGCAAATATATTGGGGTCAAAAGCCTTTAAAATGTTCAAATATGTTGTTTGTTAATAATGCTACCTACTGCAGGGCAAAAACAAGAATGCATCCTGTCATCCAGGTGGGGAAGCAACTATGAAGCATCCATTCCAGTAGCACTTCTGTTGTCTATTCATCCTTTTGAGCTTGGTTCTGGTACTCACAGAAAATAATGTACTCTCTGGAAATACCTTGAATGCCAGTAAGAATGTTATTTTGAGAGAGAATTCTGTTAAAATGTAATAGAAGTGTTTTCATAATGATTCTATGAACTCATCTGTGGGGAAAAAAAAAAAAAAAAAGAAAAAAAGGCAGTCCCGAACTCATCTGTGGGGGGGGAAAAAAAAGAAAAAAAGGCAGTCCCTCAGATACTTACTCAATTTTGCAATTAATTGTCAGATTGTGCTGGTTGCAAGGAGTCCAGTACCGAGTGCAGAAGAGGTGATGCTGTGTAGCCATCACTCTGTTTGCTGGGTAGTACTAATGGGGTGGAAAAAGGGTTAAAAGGACTCTAAAAAATCCAAGTTTGTTTCTCTATGGAGGCTTTCCTAAATCATGGTTGAAATGGATGGGAAGGATTTCCTCTTGCTTTTTGTTTAGATTTTGGTTTTGATAACCTTGTGTTATGGTAATAACTTGCACCAGGTCCATGTTTGTGGAAGAGTTTAATCATGACTTCTAGTGTACATGTATATATCCAACATGTAATGACCAAATGATCTTTTATAGAATAAAGGTTGGATATTTTTCTAACAGTATTCTTTCAGTTTATGTTCCAGTAAAGACTATTAGAACTTCTTTTGGGTAAGCCTGTTAAGAGAGTGAAAGGTCTATGCAGTATGACATGTTAAATGCAATTATCTTCAAGACCTCTCCACAGCTTTGACAAGTTATTTGAATCATATTCTAGGTCAAGACTGACATGTATATAATAGTTTTGAGGTTTTTTCTCAAAATGAAGTGCACCTCAAATCTCGGAAATCTATCTTCATATACTTGCTCTCTTGCCACAGTCTTTCCATTTTGACTATTTTGAATACTGAGGAAGGAGTGAGAATGTAGTTGTGTCAGTATCGCCAAAAAATAAGGATTTTGATTTGGCGTTTATGGTAAAGCAAGGCAGCTCCTGACAAAGGGAAGAATGATGAGGACTTTATTGATATTAGAAAGTTAATTAATTACTTTATTATAATATATTACTCTATACTGTATTACACTACATCTAAACTGAATCTGCACAAGCACTCAGCTCCACTCAAATGAACAGAATTTTGTGACTGTCAGCTGACAGTCATGACACACACACACACACATGGATTCAATCGGTCAATGAATCAAAACACACTATCTAATTACCAATTCTCTTCAGGTAAACAATATGCTACAATACATTCTACTTGTGAACAACAAGAGGAGCAGCAATTGAGATAAGAATTGTTTTTTTCTTTCTCTGAGGTCCCTTGCTGCGATTCCCAGAAATATCCTTGGGAAGTTGTGCCTTGCTTTTCTCTGTGAAAAAGAAATGTGGCCACAGGTGGTTTTTTTTAGTTTTTAAATAACTTTCAGTAAGTGGTGGGTAGAAAGGAAGCATCAACCCAAGTCAGGTATCTTCATCTGTCAGTGTGTGCTCAGCAAGGATGCTTTTATTCAGCATGGACCATAGTCCTCATGTACTGCTACTGAATTGTGGCTACGCCAAAGTGGATCTGGATTGCTAAACTCTAATGTATGTGTTTGTCTAAATTTTGATGTTCCTCTCTTCATACTGTGCATTATTAATTTATTGTAAATATTTGGAGCTTAAAATAAATAACTTACTCTTCAAGACTTCAATATGGAGACCATGTCTTTGCTTACTCTGGTTTTAATGTGATTTCAGGAAATTAAAAAATTCATCAAAGGTGTTTCTGAGAAGATAAAAAAAACTAGGGACAAGTATGGGATTAATGACAATGGCACAACAGAGGTAAATAATTTTAATAGGGTAATGATGTAGTTCTTTTCAATTTTCATAAGTTGTTGCTTTTCCAACTATTCCATTCTCTTTTCAGCCAAGAGTTTTATATCAGTTGGATAGGATTACTCCAACACAACTAGAGAAGTTTCTAGAGACTTGCAGAGACAAATACATGAGGTGAGTGTTTACCCTGCTGTGTTCTCAGTGCTGCTGTTTTGTTGGTAATGTCAGGGTGTATTTTTCTGTTTTTACTGTACAAATGTTAGTTCTGTTGTGAATGCAGTACGAAGAATTAGAAACAATTGGCTCCAATGGCATAAACATTGCAAGACAGAGGTAGGATGTAAAAAAAAAAAAAAATAAGTATCACTGTCCATGGTGGGCTTATTAAGGCAGTCTTGCACAAAAGTTCTAGAGACCTAACAGGTGGGATTTTTACATTTGTGTTGAGTCCAAATCAGATCCTTTCATTAACAAACTTTCGTATCCTTTTACATTGTAAAAAAATGCTTTGTTTCATTTTGTATTTCTTGAGCATGCAAAGCCACCTGCTTGTGTTTAAGCACCTTCTTTCTGAAGTTATAGTAATAGTAATCATACAAGCACAGTTTGGGAATTTAGCTGCTTACTGCTTTTATCCACAGACTGTGTTTTGACAGCAGATTCTTGTAAAAGCCAAAAGTGATAGGATTCAGAGTAAGGGAGGATATTGTTTAAACACTTGACATTCTTACACCCACTGCCAGACCTGTTTCCTTCCTCCCCCTCTTGCAGGAGGTTTTTGAAAACCTTCCATGAGTCCATGCAGAACAAAGTCCATATAGATGAATTTCAGTTTCATATGAATCTTGACAGCTATTCTTGATCCATACAGTCTGAGGAGTTACATCACACTTTGTTCTAAAATGTTCTTTGATCTCTTAGGCACTCATAGGATCCTTTTGTTTGTTACTCTTGGCTTCTACCAAGATAAGGCTAGTGTGGATGTTCTAATCTCTTTATCCATTGAGATTTATTTCATCTACTTAGACTGCTCAGATTTGGACATTCACGTGCAGCCATGGGTGATCTCTCCTTTGTGGCCTACCTGCATCAATTGTTTCCTAATCTTTTATTCTTCTAGAAAATTCATGTATATATTAAGTTCTTGACTATTTTAAAGCAATTGCCAGTTTTTTGCTTTCCCTTATTAGGACTACTTGTTTACGTTTTTCTTAAGTGTTTTTTGATGTGAATTATCACTTTTACTGTAATAAGTAAATGCTAGCATATGTGATTTCCCTGAAGGGAGAATGCTGGATCTAGTGCCTGATGCTTAGGAGGAGGAAGACAAGCATTTTGTAATCTGTAATGGAAGTTGTACTGCATCTGTGGAACGCTTATATGACAGGGCATCTTCTTGCATTGTATGAGATCAGAATTACAGTATTGGTGACCTTTCAACCTCTCTTGTTTTTTTTACGGAAATAATATATTAACAGACTTCTCATATATCTACCAGAATAGTTTCTGTTGTTGTTTGCTTGGGATCTTATACCTCATTCAGTTCCATGTATGTTTCTATATTTTTTTTCATCAGGGCACAGATGGAGCCTGGTTCTGCAGTAGGAGCTCTTTGTGCACAGAGCATTGGTGAGCCTGGCACACAGATGACTCTGAAGACTTTCCATTTTGCTGGTGTTGCTTCAATGAATATTACTTTGGGTGTGCCAAGAATCAAAGAAATCATTAATGCTTCAAAGGCTATTAGGTACAAATGTTGTTTTGATCTGTTGGGTTTTTTTTCCTTTGCCCAAGTGAAACCTGATGCATAAATTTGCAATACATGATAGCATTTCCCTGTCCTCAGTAATATACTAGACACCATTCAATGCAAATAGTCAAACAACAAAAATCTGATGTCTGCTCAACTGTGATACTTAAGCCCACAGGGAAAATCAAATAAAGGAAAGTGATTATTTGTTAAGTATGATATTTCCTTAGACTGCTCACCGATTGTGAAGTGCTTAGCAGTACTTGAGGCATACCTATTTCTAGGTATGCATGAAGATATACTTAAATAATACTAGAATAACATGTGACATGAGAACAGTCACTAGTACTTGTGTGTTTGCTTGTTTTACCAGCCTGAAGTACCTGAACAGTAATTTTTCTTAAATATACCTGAGGAAGCTTAAGATCTCTTTCGCTTGCTAAATATTGCTCTAGATAAGAGAGAAATTCCATAAGGGAGGCTGTAATTCAAGTTGCCATCTGTATTCCAGCTGAGCAATTTCCTACCTGGGTTTTCATGTGTGTGTGTTTATTCTTGTAGTACCCCTATTATAACAGCACAGTTGGACCAAGATGATGATCCTGATTTTGCCCGTCTGGTTAAAGGAAGAATTGAGAAAACTTTGTTAGGAGAGGTAAGAAAATTGTGTTATTGCTAATGCTTTAAATGTATGCATCAGCCACTTGCAATGGGGCATTTTAGCCATTTATGCATGCTAATTGTTTTGTCCTTATCTCTTAAAGATTTCTGAATATATTGAGGAAGTGTTTCTTCCAGATGACTGTTTCATCCTAGTGAAGCTGTCTTTAGAGCGCATTCGACTACTGAGGTTAGAGGTGAGTTGTTCAGTTCTTACACAGGTTATACCTTGGATACATTACAAAGGGTCTCTTAATCCTGTGTCAGTAATCACACCAGGGGAAGCTAAAAAAACGAAGTGAATAATAGGTGTTGTGTGGCTACATTGCGTCTGGAAGGGTCCCCTTTTTTTTTTCCTTGCAAAATGGATATTTTCCCCTTTATTTGGAAGTGAGAGAACATACATTTGTGTTTTTCTAAACACAGGGATGCCATTTCTGTCCATTGGTTAATGCACAGGCTGGTACCCTCAGCATAGGATACTGTTTCATGCAATTTATAACACTAATTTAGAAGAGAATACCTGGGGGGGGGCGGTCCTTAAGCTTTCCCTTTTTATTGTCTGTACAAGATTGCTGCATTTGTTTGAGCACGTTGATACCTGCTGCGATAAGCCTGATGTTTGCTGGTTGCCTTTTGGCTCAGGTGAATGCCGAGACTGTGCGCTACTCGATTTGCGTCTCTAAACTCAGAGTGAAGCCTGGGGATGTTGCTGTCCATGGAGAAGCAGTTGTATGTGTGACCCCTCGTGAAAATAGCAAGAGTTCCATGTATTATGTATTGCAGTCCCTCAAGGAAGAGCTGCCAAAGGTAAAAGCCAAGGCTGTCTCATGCTGTTGTGGGAGGTAATCAGCAGTAATAATTTGTTCCATGGTGGCAAGATGAAATAATTCTTGCCAGTATTGACAGTGATAATAGGCTGGGTCAGTAACTCTGATATTGTGATGGTACTGCCTTGCTGTTGAAACTAAGCTATCCTTTACTAATATTTGTAAATAAAATGGAAGCTCTGATACTTACCTTACAACATTTATTGAAGCATTCCAAGTGCATGAGTATGAAGTAGTCACATCTGCTTTCAGCTGTATGTAAAATTGAACCACATGACAGTATCTGGCATTTTTTCAGCTTTCTGTGAGGAGACTCTAGATTCTAAAAACAGAGAGAAATGAACCTTTATTGTTAGCAGCTTGCCCTTTTATTTCTATGGGTCTGCCACCATTCAGACACCCAAACGAGAGTTTGGGAATATGTGACATAAAATATAAAATGTAGCTAGTGAGTAAGGTTTATAGTACAGTGTCAGTTTTACACTAGTGTATTCAAGAGCAAGAAATCTCACTCATATGTTTTTTGAGTGAGCCTTTACTCCACATACTGGACCTTCTCAGTAGGTTTGAATGCTTGTGTTACCCTTATATACTGTGTTACTGTATACGTCAAAGTTACTAGGGCTTTTTTGTTTTGCGAAGGTTGTAGTGCAAGGCATACCAGAGGTTTCCCGAGCTGTCATTCATGTCGATGAACAAAGTGGAAAGGAAAAATACAAACTTCTGGTTGAAGGTGATAATCTGCGAGCTGTTATGGCTACTCATGGAGTGAAAGGAACAAAAACATCCTCTAACAACACTTATGAGGTAATGTCTAAATGGATGCTGTGGGATTTTCCCCATAGCATCTTTATTACAAGTGCTTGTTTGTGCTCAGATGCAGCAGTTGATAGGAAATGAAGCCTGATTCCACTAATACGTGTCAGAATGCATTAACACAAGAGAATAATTCACTGACAGCACTGTTCACCACAAAGAAGCTGTTTCTATGAATACCTTAGAAACTGAGATGTTTAAAAGGGTAGTCATAGAAATGGAATATCAATATGCCATCAGATGGTATTTATTTCAGGAATGTACTTGCTCCAAGCACTTGGTTCTTCATTCATGTAACATGCAACAATCATGTAACAATCTCTTGTTTAGGTAGAGAAAACTCTGGGAATTGAAGCCGCTCGGACGACCATTATCAATGAGATTCAATACACGATGGTGAACCATGGCATGAGCATTGACAGGAGACATGTCATGTTATTGTCTGATCTAATGACTTACAAGGTTTGTACTATGGTTTTTCTAAATGTTACATTGGCCTGTTTAAACAAGTTAATTTTATCATGTTTGACAAGGGTGGGTGAGCTCAGGAGATGGAAATTCATTCTGGGATTAAAGAATTCCAAGTTGTACTGACCTAATACTGTTATTTGTGTTTTACACAAAATGCTTATTACTTTAGTTCTTTGGGGGAGGGCGGATCTATTTTGACTGAGAACAAATTGATATAATGAGTGGGGATTGATAATTTCATAATTGAAAATAAGAATCTTAAAAATGATGGTGTGAAAAACAACTGGGTAGTCATGCATGCAGTTGAAGGCTTGCTGTGCAGAAAACCCCACGGGGAGTGGTTTGTAACAGCTGCACCATATGTGAGAGGCGAAGGATACAGACATTACACATAGAATCAGCTGACATGAACAGTCTTACACAACATGTTAGTACAAAATCATCTGCTCTTTACTGATTGATTTTCTTTCTTTCAAATCCAATATGGTTTTTAGAGTTGAGTGCCTTTAATGAAGTAAGATTTTGTAATTTGCCTGCCAGAGTGCAAGGGTTTAATTTGGGTTAAATGGATGGAGTTCTGATTTGTTCCCAAACTGCAGAGGTTTGTTGTACTGAGCAGCAGCAGTCCCCAGGGCTGTGACCCTGTGAAGCTGCAGCACAGCAATAGAAAAGGGCATCAGAGTGCCATGTTTTCAGCTTGGTGGGTTCCGACCATGCATTCTTTTGCCTGTACTTCTGACTGTGTGGAATCTGATACAATTAGGATGTTTCTAAGAAATACATGCACAAACAAGTCTAGTTAGTTTAAAAAGCAAATGGTTTTGTTTTTGTTTTTTTTTCTGGAGAGTGAAAAAATGAAGATTTAGCATCTTCTGTAGTCTCCTGGCAGCTGAGGTCAGATTTATCTGTAGATAATAGGCAGTAGATTCAGCATAGTGCTCTCAGACCCCACTGAAGTTTGTAGCTCAGCAGCCAGTTTATAATTGTGGGGTTTTTTTCTCATGGCCATGTTTCAATTTTTTCAATACTCAAGATCTATTCAAGAGCTATTAACCATTTATAGCAGCTTATATTGTATATGAAGTATGACTTTTGTTTTATGTAAATATTCTTTACTACCAAGCTATTAACCTTCAGGATGTTCAACTGAATCAGTGTATTATGACAATACTGTATTGTAGATAGTATATTTATTTATTTACTCAGGCTTACTCTTTGGGTTTTTCCATGAATCAAGGGTGAAGTTCTGGGGATTACCAGGTTTGGACTGGCAAAAATGAAGGAAAGTGTGTTGATGCTGGCTTCTTTTGAAAAGACTGCGGACCATCTCTTTGATGCTGCCTACTTTGGACAGAAGGATTCTGTTTGTGGTAGGTATTGCAGTCTGTTGCAGTTTGTGGTCCTTAGCCAGCATCTGTAAAACCTCTTCAAATCATTGGAGTTTTGTCTTTGTTAAGTTTCCTTTTCAGCTGGTCAGAAATTTCTTTTTAAATGTATCTGTTCCTGAGTTTTAAATTTATCAACAGCCACTGAATCATCTTAGTGAGTTCATGAAAGAATCTGGTAAATTTTGAAAATACATGGCTACATATGCACAAGTGTATGCGTGCCCACATACAAACAGCAAACAGAAAATGCAGTCAATGAGTTCTGGCATTCTGTTTGTCTCTTTGTTTTGTATTTTTGCTATGTGCTCTAATATTTGGAATTGAAAATATTTTGGGGTTTTTGTAGTACCTTTGCCCCCATTCTTTTCAGATATTCTTCTCCTTTAAACTACATGTATTTTGGGACTGAATTGTTAAGAAGTCTAATAGGTTAAATGGAGAAAAGAAGTAAAGCAAGTTTCACTCTTTTCAAGATCTGTTTATGCAATGGCTGCCCTCCTGGAGTTGGAATTGGGAGTTTCTGGGTACTAATGAAATGTAGAAATATGCATGTGTTATGCAAAAGTTAACTAGTTAAGTAGATATACTTGTGTGTATATCTAGTCTTAGTGTAGCCAGTTTCAAACAATGCTTTGTGCACAGTATTTTCTGAATCTTCATTCGTATACATTCCAATTGTGAATCAAGTCAGAATTTTAAGCAAATTTATTTCATCCTTTCTGCATTCAAATGTACAGCTATTTATTGTAACCTTCTTAAACGTTTATGTGAAGGACGAGCTAGTTATACTCCTGAGAACGTGCAAAAATGTCATTTAGGCCATAACAGCATGCTGAGAGAGAAACACTGGCATCTAAGAGCTTGCTTTGAATGTGGAACGTTCTTTGGAAAAGTCGTGCACATTGGTAGAGGTGGAATATAAATGTGTCAGCACAGTGCAGTGAAAATGTTATAACCATCAAAAATTGCTGGGACAGACTCAATCTTTCACTTCAAAACAAGCACTTTTTCACTGGTGAAAATGCCAGGAGCGTTACAGCTCAAGTAGTTCTGTGCCTTTCTCACTGGGAACTTGGGAGGTTGCAAGGGAACCCTGCCAGGTTTGACTGAAGCCTTAGCACTGAGTCAGAGAATGAACATGAAGTAAGTTTGCCTTGCATCTTCTGCTGTGAGCACTGCATGGGACATGTCTTCTCTAAAAACAAACCTTCTGAAGGGTTTTCATTACTGGAGAAGATGTTTAGGTTAGGTTGAGTTTTTCCTGTAGAATTTAACACTGTTTAAGTAACCTACTGTTCTGATGACCATAACATTTAACTTTGTCTAGTGAAGAGGCCTTGGTTCTTACATGTCAAGTCCAATGATTTGTAGGCAACACAAAACAGAATGGGCAAATGAAAGTAATTTTGAAAATCCTTACTGTTCAAATGTTCACTGTGTTTGTTTGGTTTTTTTCTAGGTGTTTCTGAGTGCATCATCATGGGAATTCCAATGAATATTGGAACAGGTCTCTTTAAACTGTTACACAAAGCGGACAAAGAGTCAACCCCTCCCAGGCGGCCTCTGATATTTGATCATAATGAATTTCATATTCCCATTGTTACATAGCACTTGGACAGAAAACAAGATAGCAAACCAAGAAATAGTAAGCAAACATTACTTAAATTAAGCAAAATGTATTATTGGTTCTATGTGTCTCAGTAGAAGTGAATTGGTAAGTGAAATTATATCAAAAGAATTGCCCAATTGTTCACCACCTGTGGTTAGTACAGATCCTGAAAGGAGAGAGTGCACCAGAGAGTGGAAACACTTTTAAAGTGGATTTCACCTGATAACTTTTTCATGTGATAGTGTTAGCTTTTTCTGTTACCCTTAGTGGGTGCAAGCTGTTATGCAATACTGTTAACTCAGTATTTATTTAAGATGTATTCAGTTTTTATTAAAAAACAAAAAGAAAATTGCAAGAGAGTTCTGTGAGCTTGCCCAGAGTGCTTTTGGAAGGGTTCTGTCAGCAGGAGCTGCAGAGGTCAGTGTACAGCTTTTAAGAACAGGAACTTGAGAAAGCTGGAACTGAGTCTGTGATTAATTCTTCGTGAGTTCAGGAGCACTGTTCAAAGTGTTTGAAATATTTGCTCTTTGCTTTTGGTAGTTTTAATGGGGTTTTTTTTATCCCAAATAATTATCCAGTAAATTATTTTCCTCCCCAGGATTCTGTTTTGGGACCGTATCTACAAGAAGATGTACATTGTGGATGCTACTAAATTCTGAGAAGACTGCTGTAAGGCTACTGCAAATGATAGATGGCTTTTCATATGACAGCAACTGTCTTAACTGCTGGAATCAGTAACTTACAGAAGTCCTAGTTTGGGGAAGGTTTCCTAATTGAGCAGCATCATCTGAGCAATCTACTTTGACTTTATCTAAAGTAGAAAATGAAGGGGATACTGTTTTTATGCATTGCCAGGAAATAATTTGGAAGTATTTTTAGCTTTAGTGCACTAAAGCAGCTATCAGAATGAATATAGATTTCAAATCATTTCAGTGTAGTATGTTTAAATTTATTGTGGTGCTATGGAGGGAAAGTATCTTAATGTTTTCTCAGCAGTGTTTGGATACTCAGTGTGCTCATGACATGGGTCAAGGTTGGAGAGACATGAAGTAGAGAAAGAAGCTGAAGTTGTGCCCTCATGAAGAAAAAGCAGGCTGCTGAGTATTCTGGCATTTGAAAATGACCAAGTTTGTGCTGCAGTTGGTATTTATGTCCACCAAAAGTGTAAGGCTACATTCAGAGACTAAATCTATTGGTTTAAGACTTCAGGTGTCTGTTTTTTAATTCATCCTCCATGCAGACAAGATGTCATATGAAATTCAACATAGCTATTCTCAAATGTTGTATTTTCAGTGTGATGCTAAGATCCACATTTCCCTAGATTTTGGCAGGGTGAAAATAGAGAATGTACTGCACTTATTATCTGCTCTAAAAGTTACATATATTTCACTATCTCTGTTTTAGCAATAGAAATTTTAGAATAAATTAAAGTTTTCTTTGTGATCTCAGTGAGATTGCTGCTTACTCATTTGTCTGTTTCTTTGTCAAGATGTAAATTTAACATGGGTAATGGCTTCATGGAGAGAAAGCCCATAAACCTTTCCTGTGATTAAGTACTTTGTTTTATCATAGGAAATTCTACTGATAGTGCTTGACATTTTTGTGAATAAAGATTCTTTTCAAGGTCTAAATGGGTACTGGAACAAATAACCACATCTTTTTCAGTTTTTTGGTTGGTTGGGTTTTTTATTTGGTTCACTTTGGGTTTTTTGGTTGGTTGGGGGCAAGGTTTGGCTTTGTTTGGTTTTGTGTTGTTGTAAATATAGAAAAATGAGTTATTTAAATGCTGGCTTCGCTCTTGTATGTTTTAAAATTAAGACTAAAATTACATCTTTTATCGTTTTCTTAAATATGACAATAAAAAGAGGCAGAGGTAAAGAACGTGTGAACCTTGTGTTTATTTATGGGCGTATTATATTTCTGCACAATTTATTTATGGATGAGCTGACTTCCATTTCTTCGTGTAGTTAGTAAGACAGTAGATAATTATTAAGCTTAAATCTCAGGTATTTACAACATAAATGAATAAGTAATATAAAACCTGTCTTGCTTAAAGCCACTATGTCTTGTCCTTAGAGCATGCTCAGAGCCTCATGAGTGTTTCAACCAAAAATAGATTGTTTACAAGAGCACTCTGAATTAGTAATTATTGTTTGAGCTCTCTGTGCACTCAGTAAACAAATTAGCTGTTGGATTTTACTTGTAAGCATCTTTTTTTAAGCATCAGTTTTAACAGTCAGGAAATGGAAGTTTGGAATATTAAAATTTGCATTTTGATTAAAATTTTTAGCTTTAGTTTGGCTTTAACTTTTTTAAAATAAATAATATTTTTTACCTTTTTCTCTATTTTCCAATTAATGTGCGAATTGAAATTAGTTAAGTGTAAATTTTGAAGAAATAAATTTGTTTTTGCATAACCATATCCTGCTTTCTCATAATCTTCATTTTTTCCATCTGTTTTAAAACAAATTTAAACTTCTTAATAAATGAAGTACTTTCTTGGTGTGTTTGTCAGGAAACTACTTCACACGTGTCTCTTATCTGCAGAGAGAGAAGAAAACAGCCGCATGTGCTAAATAGGTTTTCTGTTATGACTGTGGAAAGCTGGAAGTAAATCCAGAACTGTGCTGCTTTGGTCTTCAGTAACTTAAAGAAATTTAGTATAGAGGGCTATTCCCTTTTTTGTTTATCTATGCTTAAAGAAAAAAGCATAATGAATGCTGTGTTTTATAAATGAACTACAAGTAGGAAAAAATTTGGCTGTTTCAGGACAAATATTTCTTGATGTCTGAGCATGTGCCACTGTTTCAGTAGAAGCTGAAGGAATCACTGCAACAGGAATTCCTCAATTTTGTATTACTGTGCCTGTAGACAGGAATGTCTTCAGAAGCCTATAGCAAACAGGATACAGATTTTCATAGTATTTGCATATTTGCCTAAATTATTCTGTGCAGGTAACTAATCTGTCTTCCAAGTGGTTGGCTAAGCTTTGTATTCAGACCTAGGAAAGTGTGTTGGTAATTCAATATGTTAAAAAAAAAATTGGCTTATTATATTGTCTAAGAACAGAAAAAACTAAAAGGGACCAAAGTAAAAGATATGTTAATATTTTAATGTACCAATACATAGCAGATTATTTTGGATATAAATGCATAGCAAGTTTATCTTGAAGAATGAACATCAAAATCTCACAGGCCAATCCAAAAAACTCATGGAAAATAAACAAGCCCCGCTGCTTTTCTGTTTCAGTGCTTGTGGAAATGAATCAAAGTTTCTTGTGACTGATAAAATGAAAATTGTATAACATTCCTTCTAATGGAATTAGATCATACTGTCATCTCCCACTAGAGAGCAGCGTTTTCTTTTGAGAAAACACGTGTTGGGTAGCTTCGTTATTTTTTCTATTAAAAATGGGGTTTTTGCAATATCAGGACTGAAATGTAACTGTGAGAGGGAAAAATATCTGTTAAAATGATGTACATAAGGAAGGGGAAGAAGGGACTCTATTTTCTTTAGAGGGAGAGAGCAGAGTCCACATATGCTTTTTGATTAATTAGTAAAATTTTCACTTGTATATCATTTGTCTATCTGGCTTAAACAAACAACCAAAAAGCAGTACTTCAGTGAAGGCTGTAGTCATTCCCAAAAGAATGTGAGTTGCTCCTGTGAAGTGATAGACCAGGAGTCTGCAGTGAGTAGGGGTATGTCTTTTACAGCAGCATTTTCCATGCAGCCGAGACTGTTCCAATCTGCATCCAGTCTCCAGCAGGCACTGAAATGCAGCTCCCAGAGCTGCTCTGAAGCGTGAAGCTCTGGCAGCTGCCTCGGGAGAGTCTCACATCCTTCAGCTGCTGCAGAACTCCAAGGCAAGGCTGCATTTAAAACAATTGAAGGTGATGCTATCGATGTAAGTGACCAATGGTTAGGACTGGAAATAATATGAAACGTGCTCTTCTCTGTGTGTAGAGACAGCTGCAACCAGCAGGATTTATGGAAGATGAATTCCACTTCTGAATGTCTGAAAGCGACAAGGGTGCCTGTAGTTTGTTAGTTTCTGTTGTATTTGTGAGAGCCTGGCATTTGTTGGCTGTGCTTAGGGGTTCTGTGGGCCTTGAGCTGCTCTGCTTTAACCACTACTGTTATTTCTGTGTGCATCATATGGCAGAAGATGTTTCTTCATCCAAAAGGTCTGTCCTGTGAGTCCAAGCCTTCAGGATCAGGAATAATTGCATGCTCCTTTTGGAAGCAAGGACAGTAGATAGGGCTGATGTTGTACAGGAATATGGTGGTTTCTGCAGGGGTTGAGGATAGAAGGAAGAAAGCTGAAAAGACAGGAAATGGAGAAATAAGCAAGCCTGTATGGAAGCAGAGTAGAAATTCAGGTCTGCTTGGGGAAGAAACAGAGATGGTAGCTGGGTAAAGTGCCACACAGATATTCATCATCTCTTTAAGGAGTCCTAGTGAAGTAATGGAAATAGCTGGGAAAGGGACAGGTATTTATTCATTCCTGAGAACTAAGATTTTGTCATTTGTTCTGGGGATTGCTCTTAGTGGCTGTGACAAATGATAGTTAAATCAGCATACATTTTGTAGATGACTGTTAATAATGAGCAGTAACCCTGAATTAATTCCTTCAGGTGTTGTATCTGTTTAGTTAGAAAGCTCTTTCAACCAACTGTGCATAATTACAGCTGCTGAACTACAGGATTGCTACTGTTAAATGTAAAAACTGCTGTTCCTGATGGGTTCTGGTACAGCTCATGTGGAAGATTGTGACTATAATCAGCAGGAAAACAGGAATCTTTTAAAATGTGATGATACTTGCAGTTAGATCAGAAATATTCCTAGAAAATCCTTAGCTGAGGTCTTTTTAATAATATTTAAGTTGTGCCACTGGGACAATAGACAGAAATTACATCAATTACTTTCAATTACAAATTACATCAGTTCCTTTTGTGTGTCTCTTCCTAGAAGAGAGGTGACAACATCTGTGAAGAGCAGGCTGGTAGTTGAAGGAAGTCTGTGAAGGAAAGCTATTCTGTGTGGCAGACACTCATTGCAAACTGTCTTAATTTTTATGTTGGTTTCAGAACCAGATAGACACCCGCATGTCCTCTTTTACCCATGGACTAAGATTCCTCTGCACTTTCTCACTGTGGCTTTCAGGGTCCACAGAAAGCTGGGGTACCCCTCAAGATTTCATACCGAGTTCTGTCTCCTCCATGACAGAGGTGTTTTGTCAGGTAGAGACAGTGTTGGCCTGAAATGAAGCTGTTGCAAAAGCAGCAGGTACCTGGATTATTAACCTCAGGCATATTTTTATCCTTTTTGTGGAAGTGTAGGTTGCTTGCCTAATTTTTTGATACATATGATAATTTTCAGTGGGCATCCCTTTTATATGTTAAATTATCTAGATTTTTAGAAGCAAAATAAAGAAAATTAATTGCCAAGAAATGCAAAAGCAATAGTGAAATTGTGTTGGTAAACGTCACGAGTCCCAGAAAATGCCAGAATTAGTTGTGAGACTTTGAAATTACTTTTCTTGATTTATGATTCCAGGGTTTGTTGGTTTCTGGAAATTAGTGTGGTGTGATTCATCCTGATGTGTCAGAGGGAGGGGATTCTTTGGTCCAGGCTGATTGACAGCACCCCATGGTAAACTGCTGATGGTGTTTGGAGTGATGAGGATGGCTCTGGCCATGTCATGGTGCAGGCTTGAAGCAGGGACAGTGTCTGACTGATTTCTGTAGGGCACAGTGGGTGGGGGATCTCTTTTATAGGAAGGAAGGACACACCTCACCCCTTACTCTGCCCTGATCCCTGCACTTTTCCAATTCAATGATGCTAAAATGTCTGCTGTATGTGCAGGTACCTTGACAAGCCCACACAGTAACTTGCCACCTTTTCCCATATGCCATTCTTCCAGATTTTCGACTCGTATAAATATTTTCCAGTTACGTTGGAGACTTACTTTAAATTTTTATTTTTTCAGAAGATACATAGTTCTTCTGACTTACGCCCCTGCTGTGCATTTTCTAGTTTCCTTTGCATTTATTTCGGTCTCCTTGTCCTTGTTTCTCCCACAGATTCCTCCCTTCTGGACCCGCAGTGACTGTCACTGCTGGTGACACTGCTTCCCTGCAGCAGTGCTATGTCAACCATACTGTGCCACTGGCTGGATTCAGCTCAGCCATGCAGGGTTACTGTGAACACTTGCCTGCAGGATAATTAAACCACTCAAGGAAGAAACATCTCCTCAGCACATCTGGATGTGGAAATCTACTGCCATCAAAATTACAACTATGGTCAAATAACTTTTGAAAAAAAAAATGACCTTATTATATAAGGTAATATATTTGTACTGTAAACTGAAATGAAAGGCATCCCTGCTTCATGTGGCTCTTTGTAAGCACCAAAAACTGTATTCAGGCCTTTAGATCTCCACTTACTTTTGTCTTTAGCCTGTTTCTGCTTTCTTCTTCAGCCTTCCTGCTTAGCTGCTGGCACAAGCATCTTCTGCCTTGCTTGTGTTTATATGTGTTCTGTTGAAAATAAGTGTGGGGAAGGATGAGCAGCACAGCAGCTTGGGAAGTAGCTGGAAAATGTAGAATCAGTGAACTGTTGTTGCCACAGACTTATAACACCTGGGGAAATCTTTAGACTCTGTACTTTAGATTCAGTCTGTTAAAGACTGTTAAATGACAATAGTCTCTCCTGAGCAATATGGTTTGTGAGAAATGATAGAATCATCAAGGTGAGTGAAGGGACTATGCTTGTGAAAACACACGTTATAAGGAGTACTTAGTAAATAACATTGCCAGGATGTGAGGATTAAAAAATGTGATTGGCATCTGCTGTATATAGTTCTTTTCCTTCTCTCATCTTCCAAAGAAAGTCAAAAAGGCTAATAGTGGGTGCTGTTAAAGTCAGCTGCAAGGCAGACACTGACGTCAGCTGGAAAGGGAGAGGGCAAAGCTGTGAAGCTCTAGGCTGCCATTAATAATCTTGGGGAGGGTGGCAGCTCTGAAGGTGAGTTAAGGGAAAAAAATTCTAAAAGTACAAATAGCCCATGGTAAAAAGGATAATATTTGGCTTGTCTTGCTGATGAAGTGTATTTATCCTTCATGGAATATCCCTAGCAGATTTGGAGACTTCTTATTTTGGTTATTCTTTTGCATAGTCTTTTTATTACCAAACTGGGGCTTAATCCAAGTCCCCTGGAAACCAATTAGAGAACTCAGCAGAACTGGATGAGCTTTGATATGTGCATTATATTAAATATTTCTATCCATCAAACTCCCACCAGTTAATGCATCTTTATAAGTTTCAAAGAGTTGAACAACACTTCTCTAAATATCATTGCTGCAGACTTGATTCAAAAAGAATAATTTTAACCTAAATCCTTTTTAAGGGTTCTATGCCACTCAGGACTTTGTCTCAGATGTTTCTCCTTATTATGGGTTGTGCTGGATATGCTCTTTTCCATTTAGTATTGAGGTGGGGATTTTCTGTTTGTTTTGGGAGTTGTTTTTTTATTGTTCAATTCTGATAAATCTTGGTATTTATAAAAATTTAAGTTCTAAATTATTTTTGTGCTGTTTTTCTTTCAACTTGAACTGTTGAATGTTTAATTTTTACATTTGTGTTGTGTGTGGGAAAAATACAAGATTGGTTGAAGATCAGTAGTTTGTTTTAAACTGGATGATCAAACCTTGTGGAAGCTGGTAGTGCAGCTGTCACTGTGCCAAGCTGAGACATTATTTCATTCTAGAATTCTCTGATGGCTTTCCTATCCCTCCAGGTACTGTAGTACTTCTGCCTTTCAAATGACAGTGTAATTTAGGAGTTACTTTATTTCATGTTTGTTACTGTTTTCAGAACTGATTTTAGTTAAGTCCAGTATTTTTGTCATTTTAACCACCCTTCAGTCTTAAGTTTCATCTTGGTCTATAGTCTTGCTTTGTCTGAGCAAATTGACTACAAGTTGTACAAGGGTTTCTCTCTAACTTTATTCTCACTGCCATCCCAATGTTGTGTTTTCCTCCTACAGAAATCATTTCCCTCTCTTGCCCAAGGAATATTCTGCAATATTAAAAGTAAAAATTTCTTCTCAAATTAGAAGCATATTGAATTTATGCAGTATTTCAGTAAACAGAAATCCATGTATGCCTGTCAAGTAGCAGTTCAAGTCAAAGTCTTATAGCTAAGTATGACACACAATTTGCTGCAATTTTTTCCATCTTCTGATCATCTACCTTTGGTTTTCACAGGCATTTGTAAAACTCTGCAAAATTCATAGAAGTACACTAGAAATGCTTCTCCTGTATGTATCATAAACCAGATGAATTCAGAATGCTAGAGCATTTATTATGAAGCAATAATAATCCTCTCCAGCTCCCTACAATCCTGTTTATCTTTTTCCACGCATGAGGAGCTTTTGCAGTTCAACCACATCTGAGTATTGGTCTGTTCTCAAATGTGGATCTGCTGGGTTCTGGGTTTTTTTAGGAAATGGGCTGCCACCTCTGTTATCCCCTTGGCTTTAGCGTTGCAAAATAGATGAGCTGTGGGAAGAGCTCTTCAGGCATGTGTGGAAAGACAGGTGTTGTACAGTATCTAGAGAAACAGAGAGAACCACACTTGTGTGCACACCTGTCACCATTTCCTCAGGCAGCTCCTTGGGCTTGGACTAGAGATACTGGGACTACCCTGGAATTTTTGAGGAATATTGACTTTTCTGGAGCCACTTTGTTTGAGTTCAGTTGTGCCATGATCAAAGCACTGCCCCTAGAGTCCCTGGAAAACTTACCTTGTAATTGACATGGATTCAATTATTAAAGCCTTGTAGGTCAGTGAGCAGGGCAGCTACCTGCTGTGAGGAGTACATATGTCATTCTCAGCAGAGCTAAGAGGTGGAACATAGGGAAATGCCTTTGCTTCTTCAAGAGCCCTTAGATTCAAATTGCGTTTGAAAATACTCATTGCTGACAAAACTAATGAAGGTGGTGAAAATGTGCTGAGGCATTCTCTGGAATCATTACTATTATATTTGACTATCTTCTTCAACTGCAGTTTGGGTTTTCTTTGGGTTTTCTTCCTACAAGTTCCCAGTCTTGGCATGGCTTGTTTATAGAAGTTGCCCATGGATGTTTAGGGCACCCATTTGCTTTTATCTCCCTGTTAGTGCTAAAAGAAGTAAAAGCAAATGATTGGTATAAATAATCTTTTGCATTGACTTCAAAAGTGACCTAGAAACTGAACCAATAACAAGCTGCAAGCAACAGCTTTCAAAGGAACTGTTTAACATCTGCTTGCTTATAGAAGTTAACCACATCACAAGCCAGCCCAGTCTCCCAAAGAAAATTACATCATGCCCCTGGTCTGTTCTAAGCAGATGGGTACTGGGGATTTGCTTGCAGAGTGTCTTCCCTACAAAAGCTTGAAATTCTTACGCCCCTGCAGGATTGCCACCAATGTGCCTCCATAAGGTTTCTGGTTTTATTTTGCTGCCTGTTTTTGGAAGCAGTTGTCTGAGAAACAGAAGTGATTGTGTGTATTCACAGCTCCAGAAGGAGACTATTTACCTACCCTTTTCTTCTCCCCCTTCTCACCCCAAACAAACACCCTTCCTACCAGCTATTCTGTCCTTGAGAAAGGCCTTTTCTTTTAACAAGTTGATTAAGTAAAACAAGTTTTTTATTTGCTTTTTGAACAGCCCAGGGGGGAATCTAAAAACTTCAGCAGAGTGTTTTCTTTCTGCTGAAGCTTGTTGAAGTGACTGAAATAACTGTCTCATCTTCATTTTAATTTGCCCAGAGTGGGAAAACACCATAATAATTTTTATCTGAAAACTGCCTAGTGCAGTACAAGATGAAGTGACTGGTAGGTTTTATGGCTATAGGAAAAAAAAAAAAAAAAAAAGGGTGAAAAGTGGCAATATAATCCTCTGGTCTGCTTTCCCTCATGTGGTATGTCACAGAAGTTCTGTGAAGAAAGAGCTAAACCATTTCCTGAAGTTCACAGTTACACATTTTTGGGAAGATAAATGATCCTTGTGCTTCTGTGAGTGTCCAACAGCAGCTCTCTCAGTCTGCAGCTGCAGCAGGATCTCTGAGGATCTCAGAATTTATGGGCACAGCCCATTCGTGGATACGATACTGCCAGGTGAAATGTTTTCCCTGGGCACTGCCCAGACTGCTCACATTATGGTTTTGGGTTTTTTTAGTGGCTAAATGAGATCCTTTGATCTGCTGGTACATTAAACCAACACCTTCCTATCCTGCAAGTGCTAATTAATAGTCTATGAATTACATTAATATGAAAAAATAAGCTGCTGTTGAGAGCTGTTTAGCTGCTAGTGCTTTGTGTTACACCCATGACAAAGTCTCTGTGGTGTTCACGTGGTACCGAAAGAGCTCTAATCTTAACTGGGTGATTTCTTCTATTTTTCATACGCCTGTCTTGGAGATTTCATAACCTTCCTTCCATTAACTTATGGTAAATCTCCCAGTATTTTTCCCTAAACCACAGTTGTTTGAATCATATGATTACATGAGAAACATAGCTTTCATTACAAAGCCATTTCTAGGATACATGACTGCCACTGGAGCCTCAAGACCTGTATCCTAAGGGCTCCAATATCAAAAAGCAAATAAAATGTCTCCCATGAATTTAAAAATAACTTAAAAATCCTCTAATCTTAAAGAAAACCCTCTATTTTTAGCCATTAGAAGTTGTCATTGGTTCAAACTGAGGATTTTGAGGAGGGGATTTGCCAGGAAATCTACAGCAGCAGAGCTGCTGCTGCTGCAGCTTGGGCAGCAGTAAGCAGGCAGGTGTAGAGGAGGAAATGTTTGAGGACTGGCAACTCATTTTGCACAGAAGAGTATTGTCCAATGACAAGTTCCATTAGAGTGAGTATAATAAGCCTGTTTTAAAGCCTATACGTATCTAAAGAGTG
The DNA here is from genome assembly GCF_017590055.1 of Onychostruthus taczanowskii. Taxonomy (NCBI): domain Eukaryota; kingdom Metazoa; phylum Chordata; class Aves; order Passeriformes; family Passeridae; genus Onychostruthus; species Onychostruthus taczanowskii. The sequence goes on from NW_024499462.1 coordinate 9,827,672, forward strand.
TCCTATCAGAAAGTATCAGCATTCTGGGATTCTGTAGTGATCTGAATTCAGGTCACTGTATTAACTTTTGGCATAATCAATTTGCATCCATTTCATAATTTGAGTCTTCTAAGTGTACCCATGTCTTAAGAAGACTTTCCTTGCACTTGCTAGAGAGGGTCTACACTGAGTTAGATAATAGAGGTAACAACAAGGTCCCTCTCTTAGACAGGCCAGGGTCTGACAGCTGGACCCATGGAAGAGACATTCGTGCAATGAGAAATTTATCTGAATTTTTCTGAGAGCAGACTTGCCATTTGCACAACAAATGAAGTGTTAGAGACTCGGATATGACAAAAAGGTAGAAACTGCATTTCCAGAAAGCAAGAAAGAAACCTGGTACAACAGAGATTTACGTGCTGCCTGGCACTGCCTGAGAAGGGCAGCAGGCAATGTGGAACTGCGGGCACAAGGTGGGGCAGGCAAGGCATGATGAGAAGATGAATGTTTTATTTTGAAGAGAAGGCAAAGGACTAAGACACACTTCTGGAAAAGGCAGGAGTAGCAGTACCCAGAGCCACCACTTCCCTCTAGATTTTGAAAGGAGACTCAAGATAGCCAAGTTATGCCCTGTCTGAACGCTGCCATGCCTGTGCTACTGCAACCCCTGGTGAAAGGTGCACTTCAGTGCCCAATCAAGAGGAGGATGGAACTCAGGATTGTCTTTATTATTTCAAGTAGCAGAGAACTGCTGCATTGACCTAAAGCAGGGCTCTTAGCAGGACTCTTAACATAATGCCTCATAATGAAATTTGATGGCATGTTTCCTTTCCTTTACAGGAAACTCTTTAAGCACATACACAATGAAATAATATTGTTAAAGGAGATTAGCTGAGATTAGAAAGTCTCTAAAAAAAGGACATATTTTAATAACTTGTCTTTCTTCAGTCTTCCTGTGCATGTGCCTTCCAAGAGCTCTCCATTGCACAGTGTCCTGTGGCAGGCACAGGGCCCTGCTGTGGCACTGGCCAAGGAGGTCTGCTCCAGTGGCTGACACCAGGCAGCTTTCACTTCTCACCCGTGCTGTGAGGCCAGCTATTCATGCACACTGCTTAGCTAGCACTTGTGGGATCTACGATTACTTGACCAGCTAAACTGCGCAACTTTAACTAGAGAGAAATAGGCAATTTTCTGATCAATTCAAAGAGACTAGAACTAACACAGTTTGCAGGAATTTGTAGCATTAGTCATTAGACAACAAGGGTAATCTCTCTGTATCTTGTATAGCAAAGAAAGTTGCTGAAAAAACCATAGATGTAAAATTAGAAGAAATTAGTCTACAAGAGCATTAAATTAAAATTAATGGACCAAGCATGAAAATACTTATTTCAAAATCACCCTATAGTTTCAAGTATTGTAAATAATAATTTAAGGTTGAGACTAATCCCTAACTCCTGCCTGCCTTTGCCAGAAGTAGAATGCATAGTACAATTGCATGTAATCCAAGATGTTTTCACATGAGAGAAATAATCTACTGAGCTACATTAAGTGGCTTGAAACTCAGTTCAGGACCTGAATTCTCGCAATGGGTATGTTAACAGAAAATTTTAGGTAACAAAGGCTTTCCCTTGTACGTCACTGGGTCCAGGTCTCTGGACATTGAGTGAACCACGGGGTTGGTTGGACCGGAGACTGTCAGATAATTGCAGTTCCTTCTTGAAGGAAGTTTCCACCACTACAAGTAAAGCCCTTTCAGTGTAACTGAAATGTATGAAATGTGAATTTCAGATGAGAACTGCTTGTGGTCATTCTGCAGTCTGTTTGCAAATTGGTGCAAGTGATGTTGGCTGCCCATTTACTTTTAGACAGAGAAGTTGTTACTCTCCTATTTTTTTGTTAAACAGTTGCGTCCTCCTGCTAATTCTGACTACGGACACATCTGTCCTCTGTTTGTAAATTACCTGGTCTCTGGTCATTCATGAAACGCTGAAGAAATTTACAAGGAAGATGAGCCAGTAGCTCTTACTAGTGTTTACATTTCGTTTGCAAACTTTTGTTTTTGCAAATTCTAACGGACAAAGCCCGTAAGCAGACTGCTATTATTTTGGCGTTTAGCTTTTCCCGGTTTAGGATGAAATAAAGCTTGTCGCCTGAAGCTGCCGCCCGGTGCCCAGTCCGGCAGCATCAACAGGCGGCCGCTCCCGCCTTCGGGAGGGGGCAGCGGCACGGCCCGCCCGGCCCGGCCCGGCACCAACGCGGCAGCGCCGCCTTTGTCTCGCCGCCGAGACACCCGGCCTGGCACCCCGTCCTGGCCCGGCGGAGCCCCGGAGGGAGGAGCGGCGGAACCTCCGGCAGGCCGCGCCGCCGGCCCTTCCCCGGCCCGCCCCGCTCCGCGCCGCACGGGGGCCGGGGGCGCCC